>NW_017971450.1:0-331144 GCF_001907595.1 Talaromyces atroroseus
CTATCGTCTTGAATTCACTGAGATAACTTGAGTATACGATCTTCTATCGATCAGGATATTCTATCTTGTTTTAAGACTTCATTTGTTTCTTTACAACTTTCGTATACCAGAAGCCTATTAACTTCGCCCGTTAATAGCTATCCTAGCTATACTCGACGGTAAATAACCGAAGTTTCCGACATTAAGATACTAGTCTTTAGAGGAAAAGATTATTAGAGAATTAGAATATTATAGCCAATAAATAAAAGAAACTAATATATAATAGAATTGTCAGAGAATCAGAACGTCACAGCCAATGGATCAGGTTAGTCACTACGGGACTAATGCATATCGGAACAAAGGATTACCCGCGAAGCCTTAGGGTTAGGGTAACAGAGCCAGCAGAGCTGTTGCTATATTGACTATGTTAGTTAGGATAGAGTGAATAGAGCTGTTATTATATTAGTTATAATAGAGAAAAGCTATATAAGAATGCTTATTTATTATATATTTAATTTTCTTCTATTATCTTAAATTAATTATAATAACTTAAATATATAATCTTCTATTAATTAAGATATTTATAGCCTTATTCTTATTTTTTTTATTTACTAAGATTTTTTAATCTTAGAAGTCTATTAACTTTATCTATTAATAGCTATCTTAATTATACTTAATAATAAGATAATTAAAGTTTTTAATAATTTAAGATTCTTAGTTAAAAGAGAAGTTTTAAGGATAAGTAATAATAATATTTTAAACCCTAATTCTAGTAATCTTAAGCCCTAATTTATGAATTATTAATATTAATAGTAAAAATATTATAATTATTAATAATAAGAATATAATAATATTATTATAATATATTAAAGAATTAGAATAAGTTATAATTAATAATAAAAAAAGATTAAGCCAAACATCTTAAAAAATCAAGATTAGAATAGTGATTTTATTTAAAGAAGAATATAGAATTCTTAAGATGTATTTTACTTAAATATAACTTTACTTTATATATAATAATAAATAAATTATAAATAAGTCTAACAAAGTACTAGTAGTATCAAGTTTTATTAATAAAAAGGCTATAAAGTGGTTTACTCTATATATTACTAACTAGTATTATATAAATAATAATAAAGAATAAAGAAACCCTAAGATAATTATAATATTTTCTAGTTACTAGTACTATAAAGAAAAACTTAATCAGTTATAGAAAACTATTAATAAGGAAATTGAAGCTATTAATAAGATTTAATATATTAAATAATAGATCATAGTTAAAGAATATATTTTAAAATTCTTATAGATATTAGAAAGACTTTTATAGAATAATTAAAGATTTAGAGATTAATTCTATAAAAGATTAAAAGATAATATTAAAGATTAAATCTTAATAATAATATTATAATTAAAAATATTTTAAGTAATAATAGAAGCAGTATTCTAGATTGATTTAATTATATATAATTAATAAATAGAAAAGAAAGAGTTTAGAAAAAATAAAATAAATTTATATTAGAAATAAATTAAATATAAAAATAAAGATATAATAATATAATTAAATATAACTTTATTTAAAGAAGAAAAAGATAAATTAAGAAAAAATAAAGCTTGATTTAATTGTAGAAAATTAGATTATTTTATAAATTAATGCCAAAAGCTAAGAAAGAATTAGAAATCAGCCACTTTAGGTTTAAAAGAGTAAATTGTAATAATAATTCTATTAGTTATAATTAATAATAATAAAACTAGTAGGATAGTTAATAATAAAATTAATTTTAACAAAGACTTAAAGTAATCAGTTGAAAATAAAGAATAATAATTAAAATAGATAATAAATTATAAACAAATTTAAGTAGAATAGATATAATAAATTAAAAAGCAGAAGGCTTTAGAATAATTAAAAAAAATATTTAATAATCTAAATAATAAAAATAAAAAATAAAAATAGAAAAGATTTAATCTTAAAAAAAATATTAAATAAGCAAGATAAGTTAGTATTAATATAAGAAAGAGACGCTAATCTTATAATTTAAAGAAAGAATTAATCAGCTAGATATTTCTTATATATCACCTTAAAAACATTAAAAACTTATTAGAAAAATACAGAAAAGATATTAATTTAAAAGAAATTAATATAAAAAACTTTAATATAAAAGATATCTAAGTAAAATTCTTATTAAAAAAGTCACTTTATACTTAACTAATATTATAAGATAATAAGCTAATAATAATAACTTATAAGAAC
Organism: Talaromyces atroroseus; assembly: GCF_001907595.1. Classification (NCBI taxonomy): domain Eukaryota; kingdom Fungi; phylum Ascomycota; class Eurotiomycetes; order Eurotiales; family Trichocomaceae; genus Talaromyces; species Talaromyces atroroseus. Next base: position 2,228 of record NW_017971450.1, read on the forward strand.
CTATACTAAGAATTAGATAAAAACCCTATTAAGAAAGAATTAAATAAAGTATAAGAAAATACTATTTAGTCTTAAGAGAATAATTAATATAGTTATATATTAGTAAATATAACTTACTAGAAAAGGTCTTAATAAAAATAAAAAAATTATATTAAAGAATATAAGTACTGCAAAAAATAGACATATTATATATATTAATAATATAGATAAATATATACACCTCTAATAAATATATATAAATATATATTATATAAATAAGGATAATACTTTTATAATAAAATAATTAGATATATAAGAAATTACTTTTATTATCACTATCTAATATTAGAAGAAAATTTGCATTAAGAAATATATTAAATAATATATTATAATTTATTATATAAAATACATCTTATAGAAAAAGAATAAAAAAAATAATTTCTAAGAATCCTAGAAGTAATTAAAGAATTAAGACTTAAATATCCATAAGAATAGATAGAATATCAGTATATCTATCAAAAACCCACACATCTCTATCACAACAATATCATAATCACTAAATGCAAAGTAGAAGGACCACATAAATAATATTATTATAATATCAAAGAATACTTTAAATATCAATAAAAATATTAAGAAAGATATATAATTATAATAGAATTTATTATAATAACTATAAAACTAAAAGCAGTTAGTTAAATAATAATAATACTAACAAAAATTAACAGAAAAAATGTAAGAATCTTATTAGATTTAGAAATAGCCTATAACTATATTAGAGAAGAATTTATAAAAGAAATAGGATTATTTATAACCTAGACTAATAAATAGGCAATAATTATCTTTATCAGTAAAAAAATAATTAGTCAAGACTACAAAAGATAGATATTAAATATTATTATAAAATTAGAATAATACACCACAACAATTACACTCAATATTATATTAGTATTAAGAGAATACTATAATACTATATTCAGAATAGCATGATTATAAACCTAAAATCCAATAATCAACTAGACTAAAAGAGTAGTAATTATTAATAAAACAGTACTAAAGATATGAATAATTAAAAAGAATATCAAGGAAATTATACAGCTATATAAAAAATTAGGGAAAATCCTTAGTACACTACTAGAAGCTGAAAAGATAGTATAGAAGACAAAAGAACAAGAACAAAAAATAATATTTACTAAAGATATTAAATATATCAAGGAAAATAAAGCACAAAATATAAAAAAATCACAAAACAATCAGAGAAACCTAAGTAATAAAAAAGAGAAAAAAATAAAAAATAATAAGAAAAAAAAAATTAAAATAATCTAATAAGCATAAATAATTAACAAGATAAAAATCATTAAAAAAACATAAAAGATAAAGCTAAAACTAAAAGAATTATATAAAAAGAAACTTATAGAAATATTAGCAAAATTATCTAAAAAATATTATAAGTTTATTAAACTATTTATAAAAAAGAAATAATAATTATTAATATATAATAAAGAATTCAAAGTACAAATTAAATTAAAAGAAAGATTTATATTATCTTTAATTAAATAATATTACAAGTTAAGAGATAAATTAAAACTTAAGAATAAGTTTATTAATAAATTTTACAAAATAATATATATATAATTAGGATATAGAAAAATATCAGCATAATTAATATTTATTAATAAGAAAGATATAATTAAATAGATAATTATTAATTATAGAGCACTAAATAATGAAATAATAAATAATATAAATAAGATATTTTATTAAGAATAAAAAAAAGATCTTTTATAAGGAGTAAAGATCATAATAATCTTTAATATTTAATAGGATTATTATAACCTATAAATAGCTAAAGATAATATTTAGAAAATAACTTTTTTTATAAATAAAGAGCTATTTAAATAGATAATTATATTAATAGATTTAAAAAATCTACTAGTATAATTTACATAATATATAATACATATTCTATAGAAATATTTAAATAAGTTTATTGCAGTCTACTTTAATAATATTATTATATACTTATAAAACTTAGAAGAATATAAAGAATATATATAATTAGTTATAATAGTATTTATAAATAAAGGATTAACACTTAAGATTAAGAAATATAAATTTAACATTACAATTATTAATTATTTAGGAATGATTTATACACTAGAAGGATTAAAAATTTAATTAGAAAAGAAAGACGCAATACTTAACTAATCTATTCTAATAAATATCAATAAAATATAGTAATTCTTAAGTATAATAAAATATATTAGAAAATACTTAAAGAATTATATAAAAATAATATAACTAATTATAGAATTACTATAAAAAGATCAAGATTTCAATTAAATAGAATAATAATAGTAAGTATTTAAGAAAATTAAAAAATTAGTTAAAGAAGCACTAATTCTTATATTTTATAATCTAGAAAAACTAAATATAATTTAATTAGATATATTAAGATATATATTAGAGATTATTTTAGAATAATTAAGAGATAATAAATAATTATAATTTATTATCTTCTACTCTAGGTAATTTACTATTATAAAAAAAAGAATTATAATATTCATAATAGAGAGCTATTTATAGTAGTTAAAGTATTTAAGTAATAAAGATACTACTTATATAAAATTGAAGAAGAGATAGTTATAAAAAATAATTACCATAATCTAAAGTATTTTATAATAATAAAAAAGTTTATTAGTAGATAAATTAGATAATTAGAGTATCTATTAAGGTTTAAATTTTAAATTGAATATATCAAAGAAAAAGAAAATATTATTATTAATATATTAAGCAGAGGAATAGATTATATAATTAGAATATAATAACCACAAATAAATATATTAGTAGAAGATAAAGATAGAATTTGTTATAATAATAAGATAATACTAGTAATAATAATTATAATAGAAAGTAAAGATTTTTATAAAAAAATAATAGAAGCTATTAGGAACAATAAAATACTATAGATAACATTATATAATAATAAAGCAATAATTAAGAATAGATTAGCTATTTAGAGAGGATTAATATTGATATTATTTTTAATGATTATAGAAGTTATTTAAATAAACTATTATTTACTAATTAAAGAATATCATGGAATTAATTAAATGGTAGAAAAGATATAATAAATATATTACTTTTTAAGAATAAGAAAATTAGTTAAAGATTATATTAAGAAATGTAATAGTTGTAATTATAATAAACTAATTAATTATTAATCTTATAGAAGAATATAAATTCTAGAAATACTAATAAAAGTATAATAGAAGATTATAATAGATTTTATATAAAGCTTACCAGAGTTGAAGAATCTTATTTTAGGAATTATATATACTAAAGTTATTATTATTATAGATAAGCTTATAAAATATATTATCCTAAAGCTAATGCTAAAGAGTTTAATAGTATAATAATATATAACACTAATATTATAAAAAATATTTATGATATTTAGATTATCAAGTAAAATTATATTTAATAAAGATAAGTTATTTATATCTAAATTTTAGTAGATAATTATAAAAAATTATAAAATAGAATATAATCTATTAACTATATATTATTAATAGACTAATAACTAGATTAAAAGAATAATTTAAATAGTTAAATAATATCTAAGATATTACTTAGATTAAAATTAAAATAATTAGATAGAATTACTACTAATTACTTAATTTATAATAAATAATATTATAAATATATTAATAAGACAAGTACCATATTTTGCTAATCTAGAAAGAATTCTAAGAATAAATTAGGAAAACATTAAATAAAAAAGAGTATTTAATAAAATAAACATCTAAGTAATATATATGTAATTAATATACAGTAATTTATCAAAAGATATTAAATAGATAGAAATAAGAATAAAGAGATATTATAATAAGAAGTGTAAGGATATACTAATACTTAAAAAAGAGGAAAGAGTTTATTTTCTATAATAAATATTAAGATTAAAAAATTTTAATGTTAAAAGTATAAGATTAAGTAATAAATTTAATATAGTTAAATTTAGATTATTTACTATTAAAAAAAACTCATAAATAATAATTATAAATTCTAGCTATTAATAAGAATATAAATATATTTAATATTTTATATCTTATTATTAGAATTAACTATTAATCTAATAAATAAAAATAAAGTAGCAGATAATAAAGAATATAAAGTTAAAAGAATACTGTAGTATAAGTTAAAGAAAGAATATATCTACTATTTTATAAGATAGAAAGAATATAGACCTGAAGAGGATATATAAAAATTTATTAGGCATTTAAATTGTTCTAAGAAGATTTAGGAATAGAGATAGAAATATAGTTAAAAAAAATAGAAGAATTAAAATTAATATTAAAAATAAGATTATTATTTTGTAAAGTAAAAATAATAGTTAGAAGTTTTTTAGTCTTTTATTATTTTTTTACTTATTTTACTTTTATCTCTTCTTTTATTTTTTCTAATCTTTCTAACTCTTTAATATTTTTGATATTAGACTGAATAAATTAACCAGTGTGCTTTTATAGTAACTTTTATTATTTATTAAGATAAATATGTTTTATTAGAAAGACTTTAATTTTAGTATTTACTTTATTATTATCTTCTTCCAAATGCTCTTGGGTGTAAAGAAGTTTTTTTTATATAAGATTAGATAAAGCTATTAAAATGTACTTATAATAACTATTTTGTATATATTTATTATAGTATAATGATATTTCTGATTTTATATAAATCTTATTTAGTAAAAAGTAATAAAAATAAGATAAAAATAATTCTATATTAGATTACTTAATATATAATATAAGATTATTTTTGTTAATGTTTTACTTTAAAGATATAATTAATATAAAATTATAAGATTATATATTTAGAATATTTAAGAAGTTAGGATTAGTTATTTATATTTTAAAGGATATAAGCTATTTATTAAGCTGTTAAGATGCCAGCTTTTAAAAGAAAGGATTGTTAGAGAATTAGAATATTATAACTAATAGATTAGGTTAGTTATTATAGGACTAATATATATTAAAATAAAGGATTATCTATAAAGTCTTAAGGTTAGGGTAATAAAGCTAGTAGAGCTATTACTATATTGATTATATTAGTTAGAATAAAATGAATAGAGTTGTTGCTATATTAGCTATAATAGAGGAAAGTTATATAAAGATACTTATTTATTATATATTTAGTTTTCTTCTATTATCTTAAATTAACTATAATAATTTAAGTATATAATCTTCTATTAATTAGGATATTTATAGCCTTATTCTTATTTCTTTCATCTACTGAGATCTTTCGACCTTAGAAGCCTATTAACTTCGCCTATTAATAGCTATCCTAGCTATACTCGATGGTAAGATAACCGAAGTTTCCGACAAGAATAAAGGATTATTTATAATTACTAGGATTAGAATAATAAAGCTAATAGAGTTATGGCTATATTGACTATATCTATAAGAATAGAGTGAATAGAGCAATAGTTATAATAACTATAATGGAGGAAAGCTATATAAGGATGCTTATTTACTATATATTTAATTTTCTTCTATTATCTTAAATTAATTATGATAACTTAAATATACAATCTTTTATTAATTAGGATATTTAGGAATCTTATTCTTATTTCTTTCGTCTAATCAGATCTTTTGATTTTAGAAGCCTATTAACTTCGCCTGTTAATAGCTATTCTAGCTATACTCGACGGTAACCCAACCGAAGTTTCCGACAGACTTCTTATTTTTAGATTCATTTTTAAGCCTTTTAGGACTGGTTGACTATCTAAAAAAAATCTATATTTCTAATATAAATAGATTTAGCTTTTATTTTGCAATTTTTAAAGCTTTATAAATTCTATAGAATTTAGAATCAAATATTTCTTGTTAATATCTAATACTGTAAGAATAGGAATCTTTAGAATTTAGATTATAAATCTCTATTCTATTTCTATCTTTTAATTTGGAACTATCTGAATATATAATTAAATAGGAATCTATTATATTTTTTAAAGCCTATTCTTTAATTATATTATTATAATTTAAAGCAGTTAATTCTTTTGATTTTTCTGAAATATTGATAGATATTATGACGATGCAATGCCAAATCTATTTGGTTGCTAAACACGAAGAGACTAAACTGGAGAGAAGAAGAAGAGAAAAGAATAACTACTGGCTATCTTTTTTTTACTTATACTTTCTTCTACTATAGATATCTATAGACTATCTCTATTGTGTGCTGGTGTTTAGTAATTTAGATTTTTAGAAGATTCTAATAATATAGAATATTAATTAGTAAAGGCCATTTAGCTTTCTTAATATTACATAAATTCTCTAGCAATCTATAGTATAAATTAAAATATAAAATAATTTTTATAAAATATATCTAGCTTTACATCTTTTTTATATATAATTTATTTATAAAAAGCAGCCTATAGATACTTTTATAATAACTATATATTATTAAGCTAAATTATACTAAGTTATTATATTATTCTTTTTAATTATTTATAGCTAATTCTTTAAGCATAATAGTGGTCTAGGTTTTTCTAAATAAGAATTATGGAATATTTTTATAATATTTAATATATTCTTAAAGTTTCTTGTTAGATATTATATTATATTATTATTATAGCCTTACTATTAAATATAATATTATAGTTTCTAGTAATATATCTATATATTAAGAATCTATTTAATTTCTTATTTATTATAATTATTAATCTTAACTAGTGGTAAAGAGTCCTTAGTTTATCTTAATAATAGTTCTATTAAATATACCTTCTAAAGTTTATCTAGTAAGAAAACTAAATATATTTAAAAATATTTAAAAAATTTTAACTTAAATATATTTTCTTTCTTTATAATAACTTAAATAGACCTAAATTCTAATAAGAAAACTTCTAGTTAGATTATCTATTATTAAGATACTTAATTATTAATATAACCTTATCTTTAATATTAAAATCTACTTCTTATTAATATTTATTCACCTATATTTTCTATTATTCCTATACTTACATTATATTCTATCTCGTATAATCCTATATTTATTATAAGTATTTTATCTAGATTTAAGCTTACTCCTAATTCTATATAAGATTCTTATTATTTAATAATGATTAATTAAAAGACATTCTTAGTACAAAATCTCTTCTAACCTTAAATAATAATAATCTAATTAATTTTTAAGGTAAGGATGCTGCAGTAAAGTCTATTATTAATAATTATTTAAACTAATTATCTTAATAAGAGCTGATATAAAATTATAAATAGACTAAAAAATATTAATTTATAATTTTAATTTATTTATCTATAGATAATAATAATAATAATAATAATAATAATAATTCTTCCATTTTAGAGACCGTTTTTTAGTCATAGACTATGCACGGTCTGCTCTAGTCTGATTAGACAAGAGACTAACTATATATAGTAAAATATATGTAAATAGGGAATGTTAATACAATAATTTAATGAAAGGCCCCCCTCTAAAATTAGTTAAAAATAGGGAATAAAAATAATAAGAGTATAATTTAGGTATAATATAATAAAAAATATGAATAATAAGTGAATAAATAAAATATTTTTATATATATATATATTATTCTTCTTCTCTTAATAGCTATTTTCTAGTTAAAATCTTTATTTCTTTTAAATATTCTATTAAAAATAGAATTCTATTTTTAGAATATAAAAAAAATAAATTCCTTTTTTCTTTAGGTAGATTTTTAATAGTTTTTTTTCTAAATATATTATATTTAGAGTATTTTAATATTAAATGATATAAGATTTGTTTATAAGAATAATATTTATTATAAATATTATTCTCATAATTATTGCTAAATCTTTTTAAATAGAATAAAAAGTATCTATATCTTGTTTTTAATTATAATATTAATAACTATAATAATTTATTAATTTTTAATAGATTAGCTTTCTATTTAAAATTAATATTATTATATTTTTTATATAGAGATTCTTTCTTTTTTGATTTTTGCCAATCTAATTGCTATTCTAATAAAGCTCTTTCTTTTAGTTTCCTTTTAATAAAACTAATTGAAATATTATTAGAAATTGGATCTATATATTCAGCTGCATGTTTTGCTACTTTATCAGCTTTTTTATATCTAAAAATATTCATATGTCCTGGGGACTATTGAATATTAATATTAATATTATATATTCTAATTTCTTTAACAATTTTATATATTTCTTTATATATAAAATAATTTCTAATTGTTAGATTAGATTTTAATCCTTTTAATACTACCTGGCTATTAGAAAATATCTATATTTCTAAAATAAATAGATTAATATTTTTTTTAGCTATTTTTAATGTTTTTAGAATTCTAAACAATTCAGAATCAAATATTTCTTAATTTGGCCCAGTATTATAAGCATAGAAATTTTTAGTATTTAAATAATAAAGACTAGTTCTATTTCTATCCAGTATTTTTAACCCATCTGAATATAGAATTATATAAATATTTAATATATTTTAATTAGTCTATTTTTTTATTATATTATTATGATTTTTAGCTTCTATTTCTTTAGGTTTATTTAAAATAATAATAGATATTAATTTATTAATATCCTTATTCTTATATATATAATTTGATTTCTTATATATATACCAATCATAAAATAAAAATAAAGAGGTTAAAAAGTCAATTTAATATTTATATTTCCTCTTTCTCTTTTTTTTTAGTTCAAAATCTAGATCTAGATTATTATTATTATTATTATTATTAATAATATTTCTTAGTTTTTTTAGTATTTGTTTATCATTCTAATTATAATAATTTTTTAAATCTAACTTTTCTTTTTTGCTAGGATTTAAAATAAAATTAATAAGCATTCTTTGCTTAATAATATAATTTTTTCTAAATTATAATATTCTTAAAATATAAGATTTATATATTTTATTAAATCTTATTTCTAATAGTAATAAAGCAGCTTCTAATTTTATAATTTTATATAAAAATATTTTAAAAATATTTAATATTTTTCTTAAAGCTTGATTTTATAATTTTTAAAATTTATATAAATAATTAAGTTAATTTCTTTATTAAATAAGGACTCTATAATTAGTAATAGAAATAATATAAGCAATATATAATTATCTTATTACTTAAAATAATAATCCTTTTTCTATATTAGATAATCTTTCTATTTAATAAAATACTCTAATAGCTTTTATAATTTATTCATTAATATAATTCTTAAAAATTAATTTAGAATTAATAATAATCTCTAATCATTTTATATTGTTTTTTAAAGTAATTTCTAGTCTATTAAGTTTAAACTAATACTCTTAATTTTCTAGATTTATTGACTTTTTTAATAAAAAATAAATTAATTCCATTTTATTCTTATTAAATAATATATTATTTAATTCTCCTTTTTTTATTAAAAAAGTAGTAATTTTTTCTAATATTTTATAATTATCTTTTATTTTTTTAGAGCTAATTTTTATATTAATATTATTAATATAGCTTAGAAATCTAGCTTTATTTAGATATATTTTTAATTCTCTATCTTCTATATCCTCTATTTCTATATCTTTTTTAAATATAAATAAAATAGATATATAAAGTAGAAATAAAATAAAAGAAAATAAGGACCCTTATAAGATTTTTATCTTAATTAAGATACTTTAGTTTATATTATTATTAAAATTTAATTAAATTTCTCTATTAAATAGAAAGAAAATAATCTAATTAATTAAGCATCTAAGAAAATCTATTTTTATATATATTTTTATTAATTAATTTCTTAAAATATAATTAAAGGCCCTTTTTATATCTATAAATAGGATTAAGATAATATTTTTATTTTCTTTTTCAATTTGTATATTATTTATTAATAATAAAATTATATAAATTACTAATTTATTTATTCTACTATTAATTTAATCAAAATATAATAAATTAAAATTAAGATTTTCTACAATAAAGGCTAGTCTTTTTGCTTAAATTCTTTTAGAAATTTTTTCTAGATAGTTTAGTAAGGAAATTATTCTATATAATTTTAATAATAAATAATCTTTATTAGGCTTTTTTAATATAATTTTTATAGTCTTTTTCTAATATACAGGATAATATCTATATTTTAATAAAGCTTTAAATATAATATTAAATTTATTTTTAATATTCTCATATACTTTTTAAAGAATAATAAAGGATAATTTATCTAGCTTAGAGGCTTTATTTTTAGAAGACTAAAAAATAATATTATAAATTTCAGAATCTTTTATTTCTGATTATTTATATTTTTCTTTATAAGAATTTAATATATCTAGGTTTATTTCTTTAAAAATAGGTGGTTTTTAAAATAATACTTTATAAAAAGTCTCACATTTTTATAAAAATAAATATATAGCTTAATTTATATTATTTTCTTTATAATATAAAGTAAGTAGCTTAGTTAAAAATCTCTTTTTTATATACAAAAAGGCTTTAAAAATCTCTTTACTCTCTGCATTTTCAAGGAATTTATTCTAAAGCTATAATTTTATATTCTCAATTTCTTAAAAATATATATTTCTAGTCTTTAAAAATAAACTATATAATAATTTATTTTCTATATTATTTTTCTATTTTTTTCTAGCTTTCTTAAAGACTTTTTTTAGTTGTAATAGAGTTTTATTCCATCAGGTTTTAGATTTAGAATATATCACTTTTCTTAGAATGCTTATATTAGTAGCTTTTATTATAATTTTTTGAAGAAATAAAGCTTTATTTTCTAGAATATTGTCTGATAAATATTCTAAATTTAGGGGTTCTTTTTTCTTATTAAATTTAATTATGTTCTTAGAGAATAGTTTCTAATCAGCTTTTTTAAAATTGTATGGTAAACTAATAATAGGATTTAATACCATATTTTTTATATCTCTATATAAATATAGCAAAATCTTATAATCTAAATCTAAGCCAATTTCTTAATTTATTTCCTAGAAAAATAAATTTGTATTATTATTTATATTATTTAAATAAAATACTAAATCAATAATTAATTTATTTGTTAAATCTCTTCTATAAAAAATAGGTAAATTAGGTTTATTTAATAATTCAAAATTATGATTCTGAAGCCAATTAACTAGATTTTCAGCCCTAATTTAATTATTAATATTTTTATTCCATTAGAGATGATGATCATTAAAGTCCCCTGCAATAATACACTCTTTTCCAGGTTTTATATTTAATAATTCTCTTTCAATTATATATTATAAATTTATAGAATCTAATTCTTTTTCATTATAAATATTAATTAATTGGATTTTATTATTATTTCTAATTATAATATTTATAATTAATAAATCATTAGATATATATATAAGTTTAATATTAAATTTTGATTTTTTTATTTGAAAAATAGCCACCCTAAACCTAGGGCAATTTTCTAGTAAAATAGTGTTAAATGCTGGATAGGAAATAGTATTTAAATTAAAAATAAATAGTTCTTGAAATAGAATAAAACCAATATTTTATTTTAATCTAATTTCTAAGTATATATCTATATAATCTGCCTTCCTAGCTATATTATTTTGCAAGAAATTTAGATTTATTATTTTTTTATTTCTATATAATCCGTTTTTGTAGATTTATTATGATTTTTAGGATTAACTTTTTTTCATTTAATACATTTTTTATTATTTACTTTATATGATAATCTATAATTTGCATATAATATTGGTAGATAAATATATTATTCTTTAGTATAATAAATAGTATAAAAATAGCCTTTAATATTATATTTTTGGGCATAAATTATATATTTATAATTATTTTTATATCTGAATTTAGAATGCCCAAAGCCTTAGTATTTTTTATATTAAATAAATCTAGAAATATGTTTTTTAATCTTATATAATTTACTAGCAATAAATATTTTTTTATTTATTATTGATTTAATAATTTCTTGATTTAATAAATAGATAATAATAGAAGAATGATTTTTTTGTAATCTAGTTTTTTTTTGAGAAAGCTAGTTTAGATTTCTAGCTAGTTTTATATTAGGATTAAAATCTTTTATTTTATTTTAAAAGATTTAGGCCTTCTTTATATTTAAATGGTTTAGTTAGGATTTTATAGATTATTAATTTAATCTATTCTTAGTTAAATTGGTAATTAATAAATAGAATTAATAATTTCTAAATATTTATATATTTAATTAGAAATTTAGCTGTAGTAAGAATAATTAATTAAATTTAACTAGAATTTTATTATAGAAGCAATAACTAGTTTTTTTAAATTATTATTTATAAATAACCTATTTATTTCATTTCTTAAAGAAAATAAGGATAGATTATCTATAAAATCTTTAGGAACTTATAAAATTAATCTTTTTTCTTTATATTTTTCTTTCATAATATTTTTCTTTTTTATTGCTTCTTCTTTTCCTATAGAATTATTTTATTATTTTTTAATAATATTATTATTATTATTCTTATTAATAATACTATTATTATTTTAATTTATATAAATAGATTCTTCTGATATTTTTATTCCTAATTTAAGAATAACCACTTTAGGGCTAAATAGAATAATTTGAATCTTTTTAGAGATTATTTTTATATATATAGATTTTTCTTCTAAATTTATTAAGGCATTTAATTTATTTTTAGATAATTTAAGAATTTTTATTTTAATTTTTTAAATAGCCACTTGATTAGGGCTTAAAATAGTTGGATTTTTTATTTTTTAAATTTAAAAATCTAAATAATTTATTCCCTCTAGTAAATTAGTTTGAATAGAATTATTATTTTTTATTTCTAGTATTTTAGAAATAAGACTTTTTGCTTAATTAATTTTTTAAATTTTTTCTTATTTTTTACTTTTTTGAATAGCTTTTAATTAGAGAAAATTCTCCATTTTTGAATGTAAATTGAGATTTGAATTTATAGGATTTATAGGGGAAGTGATTTTTTGATATTAGGGTTTATTATTTATTTTTATTAATTTATATATATATAATAATATATATAAAATAATAATATTTATTAATTCAAAAGCCTTCTCTTTCTAATATAAGATGGGAATTGTTGTCAGAGAATCAGAACGTCACAGCCAATGGATCAGGTTAGTCACTACGGGACTAATGCATATTGGAACAAAGGATTACCCATAAAACCTTAGGATTAGGGCATCAGAGAAATCAGAGGATTTCTATAATAATTATAATCTATATATTAGAGAAATTAGAAGATTTCTATAATAACTATAATCTATACATTAAAGAAATCAGAGGATTTCTATAAAGACTATAATAAAGAAAAGCTATATAAGAATACTTATTCACTATATATTTAATTTTCTTCTATTATCTTGAATTAACTATAATAATTTAAATATATAATCTTCTATTAATCAGAATATTTATAGCCTTATTCTTATTTCTTTTATCTATTAAGACCTTTTAATCTTAAAAGCCTATTAATTTCACCTATTAATAATTATCCTAATTATACTTAATAATAAGATAATTAAAGTTTCTAATAATTCAAAACTCTCAGTTAAAAAAGAAGTTTTAAAAATAAATAATAATAGTATCTTAAACCCTAGTTTTAATAATCTTAAATCCTAATTTATAAACTACTAATACTAATAATAAGAATATTATAATTATTAATAATAAAGATATAGCAGCACTATTATAACATATTAAAAAATTAAAATAAGCTATAATTAATAATAAAAAAAGACTAAGCTAAACATTTTAAAAAATTAAGATTAAGATAGTAACTCTATTTAAAAGAGAATATAAAATCCTTAAAATATATCTTACTTAAATATAACTCTATTTTATATATAATAATAAATAAATTATATATAAATCTAATAAAGTATTAATAGTATTAAGCTTTCTTAATAGAGAGACTATAAAATAATTTACTTTATATATTACTAACTAATACTATACAAATAATAATAAAAAACAAAGAAACCCTAAGATAATTATAATATTTTTTAATTATTAATACTATAAAGAAAAACTTAACTAGTTATAAAAAACTATTAATAAAAAAATTAAAGCTATTAATAAAATCTAATATATTAAATAATAAATCTTAATTAGAGAATATATTTTAAAATTCTTATAGATATCAGAAGGATTTTTATAAAATAATTAAGGATTTAGAGACTAGTTCTATAAAAGATTAAATCTTAATAATAATATTATAACTAGAAATATTTTAAGCAATAATAGAAATAGTATCCAAGATTAATTTAACTATATATATCTAATAAATAGAAAAAGAAGAGTTTAAAAGGAATAAAGCAAACTTATATTAGAAATAAATTAAAAATAAGAATAGAGATATAATAATATAACTAAATATAATTTTATCTAAAAAAGAAAAAAATAAATTAAGAAAAAATAAAGCTTATTTTAATTATAGAAAACTAGATCATTTTATGAATTAATACTAAAAGCTAAGAAAGAACTAGAAACTGGCCACTTTAGGTTTAAAAGAGCAAGTTATAATAATGATTCTACTAGTTTTAAATAATAATAGTAAAACTAGCAGAACAGCTAATAATAAAATTAATTCTAATAAAAACTTAAAGCAATTAGTTAAAGATAAAGAATAATAATTAAAATAAATAATAAACTATAAACAAATTTAAGTAGAATAGATATAATAAACTAAAAAGTAAGAAGCTCTAAAATAAAAAAAAAATACTTAATGATCTAAGCAATAAAGATAAAAAATAGAAATAGAAAAGATTTAGTCTTAAAAGAAATATTGAATAAGTAAGATAAGTTAATATTAATATAAGGAAGAGACGTTAATCTTATAATTTAGGGGAAAAATTAATTAGCTAGATATTTTTTATATATTATCTTAAAAATATTAAAAACTTATTAGAAGGATACAGTAAAAACGCTAATTTAAAAGAAATTAATATAGAAGACTTTGATATAAAGGATATCTAAGTAAAATCTTTATTAGAAGAATTATTTTATACTTAATCAATATTATAAGATAATAAGCTAATAATAATAACTTATAAGGATCTATATCAAGAATTAAATAAAAATTCTATTAAGAAAGAATTAAATAAAGTATAGAAAGATATTATTTAGTTTTAAGAGAATAACTAGTATAATTATATATTAGTAAATGCAACTTGCTGGGAGAAGTCTTAATAGAAATGGAAAGATTATATTAAAGAATACAAGTATTATAAAGAATAAACATATTATATATACTAATAATATGAATAAATATATATATCTTTAGTAAAAATATAAAAATATATATTATATAAGCAAGGATAATGCTTTTATAATAAAATAATTAGATATATAAAAAATTGCTCTTATTATCACTATTTAATATTAAAAGAAAATTTATATTGGAAAGTATATTAGATAATATATTATAATTTATCATATAAAATATATCTTGCAGAAAAAGAATAAAAGGAATAGTTTCTAAGAATCCTAGAAATAATTAAAGAATTAAAACTTAAATATCTATAAGAATAGATAAAATATTAGTATATTTATTAAGAACCTACATACCTCTATTATAATAATATTATAATTACTAAATGCAAAGCAGAAGGATTATATAAATAATATTATTATAATATTAAAAAATATTTTAAATATTAATAAAAGTATCAAAAAAGGTATATAATTATAATAGAATTTATTACAACAACTATAAAACTAAAAGTAATCAGTTAAATAATAATAATATTAGTAAAAATCAACAAAAGAAATATAAGAATCGTATTAGATTTAAAAGTAGTTTATAACTATATTAAAGAAGAATTTGTGAAAGAAGTAAGACTATTTATAATCTAAACCAATAAATAGACAACAATCATCTCTATTAATAGAGAAATAATTAGTCAAAACTACAAAAGATAGGCACTAAATATTATTATGAAATCGGGACAATACACCATAACAATTATACTTGACATTATATTAATATTAAGAGAATACTATAATGCTATATTTGGAATGGTATGGTTACAAACCCAAAATCCAATAATTAATTGGACCAAAGGAATAATGATCATTAATAAAATAATACTAAAAACACAAATAATCAAGAAGAATATTAAAGAAATTACACAGCTATATAAAGAATTAGAGAAAATCCTTAATACATTATTAAAAGCTAAAAAGACAGCATAGAAAGCAAAAAAATAGGAACAGAAGGTAATATTCACTAAAAATATTAAATATATTAACAAGGAAAATAAAGTATAAAATATAGAAAAGCCATAAAACAGTTAGAGAAACCTAAGTAATAAAAATAAAATAAGAATTAAAAACAATAAAATAAAAGAGATTAAGATAATCTAATAAGTATAAATAATTAACAAGATAAGAATTACTAAAAAAATATAAAAAATAAAGCCAAAGCCAAAAGAATTATATAAAAAGGAACTTATAGAAGTATTAATAAAGTTATCTAAAAAGTATTATAAGTTTATTAAACTATTTATAAAAAAAGAATAGTAATTACTAATATATAATAAAGAATTTAAAGTATAAATTAAACTAAAAAAAGGATTTATACTATTATTAATTAAATAATATCATAAATTAAGAGATAAATTAAAACTCGAAAACAAGTTTATTAATAAGTTTTATAATGTAATATATATATAACTAGAATATAGAAAAGCATCAGCATAATTAATATTTATTAATAAAAAAGATATAATTAAATAAATAATTATTAATTATAGAGCACTAAATAATAAAATAATAAATAATATAAATAAAGTATTTTATTAAATATAAAAAAAAGATCTATTATAGAAAACAAAGATTATAATAATCTTTAATATTTAATAAGATTATTATAACCTACAAATAGCTAAAAATAATATTTAAAAAATAACTTTCCTTATAGATAAAGGACTATTTGAATAAATAATTATATTAATAGATTTAAAGAATTTATCAGTATAATTTACATAATATATAATATATATTCTATAGAAATATTTAAATAAGTTTATTGTAGTTTACTTTAATAATATCATTATATACTTATAAAATCTAAAAGAATATAAAAAACACATATAATTAATTATAATAGTATTTATAAATAAAAAATTAACACTTAAGATTAAAAAATATAAATTCAACACTATAACTATTAATTATTTAGAAATAGTTTATATGCTAGAAGAATTAAAGATCTAATTAGAAAAAAAAGATATAATACTTAACTAGCCTATCCTAATAAATATTAATAAAATATAACAATTCTTAAGTGCAACAGGATATATTAAAAGATATTTAAAGAACTATATAGAAATAATACAACTATTTATAGAATTATTATAAAAAGATCAAGATTTTAATTAAATAAAATAATAATAGCAAGTATTTAAGAAAATTAAAGAATTAATTAAAGAAGTACTAATTCTTATATTTTATAATCTAGAAAAACTAAATATAATTTAACTAGATATATTAAGATATATATTAAAGATTGTTTTAAAATAACTAGAAGATAATAAATAATTATGATCTATTACTTTCTATTTTAGACAATTTACCACTATAGAAAGGAATTATAATATTTATAATAGAGAGCTACTCATAGTAGTTAAAGTATTTAAGTAATAAAAATACTATTTATAAGGAGTTAAAGAAAAGATAATTATAAAAAATAATCATTATAATCTAAAATACTTTATAATAATAAAAGAGCTTACTAATAGATAAGTTAAATAATTAAAGTATCTATTAAGATTCAAGTTTCAAATTAAATATATTAAAGAAAAAGAAAACATTATTACTAATATATTAAATAGAAGAGCAGATTATATAATTAAAATACAATAGCCACGAACAAATATATTAGTAGAAAATAAAGATAGAATTTATTATAATAATAAAGCAATACTAGTAATAATAATTATAATAGAAAGTAAAGATTTTCATAAAAAAATAATAGAAGCTATTAGGAATAATAAAATACTATAAACAGCATTACACAATGATGAAGTAGTAATTAAGAATAAATTAATCATTTAGAGAAGATTAATATTAGTATTATTTTTAATAATTATAGAAGTTATTCAAATGAACCATGATTTACCAATTAAAGGATATCACAGAATTAACCAAACAGTAGAAAAGATACAGTGAATATATTACTTCCCAAGAATAAGAAAATTGGTTGAAGACTATATCAAGAAATATAATAATTATAATTATAACAAACCAATCAATCACTAATCCTATAGAAGAATATAGATTCTAGAAATACTAACAAAAGCATAGTAAAAGATTATAATGGATTTTATATAAAACTTACTAAAGTTAAAAGATCCTATTTCAGAAATTATATATACTGAAGCTATTATTATTATAAATAAACTTATAAAATATATTATTCTAAAGCTAATACCAAAGAGTTTAATAGCATAACAATATATAATACTAATATTATAAGAAGTATTCACAATATTTAGATTATTAAATAAAATAATATCTAATAGAAACAAGTTATTTATATTTAAATTTTAATAAACAATTATAAAAAATTATAAAATAAAATATAATCTATCAACTATATATTATCAACAAACTGATAGCTAGACTGAAAAGATAATTTAAGTAGTTAAATAATATCTAAGATATTATTTAGATTAGAATCAAAATAATTAGATAGAATTACTATTAATTATTTAGTTTATAATAAACAATACTATAAACATATTAATAGAATAAGTATCATATTTTATCAATCTAGAAAGAATTCTAAGAATAAATTAAAAAAATATTAAATAAAAAAAAATATTAAATAAAGCAAATATCTAAGCAATATATATATAATTAATATATAGCAATTTATTAAAAGACATTAAATAAGCAGAAATAAAAATAAAAAGATATTATAATAAGAAACACAAGGACACATTAGTATTCAAAAAAAAAAAGAGAGTTTATCTTCTATAATAAATACTAGAATTAAAAAGTTTTAATATTAAAAATATAAAACTAAGTGATAAATTTAATATAATTAAATTTAGACTGTTTGCTATCAAAAAAGAACTTATAAATAATAATTATAAATTCTAGCTATTAATAAGAATACAAATACATCTAATATTTTATATCTTATTATTAAAACTAACCACTAACCCAATAAATAAAGATAAAGTAATAGATAATAAAAAATATAAAATTAAAAAGATATTATAGTATAAGTTAAAAAAAAAATATATCTATTATCTTATAAGATAGAAAGAATATAGATCTAAAGAAGATATATAGAAACCTATTAAATACTTGAATTATCCTAAGAAGATTCAGGAATAGAGATAGAAGTATAGTTAAAAAAGACAGAAGAATTAAAATTAATATTAAAAATAAAATTATTATTTTATAAAGTAAATATAGTAATAAGAAGTTCTTTAATCTTTTATTATTCTTTTACTTATTTTATTCTTACCTCTTCTTCTATTTTTTCTAATTTCTTTAACTCTTTAATGTTTTTTATATCCTTTTAAAGAAATTCTTTAGCTTATTTTTTTAATAGTTTTTGTTATTTCTATAAATAAAAAACTTAGCTAAAGCCTATTTTTTTTCTTCTTAAAGATACTCTTAAGCCTTAAAAAAGTACTTCTATGCCGCCTTAGATATAAGCATATTAATATAGCGATAGTTATTTATATAAATATACTTATTATAATATTTAAAGAACTCTGCTTTGATACAAGTCTTTCCTAGGTTATTATATTAATTATATAAAAAATAATAAGTAACACCAAATTATTTAATATATAAGAGAAAAGAGTTTTTTAAAATTATTTTTTTTAAAGATATAGTTAATATAAAATTATAAAATTATATATTTAGAATATTTAGAAAGTTAGGATTAGTTATCTATACTTTAGAGGATATAAGCTATTTATTAAGCTATTAAAATGCCAGCCTTTAGAGAAAGGGATTATTAGAGAATCAGAATATTATAGCTAATAGATTAGATTAATTACTATAGGACTAATGTATATTGAAATAAAGAATTATCTATAAAGCCTTAGGATTAAGATATTAGAGAAATTAGAGGATTTTTATAATAGCTATAATCTATATATCAAAGAAATTAGAGGATTTCTATAAAGGCTATAATAAAGGAAAATTATATAAAAATATTTATTTACTATATATTTAGTTTTCTTCTATTATCTTGAATTAATTATAATAACTTGAGTATATGATCTTCTATTAATTAGGATATTTATAGCCTTATTTTTATTTCTTTCGTCTACTGAGATCTTTTGACCTTAGAAGCCTATTAACTTCGCCTGTTAATAGCTATCCTAGCTATACTCGACGGTAAGATAACCGAAGTTTCCGACAATTGTGGGCTAAAAGAAGAAATAAGGGAGGAAAGAAATAAATAAGATATTTATTCTTTTTATAAGAAATAAATAAATTTTTAAAGAGAATTACTAAATTACTAAGCAACTTTTATATGAAGTTCTTAAAACCTTTCTTTTATATAAATAAATAAATATATATATATATATATATTTATATTTATATAAAAAAATAAAATGAAAATAAAGAAATAAAAAAATTTGTAGATAGCCTAGATTTCTATTTTATATATTATTAAAAATAAGGAAAAACTTTGCTCTTTTAATTATTTATAAAGCCTTATAGATAATTTTACTAGAAATAGGCTCTATTTAAATCTAGATTATAATTCTAGAATACTTAGACCCTTTATTATTATATTATTTCTTAATAATATAATAATAAACTAGAATATCCACTAATAGGATCTTTTTTTATTAGAAAAAAAGTTATAAAGTGAATAGTATATAAAAATTACTATTCATTATCTAGTAGGCAATAAATAGACTCTAATAAATTAATTACTTAAAATATTAGTTTATAAGGATTTTCTTAGTAGCTAAGATATAGGATATTTCTCTAAAAAATTAATATAAATGATATAGGATTGAATATGGTTTTAAATAATTTAATTTTATTAGAAATTAGTAGAGAATTGGCTGAGAAATAGATATTTTTATTATATAGATCTATATTGATATAGGGCATGAGAGGGTCATGTAATTTAGATTATGTATATAATATATAGCTGTGATTTATAGTTAAGCCTTATAGCTAGCTAGAGATAGAGGGCTCAAGCACCTACAAGAGCGAGGAAATATAAGAAAAATTTTTAATAATAAAGAAGTGTTTTCTAATAGGAATTATAATATAGTTTTAAGAAGAAATGGATTACATAGTAAAAATTATTTTAAACTGATGTGGAATTTAGGATGGGTTACTACCCTTGCAGGTGGAATAGTTCAAGACGGAGGTTAGTCTGCTTATAGATTTATAAAAATTAGTATTAGTAAATAAATAAGAATTTAATTTAATATAATAATATAATACTAAATTTATTTAGTTATTAAATATAAAGAGACTAAATTAGAGAGAAAAAAACCAGAAAAAAATAATTATTAGTTTTTTTTTCTATTTATATTTTTTTCTATTTTAGATATTTATAAGCTATCTCTATTATATACTAATATCTAGTAATCTAGATTTTTAGAAGATTCTAATAATATAGAATATTAGCTAGTAAAGGCTATTTGTTCTTTTTAATATTATATAGATTTTCTAATAATCTGTAGTATGAATTAAAATATAGGATAATCTCTATAAGATATATCTAGCCCTATATCTTCCCTGCATGTGATTTGTCCATAGGAGGCAGCCTATAGGTACTTCCGCAGTAACCGCGTGCCGCCAAGCCAAATCGTACTAGGCCGTCACATAATATAAGTTAGAAAAAGGACACATTTATTACTTTATAAGATAAAAAGAATATAGATTTAAAGAAGATATATAAGAATCTATTAAGCACTTAAATTACCTTAAGAAAATTCAGTAATAAAGATAGAAGTATAATTAAGATAAAAAGATTAAAGTTAATATTAAAAATAAAGTTATTACTTTATAAAGTAAATATAGTAATAAGAAACTTTTTAGTCTCTTATTATTCTCTTACTTATTTTACTTTTACTTCTTCTTTTATTTTTTTTAATCTCTCTCTCACTCTTTAACATCCTTAATATTAGATTAAATAAATTAACTAGTATACTTTTATAATAACTTTGTCGGAAACTTCGGTTGGATTACCGTCGAGTATAGCTAGGATAGCTATTAATAGGCGAAGTTAATAGGCTTCTAAGATCGAAAGATCTAGTAAGATGAAAAAAATAAGAATAAGGCTTCTAAATATTCTGATTAATAGAAGATCATATACTTAAGTTATTATAGTTAATTTAAGATAATAGAAGAAAATTAAATATAAGATAAATAAGCATCTTTATATAACTTTTCTTTATTATAGTTATTATAACTTATTCCTTATATCTAACTCTAATAAGTCTAATTATATCTATTATAGTTATATACTAACAATTAGCTCTAACAGCTATAATAGCTCTAATCCTAATATATTTTGGCTCTTTATATGATATCTCTAGATAATTCTTTATTCCTATATATTAGTGTTCCTTATTTATTAATTATAATATTTTAATTCTCTAACAATCCCCTCCTTTAAAAGCCGGCATCTTAATAGCTTAATAAATAACTTATATTCCTTAGGTGTATAAGAAATTAATTCTGACTTCTAATTTTCTATAATATATAATCTTATAATTTTATATTAATTATATCTTTAAAGAAAAATATCTCTAAAAAGAATCTTTTTTTGAAAATTAAATCTACTAAAATTATTCTTGTAATTTCTTATTTTTATTATATTAATCTTAAAAAGTTGTATATAGAATCTAAAATTTTAAAATATTATAATGAGTATGTTTATGTAACTAATTATTATTATATAGATATATTATCTTCTAATCTTGTCTAGAAAAAGCTAGTTAAGATATAAAATAAAATTCATCTTTAATAGAAAGAGGCTTATTCAAAATTTCTAGAAATAATAGCTTAGTTAGAGTATCTTAAGAAATAGAATAATCTTTTTTAAAAGTATACGGGCAAATTTATTTAAATAAATATTAAAGATATTAAAGAGTTAAAGAAACTAGAAAAGATAAAAGAAGAAATAAAAATAAAATAAATAAGAGAATAATAAAAGATTAAAGAATTTCTTATTATTATATTTATTTTATAAAATAATAATCTTATTCTTAATACTAACTTTAATCTTCCTATTTTTTTTAATTATACTTTTATCTCTATTTTTAAATTTTTTTAAAGCAATTTAAGTACTTAATAGGTTCTTATATATCTTTTTTAGGTTTATATCCTTTCTATCTTATAAGATAATAGATATATTCTTTCTTTAACTTATACTATAATATTCTTTTAACTTTATATTCTTTATTATCTGCTACTTTATTTTTATTTATTAGGTTGATAATTAGTTCTAATAATGAGATATAAAATATTAGATATATTTATATTCTTACTAGTAGTTAAAGTTTATAGTTATTATTTATAAATTTTTCTTTAATAGTAAATAATCTAGATTTAATTATATTAAATTTATTATTTAATTTTATACTTTTAATATTAAAGTTTTTTAATCCTAGTATTTATTATAAAAAATAAACTCTTTTCTTCTTTTTAAATATTAGTGCGTCCTTGTACTTTTTATTATAATATCTCTTTATTCTTATTTTTATTTATTTAATATCTTTTAATAAATTATTATATATTAATTATATATATATTACCTAGATATTTACTTTATTTAATACTTCTTTTTATTTAATATTTTTCTAATTTATTCTTAGAATTCTTTCTAAATTAATAAAATATAGTACTTATTCTATTAATATATTTATAGTATTATTTATTGTAAACTAAGCAAATAGTAGTAACTTTATCTAATTATCTTAATTTTAATCTAAGTAATATCTCAGATATTATTTAACTACTTAAATTATTCTTTTAGTCTAGCTATTAGTCTATTAATAATATACTATTAATAGATTATATTTTATTTTATAATTTTTTGTAATTATCTATTAAAATTTAAATATAAATAGTTTATCTTAATTAAATATGATTTTATTTAGTAATCTAAATATTATAAATACTTTTTATAATATTAATATTATACATTATTGTGCTATTAAATTCTTTAATATTAATTTTAGAATAATATATTTTATAAGTTTATCTATAATAATAATAACTTTAGTATATATAATTCCTGAAATAAGATCTTTTAACTCTAATAAATCTTATATAAAATCTATTATAATCTTTTATTATGCTTTTATTAGTATCTCTAAAATCTATATTCTTTTATATAGTTAATAATTAATTAGTTTATTATAATTATAATTATTATATTTCTTAATATAATCTTTAACCAATTTTCTTATTCTTAAAAAATAGTATATTTATTATATTTTTTCTACTATTTAATTAATTCTATAATATTCTTCAATTAGCAAATTATAATTTATTTAAATAACTTTCATAATTATTAAAAATAATATTAATATTAATCCTCTTTAAACAGCTAATCTATTTTTAATTATTACTTTATTATTATATAGTACTATATGTAGTATCTTATTATTCTTAATAGCTTCTATTATTTTTTTATAAAAATCTTTGCTTTTTATTATAATTATTATTACTAATATTACTTTATTATTATAGTAAATTTTATCTCTATCTTCTACTAGTATATTTATTTATAACTATTATATTCTAATTATATAATCTGCTCTTTTACTTAATATATTAATAATAATATTTTCTTTTTCTTTGATATATTTAATTTATAACTTAAATCTTAATAAGTACTTTAATTATTTAACTTATCTATTAATAAGCTTTTTAATTATTATAAAGTATTTTAGATTATAATAATTATTTTTTATAACTATTTCTTTCTTAACTCCTTATATATAATATCTCTAATACTTAAATGCTTCAACTATTATAAGTAATTCTCTATTATAAATATTATAATTCCTTTCTATAGTAATAAATTATCTAAAGTAAAAGATAATAGGTCTTAATTTTTTATTATCTCCTAGTTATTCTAAAATAATTTTTAATATATATTCTAATATATCTAGTCAAATTATATTCAATTTCTCTAGATTATAAAATATAAGAATTAGTGTTTTCCTAATTAATTCCTTAACTTTTTTAAATACTTGCTATTATTGTTTAATCTAATTAAATTCTTAATCTTTTTATAATAACTTTATAATTAGTTATATTTCTTTTACATAATTATTCAAGTATTTTTTAATATATCTTATTATGTCTAAGAATTACTATATTTTATTAATATTTATTAAAATAAGCTAGTTAAGTATTATATCTTTCTTTTTAAATTAAATTTTTAATTTTTCTAGTATATAGACTATTCCTAGATAATTAATAGTTATAATATTAAACTTATACTTTTTAATCTTAAGCATCAATTCTTTATTTATAAATATTATTATAACTAATTATATATACTCTTTGTATTTTTCTAGATTTTATAAATATATAATAATGTTATTAAAGTAGACTGTAATAAATTTATTTAGATATTTTTATAAAATATATATTATATATCATACAAATTATATTAGTAGATTTTTTAAATCTATTAATATTATTATCTATTTAAATAGTCCTTTATCTATGAGGAATACTGTTTTTTAAATATTATCTTTAACTATTTATAAGTTATAATAACCCTATTAAATATTAAAAATTATCATGATCTTTACTCTTTATAAGAGATCTTTTTTTTATTCTTAATAAAATGCCTTATTTGTATTATTTACTATTTTATTATTTAATACTTTGTAATTAATAACTATTTATTTAATTATATCTTTTTTATTAATAAATATTAATTATGCTAATATTTTTCTATATCCTAGTTATATATATATTGTTTTATAAAACTTATTAATAAATTTATTCTTAAGTTCTAATTTATTTTTTAACTTGTGATATTACTTGATTAAAGATAATATAAATTCTTTTTTTAGCTTGATTTATATTTTAAATTCTTTGTTATATATTAATAATTATTATTCTTTTTTTATAAATAGTTTGATAAATTTATAGTACTTTTTTGATAGCTTTATTAAAACTTTTATAAGTTTCTTTTTATATAATTCTTTTAGTTTTAGTCTTGTTTTTTATAATTTTTTAATAATTTTTATTTTTTTAATTATTTATATTTATTAGATTATTTTAATCTTTTTTATTTTATTGTTTCTAATTCTTATTTTATTTTTATTATTTAGGTTCTTTTAATTATTTTATAGCTTCTTTTTCTATACTTTATTTTTATTATTGATATACTTATTATTTTTAGTAAATATTGTCTTTTATTTCTATTCATTTGCCTTTTATCTTAACCTTTTAGTATTTAGTAGTATATTAAGGCTTTGCCCTAATTCTTTATATAACTAAATAATTTCTTTAATCTTCTTTTTAATAATCCTTATTTGTAATATTAAATTATTAACTATTACTATTCTATTTATCCAGTTGATTATTAGGTTCTATATTTATAATTATATCATTCTAAATATAACATCATAGTATTCTCTTAATACTAATACAATATTAAGCATGATTATTATAGTATATTATTTTAATTATATAATAATATTTAGTACTTATTTCTTATAGTTTTAATTAATTATTTCTTTACTAATTAAGATAATTATTACTTATTTGTTTATTTATATAATAGATATTTTAGCTTCTTTTGTAAATTCTTCTTTAATATAGTTGTAAGCTATTTTTAAATCTAATAAGATTCTTATATCTTTTCCATTAATCTTTACTAATATTATAACTATTTAACTGACTACTTTTAGTTTTATAATTATTATAATAAATTCTATTATAATTATATATTTTTCTTAAAATTATTATCTCTATTTGAAAAATTCCTTTATGCTAGTTATATATTATTTATATGATCCTTTTACCTGGCATTCTATAGTTGTAATATTGTTATAATAGAGATATGCTAATTCTTTATAAATATATTAATATTTTAATTATTCTTATAGATATTCTAATTTTAGTTTTAGGATAATAGATAAAGTATTTAGAAATTATTCTAATATTACCTTTAATCTAATATAAAGTTTGTATAAATCATTATAATATATTATCTAGTAAACTTTATAATATAAATTTCCTTTAATAGATAGATAGTAATAATAAAAAAAATTCCTTATATATCTATTCTATCTATTATAAAAGTATATTTCTCTCTCATATAAAATATACTTATATATTGCTATTAGAGGTAAATATATTCATTTATACTTTTAATACATATAATATATTTATTTATTACATTTCTCATATTCCCTAATATAGTTCTTCTATTTCTATTAAGATTTTTCCTAGAAGGTTACATTAGTAGATATATAACTATATAAGTTATCTTTTCAAAGATTTATAATATTTTTTTATATTTCTGTTCTCATTTTATTCTTAATAAGATTTTTTATTTATTCTCAATATAGGTCTTTATAGATTATTATTCTTAGTCTATTATTCTATAATATTAGTTAAGTATAAAGCAATTTTTCTAAAAAAAAATCTTTTTTAATACCTTCTATACTAGATTCTCTTTCTATCTCTTTTTTACTAGGATAATCTTCTTTTCTAGGTGATTTATAAGTATAGCTTATCCAATCAGTTTATTCTCTATAATTATAAGATTAGCATCTTATTCTTATATTAATACTTATTTATTTTTTTTCTTATATACTTTAATATTGTATCTTATTTTTACTTAAATCATTAAATATTCTTTTTAATTATATTAATACATTTTCTTTATCTATTTATCTTATTCATTCTGCTCAAATTCTTTTATAATTTATTATTTATTCTAGTTATTATTCTTTATTTTTAATTAACTATTTTAGGTCTTCATTAAAATTGATTTTATTATTAATTATTTTATTAATTTTGTTAATATTAACTAAAATTAGTAAGATTATAGTTACAATTTACTTTTTTAAATCTAAAATAGCTAATTTTTGATTCTTTTTTAGCTATTAATATTGATTTATAAAATAATTTAGCTTTTTATAATTAAAATAAGCTTTATTTTTTTTTAGTTTATCTTTTTCTTCTTTAAATAAGATTATATTTAATTATATTATTATATCTCTATCCTTGTTCTTAGTTTATTTTTAATATAAGTTTACTTTATTTCTTTTAAACTCTTCTTTTTCTATTTATCTAGTATAGATAATTAAATTAATTTATAATATTATCTTTATTTTTAGTTATAATATTATTATTAAGATTTAATCTTTAATATTATCTTTTAATTCTTTATAGAATTAGTCTTTAAATCTTTAATTATTTTATAAAAGTTCTCTTAATATCTATAAGAATTTTAAAATATATTCTTTAACTAAGGTCTATTGCTTAATATATTAGATCTTATTAATAGTTTTAATTTTTTTATTAATAGTTTCTTATAGCTGGTTAAGTTTCTTTTTATAATATTAATAGCTAGAAAATATTATAATTATTTTAGGATTTCTTTATTCTTTATTACTATTAGTTTGGTACTAATTAATAATATATAAAGTAAATTACTTTATAACTTCTTTATTAAGAAAGCTTGATATTATTAATATTTTATTAAACTTATTTATAATTTATTTACTATTATGCATAAAGTAGAGTTATATTTAAGTAAGATATATCTTAAGGATTCTATGTTCTCTTTTAAATAGAGTTATTATTTTAATCTTAACTTCTTAAAATATATAATTTCTTTCTTTATTATTAATTATAGTTTTTTCTAGATTATTAATATATTTTAATAGTGCTATTATATCTTTATTATTAATAATTATAATATCTTTACTGCTAGTGTTAATAATTTATAAATTAGGACTTAGAATTATTAGAACTAAAATTTAAGATATTATTATTACTTATTTTTAAAATTTCTTTTTTAATTAAGGGTCTTAAATTGTCGGAAATTTTAATTAAATTATTATTAAGTATAGCTAGGATAGCTATTAATGGGTAAAGTTAATAAGCTTCTAAGATTAAAAGATCTAGTAAGATAAAAGAAATAAAAATAAAATTTCTGAATATCTTAATTAATAGAAGATTATATACTTAAGTTATCATATTTATTTAAGATAATAGAAAAAAACTAAATATAAGATAAATAAGCATTCTTATATAACTTTTTTTTATTATAACTATTATAGTTTATTCCTTATACCTAACTCTGATGAGTCTAATTATATTTATTATAGCTATATACTAATAATTAGCTCTAATAGCTATGATAGTCTTAATCCCGATATGTTCTAGCTTCTTGCGTGACGTCTCCGGATAATCCTTTGTTCCCACGCATTAGTGTTCCTTGTTCATTGGCTGTAATGTTCTGATTCTCTGACAAACTTTCGCTATTTATTAAGATAAGCATATTTTGCAAAAAAATCTTAATCTTAG
This sequence comes from Talaromyces atroroseus, assembly GCF_001907595.1. Classification (NCBI taxonomy): domain Eukaryota; kingdom Fungi; phylum Ascomycota; class Eurotiomycetes; order Eurotiales; family Trichocomaceae; genus Talaromyces; species Talaromyces atroroseus. The sequence goes on from NW_017971450.1 coordinate 31,687, forward strand.
TATTTACTTTATTATTATCATCTTCTAAACACTCTTAAATATAAAGAAGTTTTTTCTATATAGGATTAGAAAAAGCTATTAGAATATATTTATAATAATTATTTTCTATACACTTGTTATAGTGTAATAATATTTTTAACTTTATATAAATCTTATTTAAGAAAGAGTAATAAAAATAAGATAAGAATAACTCTATACTAAACTACTTAATATATAATATAAAATTATTCTTATTAATATTTTATTTTAAAGATATAATTAATATAAAATCATAAGATCATATATTATAAAAGGAAAATTAGAAATTAAGATTAGTTTCTAATACATCTAAGGAATATAAGCTATTTATTAAGCTATTAAGATACTAATCTTTAGAAGAGAGAATTATTAGAGAATCAAAATATTATGACTAATAAATATAGAAAGTTAATATATAATGAAACAAAGGATTATCTATAACTGCTAGGGTTAGGATAATAAAGCTAATAGAGCTATAGCTATATTAACCATTGTTACGAAACCAACCTGCATGATACTAGGCAGAAACTAGTACTATCAAGGAAAGGTGCTTAGTTAAAGCAGCTAACATCATAACTAGTTATTCACACGTACTAACATATAAGGCAGTCACTAAACATACAGGCTTATAGTTGATATAAGGAAATATATAATTAGTATATACTATAATATATATTATAAGATGTAGAAAAAATATATATAGTGCTAAGTAGAATTATTAGATATATAATTAGATATATATCCTAGAATATAAGATAAGTATAAAGAGTACTAACTATATAAATATACTCATTTCTATATTTAGTTTCTATTTAGTATAGCTCTTTAATCTAAGTTACTTAATTATATATTAAGAGAGTTAGTAAGGTAAATTTATTTAAGATATTATAATATCTTAAGGCACTTCTTCTATTTTAATTGTAATTAATTAATCTTTATTATTAATAAATCTAAATTATATTTAATCTTATTAATAAGTTACCCTTATAAATCTTTATATAGTTTATTTATTATATTATATCTTAATATAATTAATAATAATTAGGGTAGATCTAGATATATAATAAAAGACTTATTATTTTAATTTTAAGGAATAATATAGGATAAATACTATTATAAGAGATAAGGAAGTTTAAATAAGAGAAAAGAATATTTATAGACTAATTTAAAATAATAAAGAATATAACCACTTTAAATGTTAGATTAATAGTAATTTCTATTAATAAAGAAATGCTTTAAAAATATATTAAAGAATTAAAAGTAATTATAGTAGTAAAATAATCTAAAATATTAAAACTACAAGTCTTTAGTAGGAAATAAATAGAATTAAAAAACTTTCTTATATAAATAGATATATATATTATAATTAATAGTATAATATTAAGAATAGAAAAATCTAAGATAATCTTTATAATAATTTACTTAATAAAAGAAATTTTTTAATAGATTAAACTAGTACTTTATAAATACTATAATAAGGAAAAGAAGAATTAAAGCATTAATATTATAAAAATACTAAGCTCTTATAAATAATTTAAGGAAAAGTTCAAGTTAGTATTTAGAAATATAAATAAAATATAAAATGCTAAAAAATAACTATAATAACTATACTAGACTAGATTAACACAACAATTAGCAGTATAATTTAAATAAATTATAATAATACTAGATTATAATAATAAAGTTCTCATTACAATATTTGAAAATATATTAAAAGAAAAAATATAGATAGAATTTATTAAGATAGATTAGCTAAATAATATTAATAAGTTTATTAAATAAGCTATCAAAATTGATAATAAGTTCCATAAAATAAGATAAAAAAGAAAAGAAATATAAAAATGGTAGAGATATAAGATAAAATCTATCTTTAGATATTAAAACTAAATAAATAAAGGATCTAAGTATTAAGATTTTTATAGATTATAATTAATAGAACTTAATATAATAATTAATAAGAAACTAAAAAGATAATTTGACAAAAATAAGATAGAATGCTTTAATTATAAAAAGAAGAAATACTATAAATAAGAATATAGAAATTAAAATAATGATTTAAAGTAATTAAAAAATAATAATTTAAAATAATTAAAAAAAGATAACTTAAGACTATAAAATATAATGAGAGATATAATAATAAAGTTATAACTAATAAAAGATATAATATTTATAAGTATAGTAATATCTATAATAGCTTCTTAGAAACAGAAAAAGCTAGATAGCTATATAAAGGAATAATATATCTTAAATATATATATAACCTAGAAAGAGATTAAAATATCTAAAAAGATAAAGATAAGATTTAAGATATTTAATAAGATAAGGTACTAGAGTCACAAGAAGAAATTAATACTAAAAATGAATAAAAAAATAGTACCTTAGAATATATAAATAATTATTAATATTAATATAGTAAAGTAGATTACTCTAAATATTAAAGATTATTATAAATAGTTTATTATAATAATAACTATTTAATATACTAAAATGCTAAGACTAATACTATATAGTTTTCTAAGAAAAAAGAGAAAATCAAGTCTTTAGAAAGCTGTTATTAAATAAGAAAAGAAAATAAATAAAAAGAACTATTAATTATAGAAAAGTTAAAAGATAAGATAAAAAAAATATATTTTAGTTTCTAATAGTTAGTAAGTATTAGAGATTAAAAGAACTAGAAGTTTATATTAAGCTTAAGTTAGACTTAATAAAAATTAACTAAAGGAAAAAGAATCTCTAAAGAATAAGATATATTAAATAAAAAGTATTAAAAAAAATAAAAAGAAATTAAAAAAAAAATTAATAAATAAAATAGTAAAATAGAATTTCATAAATATATTATATTTAAAAGAAAAGATTTAGACTTTTATAATAATCTTTATAGACTTTTAAAAAAATAGATAATATTAAAAGATAAAGAATTAGAATAAGAAACTAATTAATTATAACTATTTATTATTATTCTAGAAAAAAAGAAAATATTAAAAGCAATAATATATAGAAAGTATTTAAAAATTAAAGTTAATATATTAAGATAATATATTTAAGCAATAATTGATTTAAGAGTAATTAGAAACTATATAGATTTATAAATTATAAATAAATTAAAAATATTAGGAGTTAAGAAATATAAATTACTATTATTAATAGAATTAAATAAAAAATAATTTATAGATAATAATACTATTAAAAATAAAAGTAAATGGCTTATAATAAATATTAGAATATATTATAAGTATATTAATTTTAATATTATAAAATTAAAAAGGGATAATATAATCTTTAATATATCTTAATTAAGGAAGTATAATCTAGAGATCTATTAAAAGTAGAATTAATTAAATCTAATAAGATATAATTATAAAATCTGGACTATAAAAGCTACTGAGCTAAAAGAGAGATTAGTAAATCTAAGAACTATTTTAAATAAGAAATAAGTGAGAGTTTTATTTTAAAATAAATTATCTAATAGATTAAAAGTATAATATTAAATTATTACTAAGATTATAGAAGAAGAATAAAGTCTTAAGGATATTAATTAGAAAAAAGATGAGTTATTTAAAAAATATAAGAGATTTAGAAGTTTATTTAATAAAATATATAAAATATTGCTAGAGTATAATAAATAAGATTATATTATTCTATTTATAAAAAATAAGGAATTAAAGCTATAAAAAATATATTAAATATTAGAATTAGAGGATAAGGCTTTAAAAGAATATATTAATAATATATTAGAAAAAGAATATATATAATTATTAATATTACTAGCAGAATATCTAATATTATTTATACTAAAGAAAGGAACAATAAAATTATAATTATATATTAATTATAGATAGTTTAATAATATTATAATTAAAGATGCTTATTTTTTACTATTAATTACTAAAATATAAGATAAAGTTAAAAGAAAGAAATAATTTATTAAACTTAATATTATTAATATATATAATTATTTAAGAATTAAGAAAAAAAAAGAATAAAAAATAGCATTTAGAATAAAATATAGATATTATAAATATCTAATTATACTATTTAGATTGATTAATATATTAGTAACATTTTAAAAATATATTAATTTAATTATTAAGGATTATTTATACAATTTCATTATTATCTATCTTAATAATATTATAATATTCTTGAATAGCTTAAAGGATTATATTAGATATATCAAAATAATATTACAAAACTTAAAAATAGCAAAACTATAAGTAAAACTAGAAAAATATAAATTCTATATATAAGAAACTAATTTTTTGGGATATTAAATTATATAAAAAGAAATATAAATAGATAAAGAAAAAATATAGATAATAAAAGATTAGTTTATACTAAGAAATATTAAAGAATTATAATTATTTATTAGAATAATTAACTATTATTAGAGATATATTAAAGGATATATAAATATTATAGCATCTATATTTAGATTACTTAAAAAGGATATTAGATATGAATAGATAAAAGAATAGGAAAAAACTTTTAAAGAAATAAAATATTATTTAATAATTATATCTATACTAGTATAGTTTAATAATGATAAATTAATAATATTAGAAATTAATATATCTAATTATATTATTAGAATAATAATAATATAAGAAGAATAAGATAGAAAATAAAGAATAATTATATATTATTTAAAGAAGATAATTAATATAGAATTAAACTATAATATATATAATAAAGAATTATTAGTAATAGTAATAGTATTATAATATTAGAAAATATATCTAGAAGAAATTAAATTTTTTATATAAATTATTATAGATTATAAAAATCTTACTTACTTTATATTAATTAAAATATTAATAAGAAGATAAGCAAGATAATTAAAAATATTATTATAATATTAGTTTATAATTAAATACTATAAAGGAAAAGATAATAAATAAATAAATACACTTAATAGATGATTAGATTATAAAGAAGAAATATAAATATTAAAATCTATACTATTTAAGAAAATAAAAAATAAAAATCTAGAATATAATCTATAAATTACTATTTTAATAATAATAATAAAGTATAATACTAATTTAGAATTATAAGATCTAATTATTAAAAAAATAGTAAATAATAAAACTATTTAAGGGATACTAAATAATATATAATAAAGAGAAGAATATAAAAAAATAATTATTAATAAAACAGAACTTATATTTTGACATAGTTTAATCTATATATTAAAAATAGTTAGAGAAAAAGTTATTAAAATATATTATAATAAATTAATAATAGGATATCTAGAAATTAATAATATATTAGAAAGAATATTAAGAAATTACTACTAGTTAAATATATATAAAGTAATACATAATTATATTAAGGAATGTAATATATGTTAAAAGAATAAGGTTATAAGATATAAATTATATAAATAAATGTAACTACTACAGGCACTAGAATATCCATGGTAATAGATAATAATAGATCTTATTATAAAACTATTAAAGTTAGAAGGACATAACTCAATCTTAGTGGTAGTAAATAGAATAATGAAGTATATATATTTTATACTAATAATAGAGAAAATGGATATATTATTACTAGTCAAGACATTATTATAATAAGTATTTTAATATTATAATATACTAGAAATTATAATATTAAATAAAGGATTAGCATTTGCATTATAATTATAAAAATTTATGATAGATTTAATAGGAGGAGAATAATAATTAAGTTTAATATATTATTTATAAACTAATAGATAAATAGAATAAATAAATTAGATATTTAAATAATACTTATAAAGCTATATAAATTATTAATAAGATAATTGGGTAGAATTATTTTTAATAATATAACTAGTATATAATATAAGCAAGCAATCTATAATAAAGATAATATTATTTATAATATATACTGGAAAAAAAGCAAAAATATTAGGATAATTATATTATAATTAACTAATAGTAGAAACTATAAAAGAAATAGTTAATAATATAAAGATTATATATCTTTATTTATAATAAAAAATAGAATATAAAAGACAAACTAACATAGAAAGATATAATCATAAAAATTAAAAGGGATCTAACTTTAAAAAGAGAAAGAAGGTCTATTTTTTTTTAAAAGAATTTATAGATATTATAAGAAAGTAATAAACTCAATCACTTATAACTAAGACTATTTAAAATTAAAGAAAAAATTAAAGAAGTTAATTATAAATTTAAATTATTAGATTCTATAAAAATTTATCTTATATTTTATATATTATTATTAGAATCAGCACTATAGAATATAAAAATATAAACTAATATTATTATTAAATAAGAAATCTATAAGATTAAAAAAATATTAGTGATTAAAATATTAAGAAACTATAAGAGATATTTAGTAAAATAGAAAAGATATAATGAATTAGAAAGTATCTAGAAAGTTATTAAGAACTTTATTAGAGTAAAAGAGGTAATTAAAAAATTCTATTAATATTAGGATTTAAGGAAAGAAAATCTTAGAATAAGAGTATATCTAATAAAAATAGTTTAGAATTGATAAGTAATATTTTAATATCTAAAAAGGACATGATAGTATTAAAATACTATTTATTTAAAGAAATTAGAATAAGATCTTTAAAATCTTTCTTATTAAAAATATCTATAATATTTATATTATAATTTAATATTTTATTACTATGCTCTTTAAGAAACTTTTGTTATTTTTAAATATAATAAATCTTAATAAAATTAACTAATCTTTATTATTAATAAGTCTGAATTATATCTGATCTTATTAATAAGTTACCCTTATGAACCTTTGTGTGGTTTATCTATTATATTGTATCTCGACACAACCAGTGACAACTAGGGTGGATCCAGGCGCGTGACAACTATATCTATGAAAATAGAGTAAACAGAGTAATAGCTATATTAGCTATAATGAAGGAAAATTATAAAAGAATATTTATTTATTTTATATTTAGTTTTCTTCTATTATCTTAAATTAACTATATTAAGTATTAACTAAGATAATTTAAGTATATAATTTTTTATTAATCAAAATATTTAGATCTTATTCTTATTTCTTTTATCTACCAAGACCTTTTAACCTTAGAAGCCTATTAACTTCGCCCGTTAATAGCTATCCTAGCTATACTCGACGGTAACCCAACCGAAGTTTCCGACAGCGATAGACTGACTACACCTTTCCAGAAGAGAATATTATGACCCATACTCAATTAGCCCGTATCTATATCTTCATCCAGAAGCGGTGAGGATCATATATTATCAGATCCGACTTGGAGTTGGGCCAACAGGCCAGAGCGGTTCAAAAAAAAAAGGTGGGGGGGGGGTTGAATTCTTGTTGAACGGGTTAATCAAATCAGGTTAGCTTTGGACTGTTTTGAGCAGCTAAGAGCGGTCCAAAAAACTAATGACAAGAGTGGGATTCGAACCCACGCCCGTGAAGACTACCGTAGTTGATCTGTGGATCAGCCTTAAGGTAGCGCCTATGATCTGATTAGTTGTTGTATAAGCTATTATTCGCGTTTCTTTACACACCTTAGACCGCTCGGCCATCTTGCCTTGTTATAAGTTTGACTTATAAGTTTGATTCTATCTTGGTTCATCAGGGAGTAGTAACACCTGATCCTGACAGTAGCGGAATGGCCGAGATCGAAGACCCAGGAATTGCAGTTGATGATATTTTGGACAATCAATCAAAGCTTGAGGAAAAGGCAAAAATTGAGGTACGTTTATTGACAACTCTAATTATATAGTCACTAAAATTGCCATAGACAGGAGAAGATGTTGTGGCAGACACAGACTGGGAAGTTGTGAATCGATTCGAGTCGCTCGATACTGTCCGCGCCGTCCTTTTACAACAACGTACACCAGGTGGCATTGTTAGAGTGAACGGAAATCCTTCCAGACATACCTTGACAAGCAGGGTTACCGGGACAGTTCTAGTCGCTGCTAGATCGGGCGAGAAGATCACACTTGTTGGGAATCCATATGTCCTTCGATTCCGGCGACGTCAGTGAAGCGATTCACGTATTCCACCAAATCATCTGCTAGTCTGTGTGACAGTTGTACGTTTGCACTCCATCCAAGTTTCGAATCTATTTTGATATCGATGGATGGCAAAGCATCGAACCATGGATATATAAGCTGCATATGCTGGCAAACCGACTGATACCCTTGCAACAATGTGATTCCACTACGTCCGGAGTCTTGGAATGATTTCTTCAGCATCAAGTCGCGAAAGCCTCGTAACCGGCCATGTTATCATACTCAATAGTAAAACCTGGGACCGCAATTCTCGATAAATGTCTTTCAAAAGGTTTGATGTTCTCACGAGTTTGTATTGCTGTGACCTTGATAGAGTACTGGGCGGCCCATCCCGAATAAGTTTACAACACTGCCCGATCAGTTCGTGATAACCCTCTGTCAATACGCATGGGCTATCGTCGAATAACTTCTCAGAATCCGATATGGAAATGAGGAAATTATCCGAGCTAGAAGCTTTCGGCATTATGGCGTTGTACAGAAAAACACTTATGAGCAAGGCATAGAGCAGATGAGACGGCATGCGAAGGTGCGAGACTGCATGCGAATGTGTGAGACTGAATGCGAATATGTTCAATTACTGAGGGATATCATTGGTCTAAAGCATCATGCAAATCTTCAGCGTGACAGAATGGAGGGCCGAATTGCTAAATTGAAATTAATTCAGTCTGTGTCAGTATATTAGTTGGCTCAGGGCATAATTTCGTTATTACACGCATGCACTTATGTCAGTGTTGTAGCTCAAGCTTAATAACTACCAATGCTAAAAGAAGCAATCTAAAAGCCCATTATTAAGACGTCTATAAAGATGCCAGCCTTGTCCCAGTTTCACCGCAATTCAAACAGACCACTGGTTTCAGACCATGATCAGTCACAATCTTAATTCTCAGTATATAGACAGAGAAGCATACAATATAATTAACGTTAAGAAGCCTGGTGCGCCGAAGCCACCTTTAAAGTAATAAATTCAGCTTGTATTATTTTAATCTAGATTATTTAGCTTCCTTAGATTTTAATCATGATAGTACATTTCTATATATTTAAGATTCCTAAATAAATATAAACAATCGTTTCTTCTCTAGCCTTATTTAAAGATATATATATACGCGTATTTAGTTAACAGTAGAAGCTAACTAAATAGATAAATTATATAACTATACTGTTTCAATAGTTCTAAAGATTAAGCTTCATATATCCTATCTCTAGAGACTTGACTACTTTTAACCTAAATATAATCAGTAAGGGAAATAATCTCAAGTTTATCTGCATCAATAATCTATGTTTAGAGAATTCAGGCTCTCTTATAGTTAATCTTTTCTATATAAAGTCTATAGACATTGAAATACTTTGAATCAGAGACTGTGAGCCATATATCCCTAAAAATAAGGACAAAGAAATATAGATATACTTTAGCCTTGATTGGCAGAGATTTCACATACCTGTTCCATATAAATTTATAGAGTTGCAGCCTAACTTTATCAAAGTAACAACGCGTGCATAGTTAGATAAAGCTAGTTTTAGAGGGGATACATTAATAGCAGACCTTAACCAAGTTTAATAAACTTTTCTCTTGATTTGTGTAGAAAAGCAAATTAGCTTATATCTAGGCAGCAGCATAAAGTGGTATATTCACTTCGCAATTTTATAACCCCAGTCACTATCCTGGATTTAAAATGTATATAAGGCTACTAACTTAGATTCCATACGCGCGTATTATAGCTAATATTGTGTCTAGAGCTCTTAATGAATACTTTTCATCATTAATACTAGTTATATATTATAAAACCCAGTCAGATTACAAGGGTACCTATAGTGCTACTTACATACTCAAGTCATGATAGTGTTCGAAACTTCGGTTACTTTACCGTCGAGTATAGCTAGAATAGCTATTAATGGGCAAAGTTAATAGATTTCTAAGATTAAAAAATCACAATAGATAAAAAAATAAGAATAAGGTCTAAATATCTTGATTAATAGAAGATTATATATTTAAGCTAATACAATTAATTCAAGATAATAGAAGGAAACTAAATATATAATAAATAAGCATCTTCATATAATTATCCTTTATTATTTTCTTTAATCTCTTACCATAATAGCCTATTTAATCTATTATACCTAAGATATCTTTAGTATAATTCTCATCATATTATTATTTTAAAGATATAACACTAATCTTTTTCCTATAAATATTAGCGCCTACATGTTTCTATAAATCTATAATCTTCATATATATATCTTAATATTCATAGTGGGTTAGTTCTCAAATAATTGTTTATTTCTATATATTAGTGTTCTTTATTTATTAGTTATAACATTCTAATTCTTTAATAATCCTCTTTTTTAAAAACTGACATCTTAACAGCTTAATAAATAGTTTATATTCCGTAGATATGTAAATAATTATCTTAACTCCTAATTTTCTACAATATATAATTTTATAATTTTATATTAATTATATCTCCTAAATAAAATAAAACTACTAAAATTTATAGTTTTATTAATAAAATTAAAAAGTTCAGGGCTATTCTTTTATTTCTATATAAATGCTATTATCAGCTTAATTATATATATATTAAATTAGAAGATTCTTCTTATTATAATAATTATATTTATATAAATAACTATTACTATATTAAAATAATAAATTCTAAGTCTTTCTAAAAGCGCTTAATTACTACTTAAGATAAAATTAAAACAGATAAGAAAAAGACTTAAAAGAAAATTGTAGCCCTTATAACTTAATTTTCTTAATTATAAAAATAAAAGAGACTTCTTCAAAAATATATAAGAGAATTTTTTTAAATAGATATAAAAGACATTAAGAAGCTAGAATAATTAAAATAAATAGAAAAAAGGATAAAAATAAAATAAATAGAATAATAATAAAAAATTAAAAAACTTTTTATTGCTAATTTTATTTTATAAAGTAATAATCTTTTTTTTTAATATTAACTTTAATTCTTTTATCTTTCTTAATTATATCTTTATCTTTATTCCTAAATCTTCTTAGAATAATTTAAATGCCTAATAAGTTATTAGATATTTTTTTTAGATCTATATTCTTTTTATTTTATAAGATAATAAATATATCCTTTTTCTAACTTATAATACAGTATCTTTTTAATTTTATATTTTTTATTATCTATTACTTTATCTTTATTTATTGGATTATTTGTTAATTCAAATAATAAAATATAAAATATTAAGTATATTTATATTTTTACTAATAGTTAAAGTTCATAATTATTATTTATAAATTTTTCTTTAATAACAAACAATTTAAATTTAACTATATTAAATATATCATTTAATTTTATATTTTTAACATTAAAATTCTTTAATCTTAATATTTATCATAATAAATAATGTCACGCGCCTGGATCCACCCTAGTTGTCACTGGCTGTGTCGAGGTACGATACGATAATTGAACCATACAGAGGTTCTTAAGAGTTAACTTGTCAATAAGATCAGACATAGTTTAGACTTATTAATAATAAAGATTGGTTAATTATAACTAAGATAAAAGAAGCACCTTAAAGTATTATAATATTTTAAGTAAATTTTGCCTTACTAATCCTCTTAATATATAACTAAGTAACTGAGATTAAAGAGTTATAAAAGATTCTTAAATATATAAGGAAGGAGTATATTTATATAGATCTATTTTCTTATAATCCTATATATATTCTTAGTATATATCTAGTATATATCTAATAGCTATTCTTTTCTTTATATATAATCTTCCTATAATCTAATTACCACTTAGACTATATACTAATTATATAATTCTATATCCCTTAATTGTACCTTTATAATAGTATATAGTAATAATTAATTATAATATATATTATTTTATTAAAATATCTTTTTATAATAGTCACTAATCTATATTAATATTATATAAATTAATTTTATAATATTATTTTCCTCTCTTAGAACCTTGATCTCTAAAAATATAAATAAAAAGACTTATTCTTATTTTTAGTATAATCCTGCTTTTTATTTAATAAGTATCTTTAAAATATATTAATATATTTTCTAAAAATTATCTTGCTTATTATATTATTTAGTTTAAATATATTTATAAAAATAGTTTCTCTATTAATAGTCTATATAAATACTGCAAAAATAAAAATAAGATTTATATAATGAATTTAAAAAATTATAATTATATTTTATATACTTATTATAATTATAGATATAAAAAATAATTTTATAATAAAAAAGAGTGGTCTAATCTTTAAAAGACTAAAAATAGAATAATTTAAGAGCTTAAAAAAACTCTTAAAAAATAAGCTATCCTATTTATAAAGATTAATTATCTCTTTAAATAATAATAGTTTCTTAAAGAGTAAGATTTTAAAATATTAGATTATAATATGAATATAATAAATATTCTTAATAAGAAAGATCCTAATAATATTTCTTCTTTAATTCTTTTATCTAAGCAGCAATTAAATATTACTTTTAATAGTCTTTTTAGATTATTATATTCTAATTTTAATTATTTTAGTTCTGTGACGGCCTAGTACGATTTGGCTTGGCGGCACACGGTTACTGCGGAAGTACCCGCGGGCCGCCTCCCGTGGACGAATCACATGCAGGGAAGATGTGGGGCTAGATATACCTTATAGGGATTACCCTGTGTTTTGATTCACGCTGCAGATTGCTGGAGGATTTATGTGATATTAAGAAGGGTAAATAGTCTTTGCCAGCTAGTATTCTATATTATTAGAATCTTCTAGAAATCTAGATTACTAGGCACTGGTATATAATAGAGATAGCCTATAGGTATTTAGAATGAAAAGAAGTATAAGTAGGAGGAAAAGGGCTGATAATTATTCTTTTCTTTTCTTTTTTTTAATTTAGTCTCTTTGTATTTAGCAACTAAATAGATTTAATATTATATTATTATATTAGACTAAACTTTTATTTATTTATTAATACTAATCTTTACAAATCTATAAGTAGACTAATATTCTAATCTTAAATAATTTAATATACTTGATTTAGGATCATCTTTTTTTTTATTTTATTATTCTTAAATTAAAATCTAGATTCTAGACTTAGAAATTAAGATAGTTTAATTACTTAAATTAATACTAGAGAAGCTAGATAAATGTTATCTATTATATTTTCTTCTAGGAATAGAAGATAATAAAGAATAAGAATCTTAGAATATTGAATATAAGATATTTAAGAAGTACATAGACAAGAATCTAGCTATATTATTTAGTTAATTGATATAAGAATAGTATAAGAACCTATACTAAATTAATATATTAAAGAAGTAATAAGACTCTTATAAAAAGATTATTACAAATTAATATAAAGTAATAAAAGAATTAATAGAAAAATAAGATCTTTTATAATATTAATTTATTAAACTAAGACTCAAAGAACCCTCTTCTATTATTAAAAGCAGCAGCAAAAAGATTATTAAATTTTCTAATAAATTAGCTCTAACTAATGGAAAAGATCTTTTCTTTAAATCTTAGCTTATTAAAGTTAAAGATAAATTAAAGGCTAATACTAATTACTATCTAGACTTCTTAATCTATATAATATATATATAATACATGTGCTATGGAGAAATAGTAAACTATATTCTTTCTTGATTCTAAGATAATACTACTAAACTATATAAAAATATTAAAAATATTTTTAAATATCTTAAGACTATCTATTATAATATAAATTAAATTATCAATGTAAAGGCTATATTTTATTATCTAGTTATGAAGCTAAATAACTAATTTCAGACCTTCTTATTGATGTTTATATATTATATCTAAGAATTAGAGACTCTATATATATAATAAAAAGATAAGTTATATAACAAGCTAAGCCTTAAGTTAATAAAATCAATAATTAAAGAGATAAATAATAATAATATCTCTTACTCTAAATTTATAACTTAATATACTTAAATAGCCAATCATTTAGAGCAGATTTAAGAAATTAAAAAGTATATTTATTTATATAATAATAAAGGAGGTCAAACTATAGAAATATTATATAATTAATCTAGTACTAATATTAGCAGCAGCTCTAATAATAATAATAAGAAAATATAATATAACTGCTTAAGTAAGAAAAAATATACTAAACTCTTTAAAAAAGGAAGGTACTATTACTATAAGATCTAAAAATATCAAGCTAGTGATTATCCTCTTAAAAATAGCTAATCTAGAAATAATATTACTAGGCAACTCAAGATAATAGATAAAAATAAGCAAGCTATTATCTAGAAAGAAAATTCTAATTCAAAAAATAATAATATTTAGAAAAAATCTTTATCCTAAATAAAATTTATACTAATCTATATAAATTAAATATTAGATAGTTAATAAGATTTAATAAAGAAAATTTTATTATACCTATATAACTTATCTAAGAAATATACTTAATATCTATTAAAGTATTGATTAACACTAAAATAAACAGATTAATATTTATTAATATCTACTTAGCTATATTACTAACAAGATTTTTTGATCTTAAGATAATACTCTTAAAAGAGCTAGTAAGAGTGAAAAGATATAATAGGAAGAGATAAAACAGAATCTCTTATACACTTAAATTAATATTAGTTATTGATAGAAGATATTATATTAAAATACTATTTCTAATCCTTAATATCAGAATATATAATGTGATATTAAATAGGATATAGCTTATTAAGCATAATATCTTAGTAGATTACTAGAACTAATAATTAATTTAGTCTAAAGATATCTCTCTAAAAGATTAGATTATAAAGACTAATTATTATATAATTTCTAAGGCTATTTTGCAACAGTTAAGAGATATTAATCTATAATATTAAAAGAATGTAATACACTATAATTATTTTATAGAAATAGAGGACTAAATAACAGAAAAATTTAATCTAAACTATTCTTAGACCTAGAGTCTAGAAGTAAAGAACCTCATTAATCAATTAGAAGCCTTAAAATTTGACTCTCTATATATAAGAAAATCAGTTAATTAATTAGAAAAGAAAGAAGCTTAATTAGATATTCTTCTATCTTTGCTTAGAAAGGCTATTTTAATTATATAGGGCTATATATATCAGCGAAATTATTAGAAATTATTTAGAAAGATAAGAAAGGCCTTAATTAAAGCTTTAAAAAAAGAAA
Organism: Talaromyces atroroseus; assembly: GCF_001907595.1. Taxonomy (NCBI): domain Eukaryota; kingdom Fungi; phylum Ascomycota; class Eurotiomycetes; order Eurotiales; family Trichocomaceae; genus Talaromyces; species Talaromyces atroroseus. Next base: position 46,866 of record NW_017971450.1, read on the forward strand.
TAGAGGATAAGTTAAAGAAAGAATTCCTAGATATAAAGTAAGAATAGGTGTATTAAGAGAAAATCTAAGAAATATTAAAAAGAATAAATATAATACTTATTAATATAATAAAATTCAATATAAGTACTAGAATAAAAGATTCAGTTTTATCAATAATAAGTCTCTATAAGATTGATAATACTATTAAAGTAAAAAAAGATCTGCTGGAATCTATAGTATTTAATATTAAAAAAATTTAAAAATAATTACTAAAGGTATATAGAGATTATATAGATATATTCTTAAAGAATCTATTAGATTAGTTATTAACTCCTAAATCTTATAACTATAAGATTGAACTAATTAAGAAGAATATATTAAGATATAGTCTTTTCTATAAGATAACCTTAGAAGAATTAAAAGTAGTATATAAATATATCTTTAATAATCTTTATAAAGAATTCATTAAATCAAGTAATACCCCCTTTATATTATTAATCTTAATAATTAATAAACCTAGAGAGGAAATATGATTCTATATTAATTATTAAAAATTGAATATTATAATTAAAAAGGACTAATATCCTTTATTTTTGATTAATAAGGTTCTTAATTGAATTAGCAAAGCATAGATTTTTATTAAACTAGATATTTAGTAAGGTTTTTATTAAATAAAGATGTATTCTAACTTAGAAGATTTAATCACCTTTTATATATAATATGGTATGTATAAATATAAAGTGATGCTTTTTAGAGTAATAAATAGACTGGCAACATTCTAATATATAATTAATAATATTTTTATGGATGTACTTGATAGGTTTATAATAACTTTTATAAATAACTTATTAATTTATAGTAAAAATAAACTTGAGTATTAAATATATATTAAAAAAATACTTTAATGCCTCCAGAAAATAAGATTATAAGTGGTACTCTATAAATATAAATTCTATATTAAGTAAACTAAGTTTCTTAGATTTATTATTATACTAAATAGTATTAAAGTTAATCCTAAAAAGATTAAAGCTATTTAAAGATAAAAATCTTTAATAAATATAAAGAGAGTGTAGTTATTTCTAAGATTTTATAATTTCTATTATATCTTTATTAAATATTATAATAAGATATTATAATTACTCAATTGATTAACTCAGAAAGAAATATTTTTTATATAAAGTAATATTTATAAAGCAGTATTCTAGAAATTTAAAAAAAAACTAATATTAATTCTAGTTTTTAAGTATTACTAATATAATTTAAAAATATAATTGGAAACTAATATTTTAGGGGAAGTTATTATAGCAATATTATCCTAATAATATATTGATAGTAAGTAGTATCTAGTAGTTTATTTTTTTAAAATAATAAACTTTATATAAGCTAAATATAATATTTATAATTAAGAAATGCTAGTAATAGTATAAGCCTTAGAGATATAATAAGCTAAGTTTTAAGGATTAATTAGAAATAAATTTATCTAAATTCTTACTGATTACTAAGTCTTAGAATATTTTATAATAACAAAGAAGCTTAATAGCAGATAAGTATAGTAATTAGAAACCCTTTTTAAGTACAGTTTTTATATTAAATATCAATCTAAATCCTTAAATAAGAGAGCTAATGCTCTAATTTAATATATAAAGAATAACCAATAATTCAAGAAAAAAGACCCTCTACTATTATCCTCTAGCTAACTTAACCTTTAGATTATGAAAGAACTCTAAGAATAGAATTATATATAAGAAGTAGAATCTAAGTTAAAAATCTTAATTATTATAGATAATATATTATATATTATTATTAGAATCTTAAAGAGTAATTAGGAGAGTTAAAAGGCTATAAAATATTATAAGGCAGTTAAGGATTCTAGATTTAATTAAGATTTAACTAATAATTAATTAATATTTAAAAAGAGACTTTATATACTAGATAAAAGAGATTTTAAAGTATTGTCAGAGAATCAGAACGTCACAGCCAATGGATCAGGTTAGTCACTACGGGACTAATGCACACCAGAACAAAGGATTACCCGTGAAGCCTTAAGGTTAGGGCATCAGAGAAATCAGAGGATTTCTATAATAGCTATGATCTATAGATTAGAGAAATTAAGGGATTTTTATAAAGGCTATAATGAAGAAAAGCTATATAAGGATATTTATTTACTATATATTTAGTTTTCTTCTATTATCTTAAATTAACTATGATAATTTAAATATATAATCTTCTATTAATTAGAATATTTATAGTCTTATTCTTATTTCTTTTATCTACTAAGATCTTTTAACCTTAAAAGCCTATTAACTTTGCTTATTAATAGTTATTCTAATTATACTTAATAATAATTAATTAAAATTTCTAATAATTTAAGACTCTTAGTTAAAAGAGAAGTCTTAAAGATAAATAATAATAATACCTTAAATCCTAGTTTTAGTAACTCTAAATCCTAACTTATAAACTACTAATATTAGCAATAAGAATATTATAACTATTAATAATAGGGATATAATAATATTATTATAATATATTAAAGAACTAAAACAAGTAGTGATTAATAATAAAGAAAGAATAAATTATGTATTTTAAGAAGTTAAGATTAAAATAATAACTTTATTTAAAAAAAAATATAGAATTCTTAAGATATACCTTGCTTAGATATGACTTTATTTTATATATAATAGTAAATAAATTATGAGTAAGTCTAATAAAATATTAATAGTATTAAGCTTTCTTAATAAAGAAGCTATAAAATAATTTGCTTTATATATTACTAATTAATATTATATAAATAGCAATAAAGAATAAAAAAACCCTAAGATAATTATAATGTTTTCTAATTATTAGTACTATAAAGAAAAACTTAACTAATTATAGAGAATTATTAATAAAAAAATTAAAGCTATTAATAAGATATAATATATTAAATAATAGATCTTAGTTAGAGAATATATTTTAAAATTCTTATAGATATTAGAAGGATTATTATAGAATAATTAAAGATTCAGAGACTAGTTTTATAAAGGACTGAAAAATAATATTAAAGACTAAATCTTAATAATAATATTATGACCTAAAATATTTCAAGTAATAATAAAAGCAGTATCTTAGATTGATTTAATTATCTATATCTGATAAATAGAAAAAGGAGAGTTTAGAAAAAATAAGGTAAACTCTTACTAGAAATAAATTAAAGATAAAGATAGAGATATAATAATATAATTGAATGTAATCTTATTTAAAGAAGAAAAAGATAAACTAAAAAAAAATAAAGCTTATTTTAATTATAGAAAATCAGATTATTTTATAAATTAATACTAAAAGTTAAGAAAAAATTAGAAATTAACTATTTTAGATTTAAAAAAGCAAATCATAATAATAATTCTACTGATTTTAATTAATAATAGCAAAGCTAATAGAACAGCTAATAATAAGATTAATTCTAATAAAGATTTAAAGTAATTAATTAAAGATAAAGAATAATAATTAGAATAGATAATAAACTATGAATAAATCTAAGTAGAATAGATATAATAAACCAAGAAGCAGAAGGCTCTAAAATAACTAAAAGAAATATTTAATAATTTAAGCAAGAAGAGTAAAGAATAAAAATAGAAGAAATTTAGTCTTAAAAGGAGTATTGAATAAATAAGATGAATTAGTACTAATATAAAGAAAGGACACCAATCTTATAATTTAGGGAAAGAATTAATCAGCCAGACATTTCTTATATATTATCTCAGAAATATTAAAGACTTATTAGAAAGATGCAGCAAAGACGCCAATTCAGAAGAAATTGATATAGAAGACTTTAATATAAAAGATACTTAAGCAAAATCTTTATTAGAAGAGTTGCTTTATACTTAATTAACATTATAGGATAATAAGCCAATAATAATAATTTATAAGGATCTATATTGAGAATCAGACGAAAATCCTATTGAGGAAAAACTAAAAGAAATATAGGATAATATGATTTAGTCTTAAGAGAATGACTGGTATAATTATATATTAATAAATACAACTTACTGAGAGAAGTCTCAAAAGAAATAGAAAGATTATATTAAAGAATATAAATACTATAAAGAATAGACATATTATATATATTAATAATATAGATAAATATATATATCTTTAACAAATATATATAAATATATATTATATGAGCAAGAATAACGCTTTTGTAATGGAATAATTAGATATATAAGGAATTACTCTTATTATTATTATCTAATACTAGGAGGAAATTTGTATTAGAAAATATATTAAATAATATATTATAACTTATTATGTGAAATACACCTTATAGAAAAAGAATAAAAAGGATAGTTTTTAAGAATTTTAGAAATGATTAAAGAATTAAGACTTAAATATCTATAGAAATAGATAAAATGTCAGTGTATTTATCAAGAATCTATACACCTTTATTATAATAATATTACAATTATTAAATGTAAAGTAGAAGGACTACATAAATAGTATTATTATAGTATTAAAGAATATTTTAAATATTAATAAAAATATTAAAAAAGGCATATAATTATAACTGAACTTATTATAATAACTATAGAATAAAAAGTAGTTAGTTAAATAGTGGTAATATTAGTAAAGATTAATAGAAAAAATATAAAAATTTTATTAGATTTAGGAGCAGCCTATAACTATATTAGAAAAAAATTTATGAAAAAAGTAGGATTATTTATGATCTAGACTAATAAATAGGTAATAATTATCTTTATTAGTGGAGAAATAATCAGTTAAGGCTATAAAAGATAAGTATTAAATATTATTGTGAAATTAGGATAATATGTTATAATAGTTACGCTTGATATTATACTAGTATTAAGAGAATATTATAATATTGTATTTAGAATGGCATGGTTATAAATATAAAATCTGATAATTAACTAGATAAAAGGAATAGTGATTGTTAATAAGATAAAGCTGAACACATAAATAATTAATAAGAATATTAAAGAAATTGCATAGTTATGTAAGAAATTAAGAAAAATTCTTAGTATGCTATTAAAAGCTAAAAGGTTAGCATAGAGAGTAAAAGAATAAAAATGAAAGGTGATATTTACTGAAGATATTAAATATATTAATAAAGAAAATAAAATATAAAATATAGAAAAGCTATAAAATAGTTAGAGAGACTTGAGTAATAAAAATAAAATATAAATTAAGGATAATAAAATGAGAGAGATTAGGATGATCTAACAAATATGAATAATCAAGAAAATAAGAATTATAGAAAAGATATAGAAGATAAAATTAAAACTGAAAGAATTATATGAAAAGGAACTTATAGAAGTACTAATAAAATTATCTAAAAAATATTATAAGTTTATTGAACTATTTATGAAGAAAGAATAATAATTACTAATATATAATAAAGAATTTAAAGTACAAATTGAATTAAAAGAAGAATTTATGCCACTTTTAATTAAGTAATACCACAAATTAAGAGATAAACTAGAACTTGAAAATGAGTTTATTAATAAGTTTTATAAAGTAATATATATATAATTAGGACATAGAAAAGTATTAGTATAATTGATGTTTATTAATAAGAAAGATATGATTAAATGAATAATTATTGATTATAGAGCATTGAATAATGGAATAGTAGATGATATAAATAAGACGTTTTATTAGGAATAAAAGAGAGATCTCTTATAGGGAGTAAAGATTATAATAGTTTTTGATATTTAATGGGGTTATTATAATCTATGAATGGCTGAAGATGATATTTAGAAAATAGTATTTCTTATAGATAAAGGACTGTTTGAATGGGTAGTTGTATTAATAGGTTTGAAGAATCTACTAATATAATTTATATGATATATGATATATGTTTTATGGAAATATTTAAATAAGTTTGTTGTAGTTTATTTTGATGATATTATTATATACTTATAAAACCTGGAAGAATATAAAGAATATATACGACTAGTTATGATAGTACTTATGAATAAAGGATTAACGCTTAAGATTAAGAAGTGTGAGTTTGATATTATAACTATTAATTACTTAGGAATGATTTATATACTAGAAGGATTGAAGATTTAATTAAAAAAGAAAAATATAATACTCAACTGGCTTATCTTAATAAATGTTAATAAAATATAATAATTTCTAGATGTAATAGAATATGTTAGAAGATACTTGAAGAATTATATAGAAATAATATAATTAATTATAGAATTATTAAAAAAAGATTAAAAATTCAATTAGACAGAACAATAATAGTAAGTATTTGAGAAAATTAAGAAATTAGTTAGAAAAGTATTAATTCTTATATTTTATAATCTAGAGAAACTAAATATGATTTAATTAGATATATTAGGATATATACTAGAGATTATTTTAGAATAATTAGAAGATAATAGAAAATTAAGACCTATTATCTTTTATTTTAGATAATTTATTATTATAGAAAGGAATTATGATATTTATAATAGAGAATTACTTGTAGTAGTTAAAGTATTTAAATAATAAAGATACTACTTATAAGAAGTTAAAGAAGAAATAATTATAAAAAGTAATTACTATAATCTAAAGTACTTTATAATAATAAAAGAACTTACTAGTAGATAAATTAGATGATTAGAGTATTTATTAAGGTTTAAGTTTTAAATTAAATATATTAAAAGAAAAGAAAATATTATTACTAATATATTAAGCAGAAGAGTAGATTATATAATTAGAATATAATAGTTACAAATAAATATACTAATAGAAGATAAAAATGGAATTCATTATAATAATAAGGTAATATTAGTAATAATAATTATAATAGAAAGCAAAGGTTTTCATAAAAAGATAATAAAAACTACTAGGAATAATAAAATACTACAGATAGTACTATATAATGATAAAGTAGTAATTAAGAATGGATTAATTATTTAGAAAGAATTAATATTAGTATTATTTTTAATAATTATAGAAGTTATTTAAATATATTATAATTTGCTAATTAAAGAATATTATAGAATTGATTAAATAGTGGAAAAGATATAATAGATATACTACTTTCTAAGAATAAGAAAATTAATTAAAGATTATATTAAGAAATATAATAGTTATAATTATAATAAACTAATTAACTATTGACTATATAGAAAAATATAGATTCTAAAAATATTAATAATAGTATAGCAGAAGATTATAATGGATTTTATACAAGGCTTATCAGAGTTGAGAGATCTTATTTTAGGAATTATATATACTAAAGCTATTATTATTATAGATAAGCTTATAAAATATATTATCTTAAAATCAATGCCAAAGAATTTAATAGTATAATAATACATAATATTAATATTATAAGAAGTATTTATAATATTTAGATTATTAAGTGAAATAATATCTAATAGAGATAAGTTATTTATATTTAAATTTTAATAGATAATTATAAAAAATTATAAAATAGAATATAATTTATTAATCATATATTATTAATAAACTGATAGCCAGACTAAATAAATAATTTAAATAGTTAAATAATATCTAAAATATTACTTAGATTAAAATTAAGATAATTGAATAGAATTATTATTAATTATTTAATTTATAATAAACAACATAATAAATATATTAATAGGATAAGTATTACATTTTATTAATCTAAAAAGAATTCCAAGGATAAGTTAGAAAAATATCAAATAAGAAAAAGTATTAAATAAAGTAAATATTCAAGTAATATATATATAATTGATGCATAGCAATTTATTAAAAGATATTGAATAAGTAGAAATAAGAATAAAGAAATATTATAATAAAAAGCATAAGGATATATTAGCACTTAAAAAGAAGGAGAGAGTTTACTTTCTATAATAAATACTAAGATTAAAGAATTTTAATGTTAAAAGTATAAAACTAAGTAATAAATTTGATATAATTAAATTTAGATTATTTACTATTAAAGAAAAACTTATAAATAATAATTATAAACTCTAGCTATTAGCAAGAATATAAATATATTTAATATTTTATATCTTATTATTAGAACTAATAATTAATCTAATAAATAAAGATAAAGCAGTAAATAATAAAGAATATAAAGTTAAAAGAATATTATAATATAAGTTAAAAAAAGGATATATCTATTATCTTATAAGATAAAAGGGATATAGATCTAAAGAAGATATATAGGAATCTATTAGGCACTTAAATTACCCTAAGAAGATTTAAGAATAAAGATAAAAGTATAATTAAAAAAGATAAAAGGATTAAAGTTAGTATTAAGAATAAGATTATTATTTTATAAAATAAAAATAATAATTAGAAGCTTATTAGCTTTTTATTATTCTTTTACTTATTTTATTTTTATCTCTTCTTCTACTTTCTCTAATCTTTTTAATTCTTTAATATCCTTTATATCCTTTTAGAGGAATTCACCAGCCTATTTTTTTAATAATTTTTACTATTTCTATAAATAAAGAATTTTAGCTAAGGCTTACTCTTTTTTCTTTTAAAAATACTTTTAAGCTTTAGAAAGATATTTCTATATTATTTTAAATATAAGTATATTAATATAATAATAATTATTTATATAAATATACTTATTATAATATTTAAAGAACTTTACTTTAATATAAATTTTTCTTAAATTACTATACTAGTTATATAAGAAATAATAAATAACACTAAATTATTTAATATATAAAAAAAAAGAGTTCTTTAAGATTGTTTTCTTTAAAGATATAGTTAATATAAAACTATAAGATTATATATTTAAAATATTTAGAGAGTTAAGATTAGTTATTTATACTTTAGAGGATATAAATTATTTATTAAGCTATTAAGATGCTAGCCTTTAGAAAAGAGGATTATTAAAGAATTAAAATATTATAGTTAATAGATTAAGTTAGTTATTATAGAACTAATATATACTAGAATAAAAGATTACCTATAAAGCCTTAGAATTAAAGTATTAGAGAAATTAAAGAATTTTTATAATAGCTATAATCTATAGATTAGAGAAATTAAAAGATTTCTATAAAGATTATAATAGAAAAAAGCTATATAAAAATACTTATTTATTATATATTTAGTTTTCTTCTATTGTCTTGAATTAATTATAATAACTTAAATATATAATCTTCTATTAATTAAGATATTTATAATCTTATTTTTATTTCTTTCATCTATCAAGATCTTTCAACCTTAGAAGCCTATTAACTTCGCCCATTAATAGTTATCCTAGCTATACTCGACGGTAATTAACTGAAGTTTCCGACAAGTATAATTATTAGATAAGATATATTAATAATCTGCTATTACTTACTCTGGAAAGAATAAGATAAAAAAGTTATTAAGAGAATAATATTATTAAAAGATATAGAATTAGAATATTAAGTAATATATTAATAATTATCTTATATATAAAAGAACAAATATATATAGAGATTTATTACTAGGATTGCTGAAATTACTATTTATATTTATTTAACTATAACAGCATATATTAATAGACTTTATATCTTATTTAAAAGATAAGTATAGTTTTAATATAGTCTTTATAATGGTGAACTGATTAAGTAAAAGACTAAGATTAATTTTCTATATTAAGAATATTATAGCTAGGAAAATAGCTAGATTATAGATTAGATATATATTTTTTAAGATTGGCTTGTTAGATTTAATAATATTAAATTAAGAGAAATAATTTGTATTAAAATTCTAAATAGAGATATACTATGTTAGATTTTCAGTTTGTACCCGGGCAGCGGCACTACGCTCAAACAGGACCGGTTTTCGGCTTGCGTGGTACAATGCCTTCCGCCACGCACTCAATAGATCTATCACCACGCACTTGATAGGCAACCATTGTACCCACTGCTCCAGCCAAAGTCACCATTTCGGTCTGCCCCTGAGAATTTCAGTAATGAAGAGAAAGAAAAGTTATATGCGCGGTTGGGTCATTTACTGGGTAGTGTTGTGATTTTATTCGCGCCGCTTTCCGTTCATGCTTTACATATGCTATTAGACATCTCTGTCAACCAGATCAAAAGAACGGTTATTGATCTCCATTCAATACTTCACGTTCCACTAGAAGAAAACCATGAACTTCGATTACATCATCCCTCGTTCCGAGACTACCTGGTCAGCCCTGCCAGGTGCAGCCTAGGAAGTCTCCAAGTCAGCGAGAAAGGTGCGCATTGGAAGTTGTTACTCGATTGCTTGCGTCTCATGTCAGCAACTTTAAAGGAGAATATATGGAGAAAAGATCTCGTACAAGATATCAAAAAAAGGAAAAGGCGTACGTGTTATGGTCTGGGCTGCAATTTAGGGGAATAAGCGCTCTGATTTGATACGATTGGAGCGAGATTTTGACTCTAAGAAGAATGGATACTCTTCGAAGTCATATCTCAAGGTTATAGAGGAGATATTGCCTACAATTTACGAACCTGGCCTTCATTTCATGCAGGATAACGCGCCCATTCATACATCGTCGCTTGTGTCCACTTCAAAGCCGCGCTGACCAGACTTGCGCACGCAGAACACCCAGAGACTCCACCTAATCCAATTCTTTTGATCCCATTTCTCCGCGATCCGGATTATATCGACCGAGCGACAATCCTGAATCAGCTTCACGACCGGCGTGTTGTTCCACAGTAACTTGTGCCTGATGCACACCTGGCTTCATACTGATCTGACACTTTGAAATAAACTTCCTACAAATTCATCTTATATTGCCGTCATGAGTCGGCTCGAAGCGCCTGTGTAATATTTGGGCAAGTGGTTAGTCATAAGTTGCTAAAACATATTATGCAGATAGACTATATACTGACTTTTTGAGGTGAGGTGAAATATTGGATGCCGTCTTGTGCATTTCGGCTCTTTCTTGCTCTTTTTTCCACATTAGAATTGGACCCTAAATGACGATGGGGGGATCTGACCTTTAGCTCTGGCAAGCTGTTGAAGCAGCGACTGCTATAATTTCTCCTGATGGTTCTGAAACTCGAGCAAGGGACCGTATTGGCTGATGTTGGGGGTAAGATTCGACATTCTGTCTGTTCTGCTAGACTTCTTTGCCGTTCAAAACTTATAATGGAGAATCTCTTGTGAAGAGGTAAGAAAGAAATATATTTACAGAAAGATATAAGCCACTAAATATACTTACCCACCAAAAGAGTCCAACCATCTCACATGGTTACAGAAATTTCGTTTGCAATGGCAAAGCAAACGAAATACTGTAAAAAGGCAAGCTACATGTAGAACAAGGAACAAACAGGGCGCGATTCGATTGTGTACTACCAAACAGTTTGGGAGTTATCGAACCAAAAAAATAACCATTTTTGGACTCTGCTGATTGGCAGGCTCTGTAGTCGAAGCCCATAACCCATAAGAAAGTCTATGTTGTACAAGGTGACAATGTTAAATTGGTTCTCATGATGGAAAATGCCTTCTCGAGCCTGGCTCCAACCCGAAGAAATCTCGCTGTTGTCGATCGGAGTTATGTTTGCTTTGGTACCGGCGCACAAAACCAAAAACGGCTAGAACAATCTATCCACAACCAAACTGGTCTCCGGCCAGCCGCGAGGTTTGACCAAAGAAGATTTTAGCTTCCGGCGCTAGGCTCCCTCAATAACTCTGCGCTTCTCTTGCCGCATCAACACAAGTGAGGATGTGATTTGCTCTCAGTAAAGTCAGCCTTGCCGCAGAACGCGTGTGGTACCCCGCTCAGCCTGATCTTTGCTGGATAGACTTACGGGACGGTCCACTGTCAGGTTTCTTTAGTTTTCAAGAAGACAGATTTCGCTATTCCTTTATGGTTCCTATGCTAAGCGACGATGGTTCCGCTCACACACGGCGACTACACGATCGCGTGGATCTGTGCCTTGCCGTTAGAGATGGCAGCGGCAGAGGTCATGCTAGACGAGATCCACCAGAACCTGCCGAAACCGACCGCGGATCCAAACGCCTACATACTCGGCAAGTTACATGGCCATCACATTGTGATTGCTTGTTTACCCAAGGGCATGTACGGAACCATCTCCGCTGCGACTATCGTTTCTCATTTGGTGTCGACATTTCCAAAGGTTGAATATGCACTGATGGTGGGAATTGGAGGTGGTGTCCCAAGCAGCAGCAACGATATTCGATTAGGTGATATAGTCGTCAGTGAGCCCGTTGGAAAATATAGTGGGGTCATTCAATATGATCACGGCAAGACAGTTCAAGGCGGCCGATTCGAGCAAACCGGCATGCTGAACTCCCCGCCACTGATTCTTCTAACCCATATGGCGTATCTTCAAGCAAATCAGATGACTACAAACCGAAATCTCATTTCAAATATTGTGTCAGATGTATTGGAACAAAACCCGGACATGAAAAAGGAATTCATGTCCCCAGGTCACCACACTGATTATCTCTTTCGATCGTCATATCACCATATCGATCAAGAAAGTGACTGTGAAAAATGTGATAAACAGGAGTTACTCGACCGAAAGCCGCGTGATGATACGACACCTCATGTTCACTACGGGTTGATCGCATCTGGAGATCAGGTGATGAAAGACCCTGAAACACGGGACGCGCTAGCTCAACGGCTGGACATTCTCTGTTTTGAGATGGAAGCGGCAGGCCTCATGAATCAGCTTCCAACTCTTGTCATCCGAGGTATTTGCGACTATTGCGACTCGCACAAAAACAAACTGTGGCAAGGATATGCAGCTCTTACTGCTGCAGCCTACGCCAAGTTACTCCTGTCTGTGATTCCGGAAACTCAGTCGACCAGAAGTCAGGCTTTACAACAGGGTCTCTCGATGGTTCCATTTGACTGGAGCCCACGGATTGAAGAGCAAAATAGAGAAAGCGCTAACTTAGAACAACTGCGCTTGGTTCCCCAAGGATTACGGGGAATTAGACAGACAAGCATCACACCTCAATCTAACCCAGAAACCTGTAGCAAGATCAGGAAAGCTATTGATGGCGGCACTAAGTCTATAAGAAAAGAGACCAACCATTCACCTCGAAGAATCTCAGAGTTCAGGAATTGTGACGAATGCTGCCTCTGCGACTGCCACAAGAAACATCAAATTAAATGCGGCCCTTCTGCAAGGGCCATCATAGGCACATTTATCCTTCAGTATAAAGGAAATCTCTTTTTCAGGCGAAGTTGCAATTATAGTACCTGCAAAAATAATAATCCGAGAACTCTTCAGGCTATCTATCGCTTCCCGACATGGCTCAAAGATTTTACGTTGATTCTTTCTGGAGTCCCATCTTGTGGGCTTTTTGTCCCACGGCAGCTGAGTTGGGGGAGTACTGAAACAATTCTCAAAAATGCGTATGAAGGCAACGTTGAGGGTCTAAAGGTGCTATTAAGCAATATGGCCTTTGCTTTGCATGATATAGATCAGAAACATGGAAGGAGTGCATTGCACGTGAGTTAAATACTGTGGTAGTTTCGACCCCAGAATACTAATTGAATAAAAGTATGCAGTGATGTACAACCATATCGAGGCTTGCGAGTTTCTTCGAAATGCTTCTGCTAATGCCAATTCTATGGATTATATTGGAATGCAAGTATCCAATTTGCCCGACATTCTGAGCTATTCATTAATCATGAAACACTCAGGACCCCGACAATGAAAGCCTGGGAGCATATTTTGACGAAGCGCGGCAGCCCTACAGAACTTGAAAAACTTAGGATGCTGTTTCCAGATATCGACTTTCACGATGATATGGGATTTTCGCACATTCATCTCCTAGTAGTGGGTGAGGTATCTGGTGATCTTGTCGAAACCTTACAAACTAAAGGATACCAGAGACAAATCAATAATCCGGATTTTTTTGGGAGGACGCCGTTGCATTGGGCAGCCACCCGCGGGGACTCTGAAGGAATCCGGATCCTTCTTAGATTTAGAGCCGAGGTTACAGTAATCGACGAATCAGGGTCAACGCCACTAATGTCTGCAGCATCTTCTGGCTGTCCGATATCTCTGAAATTATTGCTAGACGGTGGGAGCAATATTCTCTGGAAAAATTTCTACGGTTCGGACGCTCTTTACAATGCTTGCAGACACCAGAGTAGACTACCTTCAGTCGTTCTACTACTTCAGTCCGGCGCACCTTTGAACTCTCAAAATAATAACGGGCATACGGCTTTAATTGGGGCTGCAATCAGGAATCATGACCGTATTGGACGATACCTGCTACGTCGAGGTGCAAGTATTGATGCTAGAGGTGCACACGGTGAATCTGCACTATTTGAGGCTATCTTCCATAATAGTCATCAATTCCTCAGATTACTCTTACAGAACTCTGCTAACTATCTCTTGGTCAATAATGCTGGATCGAGTATTCTCCATTCTGCGGCATTAGAGGGCGACAGTGAAACGCTGCATATCTTGCTGGGCGCTGGTTTAAAGGGGTTGGATCCTTTTCTCCGCAACAAGGAAAACTTGACAGCGGCGGAAATGATTCAAAGGCGATCAATTATTCCTGAAGGTTTCGAGGATCAATTTTCCCGGTTAGTTTCGCTAATCGATAGAGATAATTCAACAGAAAATTCGGCGTCCACGTTATGACGGACGGAAGTGGAAGACCCTGGGAGATATGTTTATATTAGTTGACTTTTTAGTGCTTTTGCCGTGCTAAAACCTGGGGAGTCTGCTCTGTTTCTATCGGTCTTTTTTAGTCTACCTCGCTTGGAAAGTGCTTGCTGAATGTTGGCTTACGCTAATGCCCTAGGATCTAAGTTAGAGTTGTTAGATATCCTTATCAAGCCAGAAGAAAATCCTTTGCGCAATTGTTCTTTGATTTCCACACGCCCTGAGGCAGTAGTGGGGCTGGGATCCGAGGCTAGGGTCGCAGCTGAAGCGGGGCAAGCCGAAGACAAACTTCGGTCCTATAAGTACTTCGACGCTGCTAAGCAGCTCTTATTCTTCGCGCTAATAATGGCACTACGGTGAAGGTTAAGAAACGTTGGCTTTAGCGTAGACGACCATTTCATTCTGCTGGAGTTCGATGATCCAATTAAAACCATAAATGCAAATTGATGTGGCGGTTGTGGCTTTAGCTGTTCTGCATTTGTGTTGAACACTCAGCCAGGCTTGAGCCTATAAGGCTGAATCAGTTACATCTCCTCATTCCATCCCCTCTTTCCTTCTCATGGACTCTCGAACTTCATTCTAATTTTTCTTTCAACGGTATCTAAATCTCCTGTCACTTACGGCATGCCGAGTGCTCGATTTCATTCTGAGCGACTTGAGCTAACCGAACTTCGCCGTGAACTACCTGCGACCGAACCTAACCCATTACACCCGAATCCGAATTCACCCTCCTCTCTCACGTCTCACCTACCTCTGTAGGACTCTACGAGCAAATATGTCTAACCCTAAGGACTATACCGTCGGCTGGATCTGCGCCATAACTACAGAGTTCGTTGCTGTGCAAGCTTTTCTCGACGAGAGGCACGACGGACCAGAATATGTGTCCCCCAATGACAACAACGATTACGCCTTGGGTAAAATTGGGAAATACAACACAGTCATCGCTGTCTTACCTGAAGGGGAGTATGGCACATTTTCTGCAGCAAGAGTAGCAAGCCGCATGCTTCTTAGAAGGAAACAATTGTCTCTCACCTGCAATAGGACCAAGAGAGCTAAAACCTATTGCTTTTAGGAGCAATCTGAAGAGAACCACCAGGAGGAGGCGGGTGATTGTAATAAAGCTCATTGTGACTAGACTCAAAATGATTTGCCTACCAATGACTAAGTCGTATACAAAAGCTCTGTGATTTCGAGCTACAGAGAAGGGCTCGCTTTTAGTGATTAATGCCCGCGCAAAAAGGGATAACGGTTAGAGATATGTAATGGAACTTGTTAATCTCTCACCAGCCCAGTCATTCGCAACCATCTCGAGCAGGAATCTCGAATTATCAGAGGAGCACTAAAACAAGGCGTTGGAATGAGCATTCCTATCTAGAACATGCAGAACGTTCCAAAGTTCAAGCATGATGATCTAATAGCCCAGGATTTGAGCATCCCAGGATGCCGAAACCCCAAGCCAGCCTGGGCAACCATACCGAGCGGGAAATTGACCAATGACACGGTGACATAGATTGGTGGAAAATCAATAGACTTGCTGCCCGGAACATGAGAATTATTGTGCCATAGCTCAGAAATTTCAGCATTAGTCGTTATTTCAGAGGGTACTTGAATTTGAAGTAGTTTTTTGCAGATCGTCGCCACAGCCTCGATCCAACATTGTAGATTTCTGAAGTTTCCCTAAGGTTATTCCTGGCCTCCCATCCTGACCTCCAATAGAGAGAGCGTCTGTCCAAGAAGAGGAGGCCAACTCAGTAATTGATTACGTTAAATTAGGGGAGGTCTGCATACTATCTTCAACATCTCCTACATCATGTTCAAAGAAATGTTATAGACTGTATTGTGTAGAAAGGACGCATCACTGAACCATTGGAGTAAAAGCTTTTCTAATACAGGAATCTAACCATTCAGCCTAAACCGTTCACATGTTTGGCATCGTCACAATCGATATGCAGATTTTGATAGGTCGCCATATCCTTACTGCTCGTCTCCGCATCGCTATTCGATGGACTGGATTTCGAGCATCTATCGAAACCTATTGTTCACACAAATAAAAGCAAACCAACAATAGATGACAGATACCAGGAACCCTAACTAAGTTTTAGGAATAAATGCTATATAGCCATTAATTCTATTAATCTACAATTTTCATAAAAGATCCTTACCTTGAGGAGCATTCAAAGATCAACAATGCTCAGCATACTAACAAAGTTCTTTACTATAATCCATAACATAATAGTCATATCTATACTGCTATCAAGACTAAACAAGTAACTTACAACCTAGAAAACTACTTATATATCACATAAAATATCTTTCATATTTCCTCTCTAAATCATACTTTTTCCTATATCTCCTACCAAGCTATCAACAGAATAGTCCTTATTCTTCACATTTCTTATTAATTTACTAATTTTAATTTCACCCCCATCACTAAGATAGATTCCACCACAATATAAATAGCCATAACTAATATAAAAAGCCTTATAGATATAGACCAGTCTATATATTAACTACACAACATTAATCATTATTTCAAGATAAATTAAATTTAAAATACTTTTTTACAGATAATTGTCACTACAACTTAATCCAATATTATAAATTTCTAGAATTTCTTTAAGAATATTCCTAACCTTTCATAATAAAAAAATAACTTATCTTCATAAACCAAAATATCTAAAAAATTTAATAAATTTAAATAATTAGTTTAGAGCACAAGATTAAAGTTTTTATCTACAATATCAAGATCCATCTTTTAAAAGAAAGTCAGTCAATATAGAATATCACCTACCTCTATTCTAGAAAAACCCTCTCTATATACTTCCAAAAAAAAAATAATAAGAATAATATTAATTCACATATATAAAAGTTTTTTAAAACTATTAATCAACAACTAGATTAACCTCCTTTCATAAACAAGCTCATTATTATTATTATTTTTATTATTAAAATCCCAAGCAAAGATAAATGGAGAAGTAAATAGAAGAATGGTCATTTTATACACAGAAATCAATGGCCCACAAAGTAAAGTCATTTTAACTAACTTACTCACTATAGACTAGGAAGTAATGGAGTATAGATGTAGGGCGATAGGCGGCTTATATACTTGAGGTTAAGACCTTCAACAATAGTGGCTCCTGATTGAGAACAACAACAATACTCTCCTTATCCTCTTCATGAGGCGAGATGAAACGATCACATATCCTCAAAGACATCAGTGAGAATTAGCAATCAAGAGAACACGAAAACGAACCGAGAATTACCGGTAAGTAAATTCAAGTGTATAGTTTCAGTTTATTTGACACCAACTTGAACCGTCGCCAACTCGGTTTTGACCCCAAGTCGGATCGACACCATCTCAATATGCTCCCAACTTAATTTGGCTGATTTCAAACGGTCGACGGGAGTTCACGCTGAAAACCAACTATGGATTGAACTCGACTAGTAAGGTCATCACAAGGCACTGTTAGACAAGCATTAGATGATGTTTAAAAGCTGTATGGAGCGTTTTGCCTCTGCTTGATTGGCACGCTCTAGATCGGCATGTTCCCCTTCCGCCGTGAGCTGATGAAGTAATGTGTCTACATTTGATGAAGCTATACTTATTTAGATGTCAACACATATCCGGAACCGGAGCTGGCGACCAAATGGATCACCCATGCAACTTGTCACCTTCCGAGCCACAGCTGATAAAATCGCAGAAGATTACCTCAGATGCGAAGGCGTGAAGCTTTACAGTCGATCAACTCGCAGCAGAAAAATACACGACTCAAACGCATACAAGCAGGGTGTAAGAAGATTGATATACATAGGAGAAGCATAGAGTAAAGGCCTTACCAGCGTTGACACAAACCTGAATTGACACCAACTCGTTTTGACGCCGACTTTAGTTAGGCTGTTACGCATTGAAGATGATAAGGTAATGATAAAGTAGCATATCGAGAAATACTATTTTCATACTGATGGCGTAAAGATCAAACAATAAGATTAGATGCGGTAAATAGGTAAAGTCACTTTGAGCAAGGTATACTCAGGATGGACTGGGAAGTAATGAAGTGGGGATACACGGAGATAGACGGCTTATGTTGTTGAGGTCAAGACCTTCAACAACAGTGGCTCGTGATTGAGAACGAGAACAATTCTCACCTTATCCTGTTCATGAGGTGAGATGAAAAATCCCATATCCTTAAAGACATTAATGAGAATTAACATGTGACAAGATTATTTTACCGCTATCCCGAATACGGTGAGCGCAGCGCATATATCCACTCGTATGCCCTCATTGGATAGCTGGCTTTCCTCGATATAAGGATTTGCCAAGAGGACTCCTTACTAAACTAGCGCGCACAGGACTGCGCTGCATTATGTATGGCACACCTATGCCGGATACTTTCATTCTACTAGACACACTTGAATACAATACAATACGCGTTCCCACTCAATTTGTCAACATGAAAACGAACCGACCATTACCGGTAAGTAAATTTCAGCGCTAGATTCAGCCTAATTGACACCAACTTGAACCATTACCAACTCGGTTTGGCAGCAACTCGGATCGACGTCAACATAGAGTGTAGAAAGGTTTTGCCTGTGAGTAAACTGGGACCTTGGTTGGAATTTCTACTAGCACGAGTTGTATCTACAGACAGCGGGTGGGAAATGGATGTTGACATGAAATAGGATGTTACTGACAGAGCACAAGACGGTGCATACAGCACCAACGGGATTCTTTACCGAACAGATCGTTACCAGCAATTGGCTGAGCGATCTTGAATGTCAGCAGAGAAGTCCTTGTTACTCACGCTTCTCAATGATTACCAATTTTGATTTCTTCCTCGTTACTGGGATGGATTCCACCACAATGCAAGTGGCCATGACTGACATTGAGAGCATTCATACTAACCGTAAGTTATCACCACCTTCGCTCGTTCTTATCGAGCGGACCCTAGATTTATATATACTTAGTTGTTTTTCATCGAAGTAGCGTTCCTTTTCTCACGCTGATCTAGCTGGGAAATCGTTCGACTATCTATTCGTGTTGCAACTGCTCGCCCTGCTTGACCATGACTCTTATTGAGATTTCTATACCGTCATCCGTAGGCAGACGATCTCCATATTCATTTCCCCATATGCAGTATTGTCTCTAATATCTGCTTTATCACATATAGGAATCGTCAAAGGACCTATCAACGGACTCAAGTTCTTATAATCATGCGAGAAGTCCTCACGTAAGGCTACCATAAGATCACTTCTACAATGCGCCGATCCTCGAAGTTGACAGACAGATCAAGAGACTTCTCGGTCAGGCCGATCCTGAGGATAACGACGTCGACATCCCCGACAAAACGGACTGGGAGCTTCCCACCCCGACATACGTCTTCCCAGAGCGGGAACGGCTGGTTGAGAATTTTTATGGCCCAGACGCGGAGAACTACGAAGAGGATAAGTTTCTTGCAAGACGTATCCAGGTAACTAAAGATATGGTTGCGCTCAGTACCCTCTGTGAACCGAGCCGTCGGGGCAATCGAGTCAACTGGAAATTCGACGACGACGAGTCTGCGGAGCCAGAAAAGCCTTGCTTTCTCGAAGAGGAAACTCTTGACTGCCCAACGGATGTTTGCATCATCTGTTACGGTCTATCCCGCCGTTCCGCATCTAATCCACCTCCGCACAGATTTCCCCCTAAGCGGCAAGATTCTCTTCGGCGACATCTCATCGATTGTCACCTCGCAAAGGCGTACGATGGGATCAGCTGCACCTGGAAGATGTGCCATGATGCGCCGAAGTTCACCAAAATCACTGATTTCTTGGCCCATGCTATATATGTGCACGCATACGATGTTAATATTCAGCTGAAACATCTTCCACCATGGCAGCTTGCTAGTGGCCGTGAAGATTCATCTTTTGATGATTCAGATTCCTCTTCTGGATCCGATCTCCATTCCGGCATAGACACCCCCGCTTCCTCTATCACCTCTGAAATGCCACATATCCACTCTCGATTGATCGAATCTGGCTCCGTTCATTCCACACAGTGGTCAGTACGTCGGTCAAAGAAATTGAAAGAATCCCTTTAGATATTGCTCTCTCTGATATCCTGTCACAAGATTAACGATTTCTAGCATGCCTTTCCATTAAAGCAGTTTTACTTGCTCTTATACACTCTGTAGCCTATTACTTGATTTTAAAAATGGTTGCACCTCATCATCTATATATAATTTATATCTCCGGATGGATCTAGTCTCTGCTCGAATTGTTAGATCCCCCATGATAAGTACACTCTCATCATCAACTTGTTTATATATAGAAAATGATATTATACTTTCTTTATTACACCCATTCTTGTGCGCAAAGGCTAACTAGCAAAGGAATTCTCCAGGTTACATTTCTAGATCCGACGTACTTCTGTCCCGTTTATCAGAGTAGTTTACCTCATGAATGAAACTTTATTAAATCAACTGCAGAAAAGTAACTCGACCTGAAGCATGTCCCATAACAAGCTTGCTGTCATACACTGCGGAAGAAGTTGCTCGATACTCAACAGGCAACCAAATGGCATTGGAATCATTGCGAGTCAGC
This sequence comes from Talaromyces atroroseus, assembly GCF_001907595.1. NCBI lineage: Eukaryota > Fungi > Ascomycota > Eurotiomycetes > Eurotiales > Trichocomaceae > Talaromyces > Talaromyces atroroseus. Next base: position 67,988 of record NW_017971450.1, read on the forward strand.
CATTCATTCTTCACTAGTATATTTTTATAAAGATTGCTTGGTGTTTGGGATAGACTGCGAACATGAAGAGACTCGATGTTGAAGCGTCCTTGATCGATCTCCAGATACTTGCCATCAGGAGAGAACGTCACTGCCTGAACTGATTCAGAATGACCTTCAAAGATCTGCTACAGAGTGCCCATGACCGGATCCCACAATTTAACAGTCTTGTCACTGGAGCCTAAAACCACTAACTTTCTATTAAAAAAGAATACCACTATTTAAATTAATCCAGAATAGCCCTTAAAGATCTATCATAGAGCGCCCATAACTAGATCCTATAACTTGATAGTCATATTACTAGAGTCTAAAGCTACTAACTTACTATTAAAAAAGAATACTATTATACAAACTACATTAGAATAATCCTTAAGGTTCTACTGCAAAGCACCCATAACTAGATCTTACAATTTAACGGCTCTGTCACAGAAGGCTAAGGTGAGAAGCTTGCCATCAGGAGAGAACGTAACTGTCTGAACCAATTCAGAATGACCCTCAAGGGTCTGCCGCAGAGCGCCACTGACCGGATCCCACAATTTGACAGTCATGTCGCTAGAGCCCGAAGACACAAACTTACCGTCACGAGAGAATGCCACTGCGCAAACTGCATCAGAATAGGCCTTGAGGGTCAGCTGCAAAGCGCCAGTGGCCAGATCCCACAACTTGACAGTCTTGTCGCTAGAGCCTGATGCCACCAACTTTCTGTCAGGAGAGAACTCCACTGCTTGAACCAATTCAGAATGGCCCTTGAGGGTCTAATGCAGAGTGCCTGTAACTGGATCCTACAACTTGATAGTCTTGTCGCTGGAGCCTGATACTATTAACTTTCTATTAGAAAAAAACTCTACTATTTAAATCAATTTAGAATAGCCTTTAAAAGTCCACCATAGAGTGCTTATAACTAGATCCTATAACTTGATAGTCTTATTACTAGAGTCTAAGACTACTAACTTACTATTAGAAGAAAATACCACTATTTAAACCAATCTAGAATAGCCCTTAAGAATCTGCTATAGAGCACCTATAACCAGATCCCATAATTTAACAGTTCTATCACAGGAGGATAAGGCAAGAAGCTTACCATAAAAAAAGAACTCCACTATATAAACTACATCAGAATGGCTTTTAAGGGTCTACAGCAGAGCACCCATGATCGTATTCCACAATTTGACAGTTCTATCACGGGAGGCTAAGGCGAGAAGCTTGCCGTCGGGAGAGAATGCCACTGCGTGAACCCAACTAGCATGACCCTCGAGGGTCTGCTGCACTGCACTCCAGGTTGATTCCACTTCTGGTAATTTTTGAACCCAACTAGGAATTTTATCGATATATTTATTCCTGATTATACTCGCTTTTGGTGCAAAAATAAGTGCCGATGCGTAGAGCTGGAGAGGCGCCTGATTAATGACTGAGATATTCTTTCGAATAAAATGTATTGCGTCATCCAAGAATCTGCATATCTCTGTGTCTTTATCACACTGGATAATTGTTAGAACAAGGGATCCTAATAAAAACTCAACTTGAAACACATACAACAGTCTGTAATGTCTGAACTAGGTTAATACTTTCTGCAATTCTTCCTAAAAGGCTCAATGACTCCAGCCAATGTAAAAAGTGTTCCTGTAGAAATATATGGATTGGACCATTGTCACTGACGCGCGTCTGACTCTCTTTCAAATGGTATACCCAGAAGCGGCAAGCATATTGCATGTCTAATGGTAAGTAGTTGGTTATGATTCTGCCATTAATCTCAGTTCGTAGCGTTCCGTAGCCTGCCAGATTGCATATATTTTCTTGGAGACTTCCGGGTTGTGACATTCGTTCAAGGCATTTGGCTATAACCATCTTGTGGGTTTCCGTCTGGTCCACCCAGAATGGATTCATGTGACGTTTGTTAGGATCGACTAGGAAATCACGGAATGAGAAGTGCAACATCCTTATCGGAGAGTCTGCAGAGGATGGCATACTCAGGACAGAATGGAGAGACGAGAGCTGTCCTTCGATCTCTTGGCCATCGATATTAAGCAAAGATGCTAGAGATGACCGTGAAAGGGGCTCCGCTAGGAGAACAATTGTGCCTATAATGCGTCGGAACCTCTCAACCAATGATTTCTGCACCTTCTCTGGACGGCCATGGATTAGCTGATTCAGAATTGGAGAGTAAGTGGCATCTAGCTTATATATGTCGGAGTCACGTCCCATTCCTCGATAATTAAGAACCTTTTTCAGCTGGCCTGTCGGGTCCGACCACAGGGGGTCTTCCACAAACCGGCATAGGGTAGCAGCATAAATAAAGAGCGGAACCGCCATTTCAACTAAGGCTGATAAAGCCTCAGAGCCAGGCCAGTCAGGCGGAAGTGCCCAGCCGGCTTTTGTATACTGGACTTGGATTTGCGCAAACCTGTATTTCAAGAAAGTAGTAATGTCTTGCCTGATGATAGGCCGCGGTATCTCATGAAGCTCCACATAATCGAATGCATCTACAGGCACATCCTTAAAACCAGACCGGATGGGCTGCTCTGGTCGACTAGTGACGAATATTCGCAAGCTTGTTGACCACTTATCTCTTGTTTGTGATAAAAGGCGAAGCAGAGAGTCTCCGTCCCGCGAACATTCGTCCAAGGCATCAATCACGATAATAAGATGAGAGAGTGCAGTGTGGTGATGCTGAATTTGTGACAAGGGTTGATAAATAAGCTTCTCAAATTGCTCTCCCATAGATTTGTTAGATAAGTTGGGGTCGTTATCAATGGCCGTTTCGACGTGAGCGATCAGTGACGGAATCTTGACCAAGAGTTGGGCACAAATTGTGGTAAAAAGCATAGCCACACTACTCCGATCTGCCTCGCCTCGATTAAAGAAGAAGCTAGCTCCTAGATTTCCTTCTTTGTCAAAGGCATCGGCAATTGTCCGAGAAATTGTAGATTTTCCCGTGCCAGCCATCCCCTGTAGCCAGAACATCGACTTTCCTTGTCGGTTTTCTGCCCACTTCCTGATCCGATGAAGCAAATCTATTCTTGTTTCTGGATGGCATCCCGGATCAAAGGCCCCACCGAAAGAGTCGAATGTGGAACCTTTTGCATACGATAGCTTTGCAATGACTTTTTCGCGCCGTCGGTCACTATCTGAGATCTCGATTGTAGCGATTGTCTTTTGGGCTGTCTTACGGACTTCGTTTATGTTCTTCTCGACTGTACCTCTTGTTAATAGACAGCCGTGCGAAGTTGCTAGAGACTAACCTGAAGAAAGTACATCAACGATCCTCTTCTCTGCTTCAATCTTGTTTGGCGAAATGCGAGAGAGGAGATCTTTAGCATAAGCAGCCGCAGCCATAGCAGCATATCCTTGCCACTCTTTGTTTCTGTGAGAGTCAGAATAGTCGCAAATACCCCGTACGACCAAGCATGGGAAATGATTCATCAAGCCCGCTGCTTCCATCTCAAAACATAAAATATCCTTCTTTGATGCAAGTCGGTCACGAATCATAGCATCGTTTATCAACTGGTTTCCAGAGGCAATCAGGCCATAATGAACAGCTGGATCATCCTCATGTTCTAATCGTTCGCGTCGCTTGACCAAATATGACGGATTGTTAACACAGAACTCTGCATAGGCCTTTATATGAGCGATTTCGGCTTTAAAAAGTCTATCAGAACCGGGCTGTGGTCGTGTATATCTCTGACATAGCCTAGGATTTTTCTCCAGAATCTTTTCAATAGCCTCTTCCAGCCAATGTCCCTTCCTCTCGTGCTGGGCCTGAACCCCCATCATTGCACCCCATAGGATTGTTGGAGGTTGGTTCAGAAATTGTGTATGTTAGAAGGTCTGCTGCTGTATTATTTTACTAAAGTCGTATTGAAAAACACTACTCTCACCGTCACGAGGCGCGCTGACCACAATATCGCCTAGACAGATATCATGCTTCATACTCAGTACCCCGCCACCAATACCCACCATTAAGCAGATTCTGACATTTAGAAAACTGTGAAGCATATTTGTGGCCACACTAGCAGCAGAAGCTGTTCCATACTCATCATTGAGCAACACGGCGATGACGATGTTGTGTTTTCCAAGCCTGCCCAATGTGTAATCATTAGTATCATTAGGCGAAACAAACTCAGGTGGTCCATGCTCGTCATCTAGGAATTCTTGTGCGACAACATATTCTGTACTCGAGGCGCAGATCCACCCAATAGTGTATTGGTTAAAGTATCCCGTTCCACTTTCAACCACTTCTTCAGATAAAATAATATCTATCGGGGCTCGTTCTGAATTCCCTCCCCGAGCGCGCGAAAATTTGTCGGTAATGTTATCCCAGACAATCTCGTCTGTAGGAGGGACTTCTATCTGGTCGACCACATCCTCAGTTGGATACTGATACTCCTCCGCTCTTGCGACCATTGTGGCGAAGTCATCAGCACTCGAACCCTTGGAAAGGCTTTCTGGATCCTGAGAGGCGGAACAATGAGTATTCTGCAGCATAGAGTTCATCGAGTTGTTTCGTGGGACATCCGAATCGCCACTACTCAAACCATCGTCATCAACCGCATAGTCTGCCCGAGGAATAGCAAACAAAGCGATTTGTTGAAGATGGAGGGCCACGTGTCGCTTTAAGTTTTGTGTAGGTCTAAAGCAAAGGTTGCACAGTTCACCAGCAGATTGACCATCAACTGTTGGCTGGTGGAGAGCCGTTGAAGGTTGACGAAAAGCGTTGAATAGTATGGATGAGTGGTCGAGTTGTACTTCATGAGACTCTCTCATGTGCTTCACAAATTGTGCCTGGGTCTTGTACACCTGGTGGCCTGCAGTGTTGCAGAAGTACTCGACCCTATGATGTTCCATTTCATGGCTGAACCAACTATCTCGGTTTTCAGACATGTGATCAGGGAGGCTGCAATTTGAATGGGTGCACACGTATGGATGTAAGTCACTCAAGACATGGTCCCTAGGATTTATAATTAGCCCGGCCTAAAGTAAGAATAAGCAGGAAAACTCGTTTTGATATCTTTAGAAATAGGGCCTGCGACTTCACTTACTTCCAGGCACGGTTCGATCTAATAGAGATCGTGAGACAGCAATATTTACACTCGAATTGAGCAATTCCACCTTCGAGGCTCTTTGGCCCTGGTGGGACGTCAATGCGGATATCCTTGGTGGCTTCACTAGCCGCGATAGAACTCGCACGGTCTGAAGGGACAACGGAAGGTGCCAGCAAATTTTCCACGTTTATTGGCGGCATGTCCTTCATCTCGAATGTAGTAGCCTTGCTCTTTAACGTAATATCTCTACTTCTAGCTTCCGACATGGGCATTGTGGCTGCTTCTTGAGCGAGAGATACATTCTCATCATGCATCATTGCAGGTCCCATATCTTTTCCGGCAGAATCTATCACTCCGAGTTTCGAAATGGCTATATTTGTCTGAAGATTGCTTCGGTGTCTTGCTCTATACAGAAGCAGTTGCCGACGTCGGGTAATCATCTTTCCCAAACGGATTGTAACATCGTCACCGAGACGCGGGTCAGGAAACTTGTCTCTAACATATGTGATGTCGAAATTTTGGTAGCATGATACTTCTTCTGTTGACCGGTCATTTAGTCGATCAACTGGTGCAGGTTTTCGTAAAGGAAGTTTGTAAAGGCATGTCACGCCTAGTCGAATTGATCCCACTAGCTGCGACAGCTCCGTGATCTTCTGTGGAGCGGGTTCTGAAGAAAATTCCAATGATGCTGGTAATTTAGTCCCGTCTGTCTGTGATTTTTCGCTTGGCCAAAGATCGCTGGAGGACTCCGAGGATACCTCCCATGGCGAGTCTTCATCTACGCTCAGCTCTAATTTCGGGTTCGACAGCGTGACATTGTGACTCGTAGCACATGATGAAAGCTCTTCGAAGGGAATCTGTTCTCCCATAAGAATCCGATGCGCCTTTTGGACTTGGCCTTTTATAATAGTTAAGAGTTTTGTGACCTAACCGTATGCACGTGTAAGTGACCGTCTACCATTTCCGTTAAGAATAGGGTATGAGCTCTTCCATTGAGATCAAAGCATGAAATGGGTTAGTACCTGATCTTTGTAGGAAGATGCTTCTCTTAGTCTGTAGTCCAAGGAAAGCTTTTCCGTTTTGCCCGAATGTGCAGCGCCAACATTTCCAGCCCATAAGCAGTACTTATCGAACTCGTCTAACAGCTCATGATATCGTTCTGATTTCTGTGCGGCGTTACACAGCTCCTCGAAGGCGAGATAGCACTCGTTATGGATTTTAGCGATGGACATGGCGTATCTTTGGCGAGGAGAACCGTGGTGTGATCACGGTTCCGTTTGATGGATGGAGGTGGGGATTCTTCACAGTGCAGAGCCCCACTATGACTTCCGTTTAAAGTGGATTGTCTAACCATAGTTCCTAATGCCAAGACTGAGCTTGCCCGTTTTCGAGAGGATCTCATAGGAAGACCATGATAAACGTGGAACTACTGTAATTAAAACGACCAAGATGAAGGCAGATATCTATATATTTGGATAGATCAGGAGTCTCATGGAAACACTTTATAGTATACACGTGATCACGCTACAGCAAGTGGGGTCCACGTGGGCCGCGAACGTACCAGTCCCTACGTCGTAGATGGGAGATGTCAGCGTCACTATGAAACTTCATATGGTCAAGCTTCAAATAGTGGAATGAAAAGCCATTTAGGTTTTATAAACATAAGAATTGAGGATCTGCTTCTAAATGCGTGATCGATTTCTATCCTCGATTTGTATCCATGATACTGTCAGATATTCCACAACCTAAATACCACTGCCGACACAAGATGTCGCACTGCATATCGTGGCCATAATGTATTTACCAGCCCTTTTGAACTACCAAGGCAGAGATAAAACTCATTGATATGTGATAAGAATAAAACTCACGAAGCATTAACACCTGATTCTCGGCAATTCGTCGTAGTCATTCTTGAGAGGCAGCACCACTTCTTGGAAAAACCGACGGCGGAACCCCTGATTCGCGAGGGAAAACTCAAAGCCCTCAGCGTCAGGGTGGATGCATTTAAATACCGCTCGCGCGAACTGCGGCAACTCATCATGCTCGATCTTTTTTGTTAGACGCCACACAATACGGTGTGGTGTCAAGGCATCGTTGAGATCTTCCTCTGTTTTCTGGGCGGACAGCGGTGCTCCGTACGTAAGTTCAAGGAGAGCGACGCCGAGGGCGAACAGAGTCCGATTTCTCACACAGTCCAAGGCGCTTGGACGGCGGCCTGGCAGGTGTTGCTGTAGGCTGCACTCGTCAAACATTCTCAGAACATAGAGGTAATCGACGCCTTGGCTCGAGTCGATGTAAATATCATATAGAGTCCAGTTGTCACGTAACCAAGGGGTATCGTAAAGCTGTAGCACTCCGGATGCCAGCGTCAGGGCGAGCGTTCGTCTTTTCGTTTCTATCATTAGAGCTTAGTCAATTACTGACGTGGAAGGTGGCTTACCTTTGTCTCGTCGTTATGTTGTGGCTTGACAAAATATCCCCTAGGGGCGTTAAGTTCCGCGCGTAGTTAGTAGGGTCATGGATATGGTAGTGCCAACCCTCGCTGTGAAGGAGGCCAAGGCACTTAATTTGATGATTTTCTTCAAGCATGGTGCAGATATTTTCGATTTTACGCTCCGAGGCACACTTATTCGGTGCCTGAAGAGGATCAATAGTGATTGATGTCGGAGAAAATCGAACTTCCTTTTTAAAGATGCTGCGGTTTACAAATCAGTGATTAGTATAGGCATAGGGTTGATTTTGCGGACAATCCCAACAAAACGTCATAGAAACCATAATCAACTTACTTCACCCTTGGTGCTTGGGAAAAGATCACTTTGACATCTCGCCATCCGCGTGGATAATGTTGCGTGAGGCTTACTCGTTTGTCCATAGCAAATGAAACATTAACTTTAGGTGCTTCTTGTTCTTCTCGGTCTTCGGTAGGTATATTCAATCTCAACTTTGCGTGATGGGTATGATACGCGCAATCCCGGGGCCAAATAGACGATATGGCGTTGAAAAGCCGATATGTATGGGTCTGGATATCTAGCCAGTAATTCAAATCCCGTGGAAAGGATTGATGACCTTGAATTACAATTGGATCGACTTCTTCTGGCATGAAAGTGCAGATTCGTTGCACTCCTTGGTGGATCTGATCGATGACCTCGGTATATTTATGTAAATTAAACTCGCTGCCAACGCGTGACCATGTGTTGAAAGATTCCTGGTAATGTCTGTCATCACTTATACAACCCATAAAAGGATATCCAAAAGACTCTGACGCGAAAAAATGCTCTCGCCCATAACGAACGTACCTCAAAGTCTGCCCGCAACTTCAGCTTTCTCTGCAGTAGCTCAATCCTCTTTTTAGTCTGTTTGATCGTCACAATAAATTTCGCAGAATCTTCTCCTAGCTGCTGATGCAATTGTGCTTGTAATTGAGGGTCGCTCCACCCTTTGTGAAAGTCTATCAATCTGTGAACTTGTGTGTCTGGAAGATTTCGGACCAGTCGTCTACAACATTTTTCGAACATATCCAAACTAGTCATCAGAAGCATTTGGCTGTCGATAAAGACATTTTCGTAGACTTTCATACTATCTATGGTCGAAACCTGAAAAGAGAACATTGTCAGAGTCATCAATCGCAGCACAGGTGATATTCTTACGCCATCTCCGTAATACTCTACAGCTTTTATAAGCTGTGGGATGTACACCAGAAGGATTCCTATGGATGAGTAGCTGCTTTCAGGCGCAGCGTAACAATCTACAGCTATCATTAGTTATAGGTCGAACTCAAGATACAGAGAAAGGGAACACCATCACTTGTATCATTGCCATTGTTGGCCAATTCAAGCCGTTCACCTAGAGCCTGACTTAGCAAACCGTAATAAATACTAGCTCAGGGGCTCGTACTTCCTGCATGTCCTAGCATATCGACCTCTGCTTCCCGTCTTCGTGACTGATACTTCCGGAGGATGGAGTTGACAAACCCTTTCAATTCACCGCTAACTTGGATGTAGCTAGGATCTTCTGCGCCATAAAACTTGCACATCATGCGATGATCAGCCTCTATCGTCTCTGCGTTTTCTTCAGGGTCATCAAGAGAAGAAGACTCTTTAGATACTACAAGCTCGTTAAGTATGCTGACATTGACTCCGGCCATGGGTTTAGACTCTTGAAACGTCTTGACAGAGAACTTGTACTTCCTCCACAACACGATGAAGGACTCTCGACCAAGTTCTAGCTCAGGACTATCAGCGCCCAATGCCCGAAGAATTGCTGCGTTGGAATCTACCCGAAGGAGCGTACTCGCGGCCTGTCGGAAGGCCTGTCCAATGTCAGCAGCTTTAGAACTTCCACGGTGAGGCGTTCCGAGGAAGACAACGGCCGATGTCGAGCGAACGATATCTACTACGATGTCTTGGGTTGACTCGTTCGATCTGCGAAGGACTTCCTTAACCAGGATCCCTCCAAGGGAATGTGCAACAAAGATAATGGGCCGGCCTTCTGGGCGATCGCGTTTCAAATTGGCCAGTAAGTTCTTTGCATGGGCGAAGACATTGTTCTTATTAGCGCTTTCGTATCCCTTCGTGACATGCGAGTCATATCCCCATGTCAGGATTCGTGCGCGGTCGCAGTCGTGTCGCAATAGATCTTGAGGCCAAAACACGCCTTCGGTTCCATTCCAGTTAGTAAACCTGATAACGACGAACAAACTGTATCTATCCACTTAGGCATTAAAAGTATATAAAAGAATGCCAACACGTAGAGCTCCGAGTAGGTGTCATGGCACCTTTTTGGCAAAATGAGAAATCAAAACTGAGGAATGTACCTATTTCCGCCACGTCATCGTCCCTTCCATCTGTAGCTTCACTCCCATCTACCGCTAGCAATTTCTTGTCCTTCCCTGAGAGAAACTTCGTTATCTTCGACAATTTGAACCCTGTGCTCGGCGAGCGATTTCTCAAAGGCGAGATAGGTTTGGGTTTGACATATGACCAGGTATCACGGGGATGTCCTTGTAGCCCGTGGACAAAGATGATGCTTCAAAAAGACGATCAACGCTACTGGGTAGTTTCAACGGAGGCGTTTTACTTACTCAGCGATCGGCGCTTCGTTCGGCGGATCATATATAACGCTTAACCCGGTTTCTAGCACTTTGCCAGTAGCCATTATGAAGGACCAAAAGAGTGCTTTAAATGAAACTCGAACTCCAAAATGATTTCAAAGTTGAAGGGTAGCCACCAGGCCGTCTGTTGATTACCCCGCTGTCGTTCATGTTAGTTCGTGCGGTTATCCGATTGGGCAGTACTTTGCGCCAGGATCTTGACCAATTATATAAAAAGCACGTGTAAACATGAGGGTGCAATTCTTCAAAAAGGAAGATAATTCCCCTAGTTGATAAAGTGCGAGACGGTCACCGTTTATACAGTATGATTGGGATTATTATCCTCATAAATTTGATTTATTTTATACCGATTGATTACGTGGGCTGTATCCACCCGGATTATCTGACAGTTCGAATAACAAACTGAGATATCGAGTAGGACAGTGTATTTTATTGTATTCAAGTGTGTCTAAAAGAATGAAAATAACTGGCATAGGTGTGCCATACATAACTGTGAAATCGAGTGGGAACGCGTATTGTATTGTATTCAAGTGTGTCTAAAAGAATGAAAGTAACTGGCATAGGTGTGCCATACATAATGCAGCGCAGATGTCACGGACCTGGATCCACCTTAGTTAAACAGCGTTGTGTCGAGATACGCTAGGCTTGGTTGAACCACACAAAGGTTCCTTGGGCAGTTGGTCGATAAAGTAGCTTGAGTGAACGAAGTAACAATAGTCGAACTGATATGTGGAAGTCTTAAACGTAACTAAGATAGAAGAGATCCCCCGTACAGCCTGGTGCCCGTACGAGTTAGAATGCCTTGCTGACTCTCACTGTAGTATTCCAGTAACTTATGTCAAAGAGCTATGAAGAACTAAATACATGGTAGTAAATGAGTGCCCTTATATATCCAGTCCTCCCAGTTCCATATATTGTATATCATATACTTCCTACTTGTTTTCTCGTATATCATAGCAAGTTGACAAGTTTACTATACCGCTATCCCGAATACGGTGAGCGCAGCGCATATATCCACTCGTATGCCCTCATTGGATAGCTGGATTTCCTCGATAAAGGATTTGCCAAGAGGACTCCATACTAAATTAGCGCGCACAGGACTGCGCTGCATTATGTATGGCACACCTATGCCGGATACTTTCATTCTACTAGACACACTTGAATACAATACAATACGCGTTCCCACTCAATTTCTCAACAGCCTTTTACTATGGCACCGCCCCTTCCACGATCAACAGTCAACTCCTATGCGATATGCCTAGAAGTTGGTTGAGCCTGTATCTCAGATTGCGCGTGCTGCTGATTGTAGCCGAAATGCAGTCTACTACAGTACATTCAATCAGACCTTAAACTATTTGTAAACGCGAAAGCTCGGCCAAACCACCCCTGGCAACAGAGAGCAGCTATGCTGAAAGCGTTGTGTGACCATCCCCTGGAGATTTGCGGCAACTGACTGCAAAATATTATGATTGGAAGCAAGCGTCATCTCAGATAGCAATGTGATACATCATATGTGACTCGCATGCTATGTTCATGATATGCAGCCAGTCAACTTGCTAGGGGAATCTTCAAACCAACCAACCCGGTCCTTGTTTAGCTTTCTTTGTTCCAACCAAAATCGCTAACGGGCGTATCCATTTACCGCCTTTTCTCCTTTCCCATCGTTGTCACATTCATCATTGCTGAAGGTTAATCTATATCAAAAACAGCGTTGTGGCTAACCTCAGAGAAATGTCAAATTTGCCTGTACCTGTTTTCGACTTGCGTGCACGAGACGCCTTCGCATTCGCACAAGGTCTTAGGCCGAATGGACAGGATTCCTTACCTTCTCCGCATACTACCGATCATCCCGGGAGACGATCAAAGCGGCGAAGGACTGGATATCGCGATAAGCCACTAAATGTTGAGGTTGTTGAAGCCTATGGAGATTCTGACAATAAGTCTCCCCTACAAATTGCGGACACGAAGAAAGTCACCAAGTTTTACACCATGGCTTTCAAACAATTGCAACAACTCAACTGCCGCTTACTGGCTAAAACCTTTATCAAACTTATCGAGCCTCGTAAGCAGGTCGGGTACCCATACAAAGGTGGCGAAGGCACAAAGCCTGATTGGTGGCCTCACGATGTTAGACACAGGGAGCCCGATCATCTTCGAAAACCAGGTAAGATCTGTTGATTACCCAGTCCCAATTAACTGATTCACTGACCAACGAAATATAGAACGTGTGGAGCTTCTCGTTCATCTTGTCCAAAACCTGCTTCGTAAGGGAGTAACAGTAGAGTTACTTGAAGAAGCTGTCAGCGACATCAGGAGACATCTTATACCTGAAGATAACCATAAGGCAAAAACTGCAATATTAGATGAAATAATCCACATTAAAAAGATTGAGAAGCAGTACTTGAGGATGGAAATTGGTATGTATAGAGAACTTCATCAAGCAACAGAATGCTGATTATGCCCAGACGGAACCATCCAAGTTTATGTTACCAACTACGACAAATATGAGGATGAATCAGAACCCAAAGTGATGACTCCTCCTCAGAGCGTCAGTTCCTCGCCACGGAAAGAGAATCTTGAAGTTCAGAGCCCTTTAGAGATGGATAGTGTACCCCAGCAAGTACCGCCGCAAGAAACTGTCCCAAGCTTCCAAATGCGTGCCAATCTCAACTTTACGAACCCGATGCAGACCACGCCGCCTGAATTCGGCCATCCTCCCTTCGCCTATGCACCAACACCAGCCCTGCCATTGACTTCCACACACGACCATTTCATAGTGACCGGTCCAACAAGCCATCTATACGCTGTTAGCCTAGCTCATCCGCAAGCGAGTCCTCCCGCTGGTTTTACGGGTACATATCCCGCATGTCAGGGTTCTCCAGTCGACCACAGTCATGGAGCTGGTAGCCTAATGTCACCTCAAGTAGATTATTCATCTCAACCTTTCACTGTCCCCGACCTTTCAGATCGTCGAGGTCATGAAAAGGCGAACATATATAGCCAGCCTCTCCAAGCTTACTCTTTAGGTCCCCCACACACTATATACTAGCGCAAGAGCGATAATATCAAACCAGACATATAAATAATCAGATATTCCACATCTTACTAAAAACTCAGCAATACCCACAGATATTTCTTTTTTCCTAAACACTCTAAATTCCATCCCTACTTACATCATATTATAAATATTTCAAGCTGCATCTTTAGCAATTCAGTTTTAGAATCTTTAAATAATAATTCAATCCTTATCAATTAATGCTCCTTTCTAGTTTATTATCAATATTCTCTTTCGCACTTTCAAAAGATTTTGCGGCAGGACCTTTAAATAAAACATAGACACTTTCTCTCCTATTTCTCTACATTAACCATAAATATTACTATTAATATCTTTCCACAGTGCAATATCTATTTATAAGATTAGCAGTAGCTAGCAATCACATGTGTGCCACATAGACAGTCAATATTCATAAAGAAATCCCTGGACTCAGCAGATAGGAGTGGCCCAAACTAGGATACTACATCACTAGATTTATAAAAATAACTTGTTTACACAGCGCTCGAGCTTCACTAGTCATCCACCATAGTAGAAATAAATAGACCATGCATGCTGCATATCACACAAGCTAAGAGATTCCAATTTTGGGAATGGTATAATAGATTCCCACCAAAGAAATTAAGACAGTTAGTAATTTGATAAAACCATTAGGAGAGACTAAATTAGTTAAAGCCAGACCTCCAGTTCACACTTTAGAATAAACGTCCACATCATAGTCACAGCGTATCCCTGACTGCGACATATAAAAGCGCCAGCCCATACACGCACAATATGCAACATGAATATGACCAATCCTTAAAATTGTCCTCACAATCTGTACAATCATAATTTCTCATCTCCAGACTAATATAGGTACATAATCATCATGCATTCTATACATAGCTCTAACAAGCCAAGCAGGATCATTTGTTCAAGCAGCCAATCCAACAAACATCTTCAACACAGGCCCGTTCAATTATTGGAGTTCACTCCCTCTTGAATCCCACCGAGGGTGATAACTCGCAGGTTGACAAACGACTTACCCAAGATAGCAACAACAAGAGCACCCACACGACCGTGGAGCTGCTTCGAACTCCTCCTACAGTACCTCCGGCCCCTCCACAACGCAGCTCTTCTTCACCCCTTCCCATCTCGAAGTTGATCAGTGCCAAACCATATCGTGGAGGATCGTTCGATTCACCAACTCACCCTCCTCGTCGTATTATTACACCCGTCTTGCCTGCTCTGCGTCACGCTGGTGTCGGTGGAAATAATCATGTTAGTACTGGGTCCGTCGCAAGCAACAGTGGTACTAGTGCAGAAAAAGTCACAGTATCTCAATCACCATCTGTGCACCAGTCATTTGCAGACATCTACAATACTCCAAGACACGGACTAGTATCATCATGTTCGACGGCAACATCCACTGAGCACTCAATCTACTTACCAAAATTGGTCATCTCAACCCCCGGCCAGAACCCGCCGCCTCAACAACATTCTCACCATTCAACCGACTTACTCAGTCAAGCAGGCAATTATGCCCAGTACGATGGCAGTACTAAGATACCAGTCACCATTGACTTGAGATCTGGACCAAGAAGCCTAGCCATAAAACAGAAAACAAACAGTAATACTTCAAGAAGTTTTCGCAACCAAAAGAAGAACGAGGCTGCTCTTAAACAGCGGGTCAACCAGCTCAATGAATAACTCCAATTCTTAACTAAAGAAAGAGACTTTTATCATAATGAGAGAGACTTCTTCAGAGATACATTGAGTGAACACATTGGCGCCACGCAGATGCCGCCTCGTTCTCCTAGCCCTTCTCGTCGCTATGATCAGTCAACAGCTAGTCCTAGTGATCAGCTATTGCCTGAGAGAACTCACACCAAAACGCTATTGACATGGAAGGAGAGATGACATACCAGTGCTGGCGCTTCCTCGTCATTGCCGGCCGGGTGGCCGCCGTCAGATCCAGGGATGTTAGGGGACACAGTTGGTAAGCTAGCCAGTCAAAATCTATCAGACATAATCTGATTCAGGTATAGAATACAGGAAGAAGATCGAAAAATTACGCATCTATTTGGATCGTCGTGGCAATATCTGACGATGGCCCCTAAAGACCAGACGGAGTTCGTGTGTTTGGAAAGAAAAAGCTACTGGCTGGTGGAGTTGGCGTGGAGGCTAGACAAAAACGTACAGAAAAGGAATCGCTTGGGATAAGGGAACCCCTTTTGTCTATATCGAAAAATAGGCTGCGTGAGAATAGTTGGGAGACATGTAGATTACCTTTCCGTCGATGTCCTTTGCCAGTTTGATGTAATTTTAGTAACTTCGTTCTCTTCCTTCAAATCTCCATTGTCTTGAGCCGCAAGAAATCCTCATTTCTCTCGGCCATTCTAACAAGTATTCTCTTCTTCATGGAGCAACTTTTTGGCCATTTGTTTGTGCGGCAGAACTCCGACCCAGCATACTGCAACGTAGACAAGATTCACCGCAACATATTCAAAGTCCACTCTCCGTCTTAGTAAAGCTGTTCCAGTTATGCAGCTCTCTTGGCCTTTGCGTGTAGCATTCCTGCCCGATTCAAAATGTAATCAGGTGGCCAACGTCAGCGACTGTCAATTGCGCAAAACATCTTAAAGAAACCGAAGATTCTTCTTTTGGACGAAGCCACTAGCGGGGTTGATATCGAAACAAAAATCATAGTTACGCATGACCGGGATGCTGTTCGTCATGTCGACAAGATACAGGTAACGGCTCACCAGTTACGGGTCGCTAAAAATTTATGTTTCGGTGCAGTTTAGGCCATCGGTTTCATTTTCCAGATCTGTTAACAACCAATACCTAATCTTCAATTATCACTAACAAAAATTGACCATGACGCTGTCAACAAGTAAACCAGTTTGCGTAGAAGGATTTTCTGTTGGTAAGCGGTAGTGCGCATCTAAAATCCAACCGTTTGCGGGCTATCAAAATCTCGCAGGGTCGAATGGTATGTTGTAGAGTAGGTGGTTTCGGGATTAAGAACAACGAGAACACTTTGGATTACGGTTTGCAAAGGTGCTGCAGTGACGGTTGACAGGTGAGTTAGCGACGAGGTCGACTTGGATGTAGTGCTTAGCAGTGCTGGTACAGAACTGGAAGACCTGACCCTGACGTTTGCAGATGAGGACCCTTTCGGCCATGCACTGTGTACTGGCAGTGCTGGTCCAGAACTAGAAGACCTGACTATGGCCTTTACAGATGAGGACGATGTAGGCAATGCGGTGTGTGCTGGCAGTGAAATCATCTGGCAGGTGAAGCTCGAGGCCATGGTCGATTTGACAGAAGAAAGTTGAGAAACAGCAGGCAACCCGCTGTTAATCCACAATCGTTGACACGTAAAAGGAGGGACATCATGGCAATCCATGGTACCATTGAAACCAGTATATGATTGTAAGAATTAGGTGCAGTATGGGTTTCTCATTTCAAGTGGATCGGACTCTGAGAGTCTATCGCTGCTATTGAGAGCAACAGACAGGTCAAGTTGCTCTTTGCCAGTCAGTCCCCGCCCAATGAGGCGAAAGCTGTGAGCGACAAAGGGACTGGAAACATTTCGCGAAACGTAGTAAGGTAGTGCATCATCCCAATTAACTACCATACAGTTGCCCATACAGTGTGGTTGGTCCCAAGCGTAGAACGATATTGGGCCATATACCTAACCTATTCATTAGCAACATTTTATCTGTTGATGGTATGTACGAACCTGATCATAGGCATTGATGGTCTCTGCAAGAAATGAGACTTTCAAAAGCATGAGCACATTAAAAACATGTATAACATTCATGGTGGATAGTAATTCCGCGCTCATAAAACAGTTGTACATTGGAGGTGAGGGAAGAAAAAAAGATTATAGAGAGTGGCAAACAAATCAATCCAGTCAGGTGGAAGTGTGTAATATGCCAGCAACGAATCTTTTAATCCGGAAGGGAAAACGGCTAGGTTAGTTTGGCAGTGGAATGTACATATATTCTGAATGGAGAGTGGCTGGAACCATTATCTGTGAGTCTCTGAAAATATGATAAGCCGTGATAGAACATGGAAAATGCAAGAATGATGCACAGGCACATCTTGGATTTGAGCATCCTAGGATGCTAGAACGGCTCGATATCTGGTATGGACTAGCTTGGCAATCCATACCTTAGCCTGGGAGAGTGATGTACCGCCAATACATTGTGGCATCATCAGTTCCCTGTGGCAGCAGTGAAACTAGCTAAAAGCCGAAAAAGAAGGGTTGGAATAAGTACAACATTGAACTAAACTAAGGTGATGCCTACTGTTATGCCAAACATCAGAACTAAAAAAATAAATCCAACCAAAATAAGATTACTAGCACTACCATCCTACACAAATATCAAGAAAGCATCCTCAATCATATAACAAATATCAGACTATACAATAAAAATAACTACCATAAAAATCAGAAATAACACAACCACGCAGACAAATCCTATGGAAATTATCAAAGCCCACCACCACATGTCATTCAGAAATTCCCAGAAGATAAGTAAGAGAAAGAACAAGAGAAGTAAAATAATTCCCACAATAAATAACCACCAAACTATCTCAAGGATTGCAGATACCACCTTATTCTCAATCTATTAAAACTGCCATATGAAAAAGCTCAGAATTCCCAACAATATACCAAGCACAACAGACAAAATATTAAAAAGTAGACCACGACAGTCCCAGCTTAAGTTATTTTCCCACCCAAAACAGACTTTGCCAAGTCCAAGAGACATATTCTATAGTATCACCATACTCAGGCTTAACTGTACAGCTATCACAGCATCCATTGCAACAGCCTATAGTGCAGAGCTAACAACAGTCAGTACAGCTTGAATAACAGACATGGCACCCTCCACCACGGTGGCAATGATCAGGGGAATGTCTCCAGACAAAGCCTCCAGGATAGAGAGTAACTCCAGCTCTCGCTCATAGTGAAGCTGGGTAGCGAGGAGTCTTGTGAAATTGAACTTCGTTCATTAGCATTTTATAACAGCCAATGTCTTTGGTTCACAAGCAGAGGAAAACACTTCTAACTGCAAAGGAACAAGCATAATGGTGTTTTTGTCTACAACCATCATTAGAAGTAGTATAAGAGAAATTCAATAAATAAAAGCCTACAGCTTAAAGATTAAAATATTAAAAACTAATTGCAAAATTACTTCTAATTTCTATTTTAACCCACATTAAACTAATTCTTTTAAATATAAAATTACATTAAACTTTCCTATTAAAACCTCCAAATCACCCTTCTCAGCAGACTCAGATATCTTTAAAAGAACTTTAATCATTATAAAAAAATAGCCAGACTTAATACTTTTCCAGTCTATATATATTATTAGAAAATATATCTATAAAAAGAAATCAATAACCTTACTAAAAACAAACAGAACTTAAACTATAACCCCAACAATATACTTATTAAAAGCTATAATAAAAATAATAACTCTACTATCTATACTACTCCCCTAAAACACAATTTTAATCAGATCTACTTATAGTAGCAAAGACATATAATCAAATATATTAGAATAGTCTATAGCTTATCTAGTTAAATTAATTATATTATATAGAAGATCATCACTCAAACTCTAGCTACAGTAATTATATATAAATATTATATAACCTACATCATAAAAATACTCAGTAAAATCAGAAAGAAATTACTCCTTAAGGCCAAAAAACTATATAGAATAATTTCTTAATCATAACTATCTCAGAGGATAGAATAATAAGAGAAATATCCTATAGATTATAATAATACACAGCATCTTTCCATCTCCTATAGGAGCATAGAACAAACCTCATAATATAATCCTATCGACAGTACGAAACTCGACACTTTTTGGGAGGGGAGCCATCTTGAGAAATGGATAACAATGGTGTAAGTCTTCCACGAAGCTTCGAGGAATGGCGGTGTTCACGGATATGGCAGAGGCAGAGAATTTGCAACTGTTTCCTTGCGACCCACAAGCAGTTTCAGCAACTACCCACACAAATGTCTGTAAGGTAGTTATCTCTCTACTCCGACTGTCTGAATAGCGCCGATGTCAGAATCTTGAACCTTACTATCATCCATTCATTTAGACAACTCATTCTCCGTCACCTATAGGCTGTAAAACAACATACACCGACTACTTTGGTGCGTAAACACTCAGCATGTCTGTCCCTTTCCCAATATCATATGACCGAACTGGCTCTATAAAAAGTACCCTCTTGAACGCGCCGCTGAGCTGGCCCGCGTTTGCAATCTCAGGGGCTGTACCAGTACTGACAATACCATCGCCGCCTTGCACTAGCAGATTCCAATGTACCCCCTGCAAGCCCCATGGGGGACCAGGAAGCGCTGGATCCTTGTACAACGGGAACTCAAGACAAACCAGGTACCCATCCGACCGCAGCAACTCAGCCATGCGCTCGGACCATTGTCGGCGCATATCGGGGTGCAGAGCGCAGAGGAACTGCAAGGGATCAGGTTTCGTTATCTCAAAATATATGAAAAAGTGCAAACCGCTACTGACCGTATAATCATAAATTATATCAAAGTAAGCTTCCCCGCCTTCCAGCGCTCTGGGCTCCCAGTCCGAATCGAAAAAATCACCTTCGATGAAAGTGGCTCTGCCTGGGCTTGTTGAGCAACCACTCTTCTGCTCTCCGAAATTTTGCGCCTGCGGGCTTTGCAGTTCCTTTGAGGCGTAACTCTGGGCTGCTGCCACTCCGGTCGCAGATATCTCAACACCATACGCGTCGAAACCATGAAGAGCCAACATAACTACATCGTAACCATGCCCACTGCCCTTCATGGAATGAATATTAGTAACCCTAGGAATGTCAAATGGATCTAAGACAACGTCTTATAATCATAGATGCCCTACCGGAACCAACGCTTTCTTACGCCGACCATCAGGCGCCAGAGGCCGGAATAGATCCCCTCGTTGTTCAATGAGGTCGATTGACGCTGGCGAAGGCTTTCCACGATCCCACATGTCGTTGTGTTGCATGTCCCAGAGGGTAATCCACGCCGAGCCGTGATCCTGCAATACCCTATAACCTATCAACTTCATGTCTCTGGGGATAAAATGCCGGAACAGCGCAACGCCCAATAAAGAGTTGCAACCCACCGTTCTGAAAAGTGATTAACAATCCAAGGATGTCCCCCCGGTCCTTTTTTATTACCTGGACGTGTCATTTTTGAAAGACTCGTCACTAAATTTTAAGGTAGGCGGATGAACGCGTTTGTTCTGAACTCCCAGTGATGCGCTTTTATATATCGTAGTATCAGAGATCCTTGCGCTGATAAATCAAATCAGTCGTCATAGAGCGAGCCGTTACGATGGTGATGCCACGTGAAATGCGATAGTAAAAATGAAACATAAGCTGGTAGCTCGATCAAGTCAAGCAGTCAACCCGACTCGAATTATTGGGCCAGCAAACAGTTGGCACTCGGCCTTTGAAATCCCCGCGTCATATAAAATTATTACTATTATTGGTAGCCGAACATCCGAAATGCCCCGTTCTTCTTGATGGGATTATTTCAGGTGGTTCCAGTGCTAATAGTAATAAGTATTCGTTATAGAGTGTAACCGACCCTTGCTTGGTTATTCACGGCATTTGACCATGCTCAAACACCGAGAGCTGGCTCTTGTCAACAAATATCAGAGTTTCGCTGTACTAGTACTGCATAGGCCAACTCCCCTAAACCTACCGCTGAGCTTCCTAGCATGCCCTATAAATATCTATCTGCGAAGATGTGACTGGTCTTAATAAATCCCTAATGGGTGTACATTTGTCTATTAATTGGGCATCAGAGCAACAGCGCCGGAAATCCATTGTCTTCACGCTGCGAGCCTGAACTCAAATTCGACTTGTTTGGGTGGCAAGCACATCAATCACCGCAACTCTAATTATTCAGCATTTGTTGTGCGGAGAGTGGAGGCAATGATCTTCGTATTGTGCTTTATGTTAAAAGAGTTCTAGGCCGAATATATACGAAAATTGGGAGTTAACGATTTGCTTGTTTACTGCACTGTTAATGATTGGTGTATTTGCTCATCCCCAACGTCTTCGGTATCGTTCACCCAAACTGAGACAATATCAATATCTGCCCCAAAGTTCCATAACAGAATAACCGGACATCTGATTCAGCAAATGCGGGAGATTCTCTTGGAAGAATCTATAAAATGCCCGGAACACAGCCGGACTGAATAGTCTGCACCGCGAGATAAGTGAGGGTATCTTCGGTGAATGTCGGTGAATGATCAATTAGCTTCGGTGTGGAGGTCCAATGTTCTGTATAGATTGATCTTGGCATCCCTTAGGTGCCTTCCACAATCGGAAATTTAAGAAAACAGGAAAAGCACCAGACCCAAGAACCTCCTGAAATTTCTCAAGATCGAGTTAATCCACCTAGTCCCATACTTCACCTGAATGATCACGATGACTGCGTCCCAACTCTTCTCCCCTGTCAAGGTCGGGCGTATGCATCTTTCCCACCGCATCGCGATGGCACCTATGACCCGCTTCCGTGCTGACGATTCTCACGTTCCTCTTCCAATCGTCAAGGACTACTATGAGCAACGATCTGCCGTTCCTGGCACTTTGATTATCACCGAAGCTACCTTCGTTAGTCCGCAAGCTGGAGGCTTCCCCAACGTTCCGGGAATCTACAACGATGTGCAGATTGACGCGTGGCGACAGGTGGTGGACGCGGTACATGCCAACGGCTCTTATGTCTACCTTCAGCTATGGTCATTGGGACGTGCTGCTGACGCTGAGGTCCTTAAGGCTCAAGGTTATGACTTGGTTTCTAGCAGCGCATCCCCACTGAACAGCAACTCCCCTACACCTAGGGAGTTAACTGAGGCTGAGATCCAGCAATATATTAGCGACTACGCTCAAGCCGCTAAGAATGCTGTCGCAGCGGGCTTTGACGGTGTAGAGATTCATGGAACGAATGGTTTCCTAGTCGATCAATTTATACAAGATACCTGTAACAAGCGCGAGGACGCATGGGGAGGAGGTATTGAGAACCGTGCAAGATTTGCGCTTGAGGTGACGCGCGCTGTTGTTGACGTTATCGGAGCTGACAGAACTGCTCTGCGTTTGGGTCCCTGGAGCACATTCCTGGGCATGCGCATGGGCGATCCGATCCCTCAGTTCGCCTATCTGGTCAAGAAACTGGCTGAGCTAAAACTTGCGTACGTGCATCTAGTCGAATCTCGGGTTTCTGGTGATGCGGACGCCCAATCGGCGGAAGAGTTGCTTTTCCTGTTTCACGAATATGGCGATGCCAGCCCTATTGTGGTGGCTGGGGGCTACACGGCAAATTCAGCCAAACAAGCTGTTGACCAGAAGTATAAGAACCACGAAGTTATCCTTGCGTTTGGCAGGCCATTCACCTCAAACCCTGATTTACCCTTCAGGATTATGGCTGGTATTGACCTGCGCCCTTATGATAGAGATGGCTTTTACTCGCGCCAGGAACGCCGTGGTTATATTGACTACGACTTCAGCGAAGAGTTCAAGGCGGCTTATGATTCCTGAACTGGCGAACCCGCTTTGGGCTTCTTTTTTGGCATTTTACCGGCTCGTGTCACATAAGAATTTGCCTCTCAAGTACGTGTATCGTACCGGTTAGGGGACTCTGGCGGTGCAGCAGTATGGTTTAAGAGTATGAAATACTACAGCAATAGAATATAGTCAGCCTAGATAGCAGAGTCCGCAGTGCTATGCGCTGACCCTTACAAAATTGAAGTAGTCCTTTTATTATTCTAGCTTACTTGTTATTGCAAAAGTACTTGTGAATTGCAAGCATCTGCTCGAAGACTAACTATCCGCTTCCAATTCTTATCACAATTGCAGTCCACCAATGACCGCTACAACCATCAACATAGTGCGCCACATTTTAGGAATAACATTTGGTTTCAGTAAGGAAAAGCAGCAAGGAGTGCACCCTCAATTTCACTGCTCATGCCGTCAACCCCTTCGAACACTGCATTCTGGAGAAGAGACATTCTGAGTGATTCTACAGCATGCCTGATTTCCTCTAGGAGCCTTTCAGAATCCTGAACTTCCGTGCCCGGTGTAGGATTGTTTAGCAGGTGGTAACAAGTCGACAGTCGGTTGGACGCTTTCGACGCTCGTATTTTATAGAGCACCATCAACAAAGCATAGCAACTTTGCATTGCGCAGCAGGCGAAATAAGGAAGCATCTGAGGACAACTGTGAAGGGATGCCGCTGAATATTTGTTGCTTCTAGCGATTCTCACATATTCGGCAGATGGATCTGAATCAGCGGGATCTGGAAGGGACGTAGGAAGACGATTGAACGATCTAGCCACGGCGAGAGCCGACGTCAGGCATATTGATGAGGACTGTTGTTCAGTGAACGGGAAAATGCCCTCCAATTCTTTAATTCGGCTAATGGAGCGGCTGAGAGTCGAATCAGGCCCTTCTATCGACGTAAGGCCGCAATATTTTTGCAGAAAGACCGGGGCATCGAGGAACGCCTTGAGACGATGCAATCTTATCCGCGCACTAACGATAAAGTCAGTTCTCTCCATTCTACGTAACGAGGAGACCAGGGTATTACGTGTGAATCAAGATGCGAGCGATGATCCACAAACCTTCCACCGCAGATGCTTCTGCATCGTGCCGGTCCATCATTGGGAGCGGGTGATCTGATTCAACCATTAATGACTGTAAGTACATGTTGAGTTCGTGGAAGTTTTCTTCGGACAGTGAAGCCGGTAGTACTCTGGAACCCGCTTCGAAGCCTTTCAACATGTTGGTTGAACTGAAGAGCGCCCGTTGCGCTTTTAGAATCAACGGCCAAGGCTGCAGAAGTTAATCACGCTCCTCACAGCTACGCAAGGGAGAAGGTAGGGTGACAAACCTCTAAGGGTACAAGGAATTCGGGATATGGTGTGGTTATTCTTGGATCATCCACCGAAATAATAGGTGGCTGGCATTGTGTCCAGTTAGGTATAAGTATTTCACTAGATCTGACATAAGAGCAGCTCACGGAGACGTTCAAAACTGAGGAGAAATAGGCCATATACATCTGGAATTCTGGTTAGAGGTAGCCAAAAGCCTTGAATATGAGATTATTACCGTCATCCACCATGCACGCCTTTGTGCCTCAGGTATCTCAATAGTTTCCTTGCCAAGATCATGTAGCGACATGTCCATTGCTGTCGTAACCGCCTGATTTGTCCGGAGGCGCATCTTGGAGATGTTACCGCGCTGGCAGTACTCATATGTGCTCAAAGTGACAAGAGCCTGAATTGCCTCAAGCTCCAATTGTGCGTTTGGATGAAATGGGCGGCGCGTGCACTGTGAAAGATTAGTTCCCGACCTACTCACTCCCGAAGTCAATCCAAGAAGTTCAACTTCTCTATTGACACTTTCAAGAGCAGAGCTCGCATAGATTTCGGAATACGCCCGTCTCAGAGCTGTCTTGGATGCAGAATATACATCCTGGGCAGGTGGGATAAGCACCAATATAGAGCTCAATGCCAGACTGAGTGGCGACACCGGCCAGTACGGCACAACCGTCCTGCTGGGAGAAGTGAAGTTCTCCTCCTGCATACGTACAATTACCGGACAATCCTCATATTGTGGGACCACCGGTGGGGGCAAAAGTGGGAGGTATGGATGAATGAAAGCGTAATACGCGTTGAGACTGTTCAAAAGGATCAAAGAAAGCGGAAAAAATGGTCAGCCATACCTGTTTGTCTTTGACCTGACTGCATTACATACATATCTGCTTCGTTTTCATATGCTCGCATTGTTAAAGCTGTCGGGTTCCCAGGAGCAGCTGTCTCATGATTTGGCTGTCCCTCATCTGGGTATAGTTGATTCCAGCAACGACAAACACCATCAGTCACTGAAAGGATACCCGATAAGTTGACAAAGTTCTGGATTCCACTGGACGGACTGACGAGCCCTGAGACGTTCAAGGGGTCTGCTTGACTCCCAGGGGCTGTCACTGGTTTTCGGTCAGAGGCGGATATGGACATACGGGTATCCATCTTACCTGAGTAGCCAACGGAATTGGTTGGTGCCTGTGGAAGCCGGGAGGCATCAATGTCCGTATTCCTCTTCGAATTGTCGTATTTGGCACCCTTTCGCGGACCACCTCGCCGACTGGCCTGGTAATGGCACTCTTTGCTCCTCTTGCAGCACTGCACGTTTATAAGTATTACATATATGATAGGTTAGGATATTCAATTTTCGGTCTATTGTTTGTATTCCCAATCTTGACTCACACTGCTGCACGGTTCACATCCATCACAACGCGTCTTGGAAGAACGACTAGCAACTCTTAGTACTAGAACCTCCAGAGGAGAGAGGGTGAAAACCAGGCTAAACAGGCCGCCCTCACTGGCGGTCTTCGGGCTCGTCGAGACGTAAAAGAAGTCAGTGGCTGCATTTTAATAAACCTGCCTACCGGAAAGACAAGATTCGAGGAAGTTTAGTTTAGTAGGCCAAGTTGCCTCATACTTTTCCCCGCCGCTCCACGTGACATTTGCAGTGGGTTTACTGCCTGCATCTTTCAATTGAATCAGAGCAACAGGCACGGCACGTCCCCACTTGTGGCAAAAACAGAACTGATCATGGAGGACCTCTACAAACTCCATTAAGCTTCAAATCACTCGCGGTCAACTCTCTGGATGGAGTGGATTCAGTTGCGCTTGTGGATTTTCCTGCGGGCTAACTCAGGTTCCCTCGTCTCACCGGCCCAACCAGGTCAGGCAGGGGCAAAAAGGTGGGAACCCAAAAGAGACCTCTACTTAACCTACGTTCCCGTCGCTTCGCCTCCCAACCGCAGCCTCCCCCCACCTGGCGGTTGGGAGTCGGCCCGGGCTCAAGGGCCAAAATCTTCAAAATCTCAACCCATCATTTACAAACGTCAAAAACACTGCCAAAATGACCCCTAGCCTATACAAAACGGAGGAGGCTTTGATCGCAGAGATCCTCAGCGCGTGGCAACACAAAAAAAACCGAATTTTAGCGAATTATCGCGTAAATATGGGGTGTCTCGCAAAAAGCTCTCCCGTCGGTGGAATGGCCTACCCTCTCGCTCAACACGCCCCCCAACCAACCGCGTATTATCTTTAGATCAAGAAAAAGCTCTTTTTCTATGGCTTGAGTATCTAGATAATATAGGTGCGTCACCTACAAGCGATCAAATTGAGGCAAGTGCGAATTATTTGCTTGCTAAAGATTTCACTGGCTCCGAAGAGCCTCCCCGCGTTGGGAAAATGTGGACGTACGACTTTCAAGACCGCTTACCAGAAAAGTACGTACGAATTGTACAAAAGCCTCAAGAAAAGGATCGTACTGCTTCGGAGCACTACGGTGAGGTTGAGCGCTGGTTTATTAATCTCAAAATCGCTATACAAGACTATAAAATTCGCCCTCAAAAATCTATGGAACTTTGACGAGACCGGATTCATTGTCGGACGTGGAAAAGACGAAGCAGTCATTACAGCATACCCAAAAACATCAAGAGTCTCTAGCCTGTCTTCTCGGGAATCAATTACTGTCATTGAGTGTATAAACGCTGAAGGAAAGATTATACCACCATTATTGATTCCAAAAGGCAAAGTCCATATGGAGGAATGGTATAGCCATCTCAAAGATGACGACTGGCTAGTTGCACCTGCAGAGAATGGATTTATAACGGATGAGATTGCATTTGAATGGCTTCAACATTTTCATCATTTTACAAAGCCGTCAGAATTAGGGCCTCCGTGGCGCTTACTTCTCATGGATAATCATACAACTCATCTTACTATGCAGTTTGTTGAATATTGTGAAATCTTTCACATCCGGCCATTCCGATTTCCTGCGCATTCTACGCATTTTTTACAACCTCTTGATGGAGTCCCATTTCAGCAATATAAGCATGTTCATGGGAGGGTTGTGAACAAAGTTGCGCGCCTAGCGGGCTTTGATTTCGATAGAAACGACTTTTTTGAAGAATTGCATGATATTCGGCTCAAAACCTTAACCCTAAGTACAATTCGGAATGGCTGGAGAGAACGAGGGATTTGGCCAATTAATCCAAGCCTTATACTCGATAAAATGCCTTCACCAGAAGAAGCTTTTGAGGCTATGGTTGCTGAGGGAGATACGCTAAAAATTCATGGTGAAGCAGATGACACTATTCCCAGCTCTCCAGCCACAAAATCAATCTCGCCAACGTCAACCGCTACTGCACTACGTCGCTACATCAATAAGATTGAGAAATCAATTGACGGTATAAAGAATATATTAGACGAAGCAAGTTCAGGCCTCTCACGGCGTATAAAAGTGGTTAATCAAGGCAGCCTTACTTTAGCCGAATTAGGCGATCTACACCGTGAGAGCTTTGCGAAGGTTCGTGCAACCGTAGAGCGCAAGAATAAAAAAATTACAAAACGGCAGGTTAAAACCAGTGGTGCACTCTACGTAAAAGATGCGAATCGCCTCATAAAACGCCGTCATGATGGTGATTTATTGAGGATTCATAAGAGGCACGTCCTCGGCGCGGAGGAGCCAGCGGAAGAGCGGGCCTCAACGGAGTCTCAAGACCTCGGTTTTTTTATTGATACTCGGGGAAGTTGGTAAACATTGCTTGTATTTAGTGTATGTCTAGTTTTTATATGACATTTATATAGCGTTGGTGGACTGTCAAATCTTTTTACACGATGCTTCATCTTTTTTGGCCCTTGAGCCCGGGCCGACTCCCAACCGCCAGGTGGGGGGAGGCGAAGCGATGGGTAGTATTCCACACGTGGACGCTTCTCCACTGTCATAGGATAGAAGAACAACTAGGAGGTCACCCCGCCATCTATATGCCTTATGGAATAATCATCCAAAAAGACCACAGTGCATTCTTCCTCACCCATGTTTTAGTTTATCGTTTTACCTGTCCCGCAGGTTGTATCCTTAACTAAATGCATTAGCGTCATTTCGCCTTGCGGGTGAGTTGATCGAATCCACTATTTTTGAAAAAAGAGTCGCTAATATTGTGGGCTGCTGAAGGTCGTCTTTGAGGAGAGTGAACATATAGGGAATTTGCGGGTTATATACTTCAGGAGTATGTGGTGCGCCAAGTTGAGACCCTGATGGGAAATGCTGCCGGAGCTGGAAAAAACTGCAAACTTCGTGCAAAGTGTTTGTTACCTGAATTCGTGTCAAATGACAAGGTTTATATACTGCAGGAAGGACGATGGCGGGTGCATTGGACATGAAATTCCACATAGCTGTATAATTTTCAACATGAAACTCCAACATCTTTGATCGGAGGGGCTATGAGGGGTGGAAATAAAGGATTGTGGATAGCTGAGATAGTCATTCCAAATTCTGTTATCTGGATTCAAGTTGAGGCAAATTTAGGCCAATTTAATCGGCAAGCAATATACGAAATCCCACGCTTCCCCTCGCTTATATCATCCGTAATAACCTAGAATGGCTATATCCGTCGGTAGGTAACTGTCCAATATTTTGCCTAGTTGATATTAACAACAACCTTACCGAAATGCCTTTGAGCTGCCTATTTCACATATAATCAGCATACAATCCCACATGCGGACAAAAGGACTTTGGAAGGCTTACCAAGTACTCAAAAGCTTGTTTACCCTGTTCGAGATCAAAGATTTTTTGGTCAAGCACAGGATGAATCTCGTTCGCCTCAAAAGCACGAACCATGTCTTTGAGCATGGCACGGCTACCGACGTAGATACCTCTGACTGTACAGATGTTGACCAACGCGAGCATAAGTCCGGGCTGAGGCTTATCACTTGAGCCTAGGAAGCCAATCAGATTAATAATACCATCCATCTTAATACACTTAAGGCTTTGCTCAAGTGTGTCTGTGCCTCCGATGTCCAAAATGTAGTCAACTCCAGATTGGCCTGGGGTGAGTTGACGAGCCAATTCACCCCAATCTGGAACATTCCGGTAGTTGATGACGTGGTCAGCGCCTAGCTCCTTCAATTTCTTCGACTTTTCCTCTGAAGAAGTTGTGGCGATAACAGTTGCACCTGCGGCTTTAGCTAACTGCAAGCCAGGTTATTTTTGTCAGTCTTCGTTTTCTAGGTCGCTCGGATCAAGAATAAATCCGGTCGAGCAGATGGACCATGAGCATACCTGCAGCCCAAAGACACTGACACCCCCCGTCCCCTGGACTAACACATACTGTCCTGGTTTAAGGGGTCTGAGGCCGTATAAAGCATTCCAGCTTGTGAGTGCCGCCCCTGGAAGGGTGCTACTCTCCAGAGCACTCAAATTTTTGGGTGCTTGCACCAATCCTGACTCGTCATATACTCCATACTGGCGAAAGACGCCGTCAATAGTCCCGCCTACTCCGGTTGACGCAGCATAGGGATCGATGTCGCCGTACTGATGTCCTTGGTTGAAGACGGTTATCACATTATCGCCTTTTTTAAATTCTTTCACTTGGGAGCCAACTTCGACGACCACCCCGGCTCCGTCTGAAACGGGGACGATAGGATATCTATGGGCAAAGGGAAATGTTCCCTTCCGGCGGTCTTAGTCAGCATGGGTTTGGAACCATGCCAGGCACGATGGTCTTACCTTGGCTATAGCGCAGTCCCGGTAATTGAGAGCTGCTGCTTGGACTTTTACCATCACTTCGTGGTTGCCAACCTTAGGAAGAGGCGCTTCCACCAAGCTCATGCCACTGAAGTCCTTGTCTGGATGGGCTATAGTCCACTGTTTCATTGTAACTGCGGCCATCGTGGCTAGTCAGATCTGCCTTCCGAACACAAGAATTGAGAGATACCTGAGAGCTGTAATATAAGATGCGTCATTATCTTCTCTGTTTCTTAAACACAACGAGCTGTAAGTTTATATAAACCTACGGCCGTCCTCCTTGACCGATGTCCATCAGTCCCCACGGTATGTGGTCATGATGTCAGCGAAGGCAATTGAATCGGCATTTGATCGGGTATCAAACACCGACCTGATCAAACACCGGCACAAACTGAAATGGTCGGAGGATAACTGCCTATTGCCTCAAATCACAGTTACAGTCCCATTGAAATTATGGGAAGGACCTTTTTTTCCATGGGAGCCAGGGTGCATGGGTGCATGGCGGAACGCTGCCGGAGCTTGTTGCCTCTTGGCTGTGCGGGGCGATACAATATTTTTCAGAATCCATGACGGTGTTTGTCGTAACCACTTCTTTCGCCGAGACTCGGTGAATAATAGTTGTTGCCCTTTCAACACATCAAAATTTAATTTATACTCTAGGGTATATAAACGTCAGCTTACCCTATAAGTATAAATAACTTGCAAGTCTTTATAGATGATTCAAACACTCATTGATTGATATACAATCAACACCGCCAAAATGGTTCTCACTGGAAGCTGTATGTGCGGCAAAATCAAGTACCAGGCTGTTGGTAAGTGTAACAACGTCTTTGACTCTACTTCGAAGCTATTAATCTCTTTTTTTTTTTTTTCGCAGCTGAGCCCATCGTGAAGGCAGTTTGCCATTGCTTGAATTGCCAGAAGGTAAATACATTACTGATAATTATATCTAACTCTTTTCAATGTCCCCGATCTCAAAAGTGGTAGAGTATTGACAGCGTTACAGTTCAGCGGTGGAGCCTCCACTACCAATTTTATCATTCCGCGATCTTCATTTGAGATCCTATCGGGTAAGTTGCCTTTCCCCCCTCGCGCATAATATTATGTGGGACAAATCCTGACTCTTTTACAGGCACTCCCAAATCTGGCCAGTATATGGCGGACTCTGGATATATGTATCACACCTTTTTCTGTGGAGATTGTGGATCGTCCCTCTATGGTCAGCCTGATTCGGCGCCAGAAATAATGTCTATTAAGTCTGGAACGTTGGATGGAGGGGCGGCCAGACTTGAGGGCGATAAAATCGATGCTGAGGCCTTCATCAAGAGGCGTGTTGCTTACCTAAAGCCAATCGAAGGGGCAAACCAAGTCGAAGGCATGATACAAGCGTGATATCAGCTTCCTACGAGTTACATTAAACTTTGCAGGAACAATTTTCCGAAGATACTTTATCCTGTTCCATATCGCAATAATGTTATCTCGCGAGGAACGTGATCATTCAATCACATAATTCCAGAATAATGTAGGGCTCTTAGTAGCTCCATGAAATAAGCTGCCATCGTCCAACATGGAACCTCTCTTTCTCTCTCTCCGATACTCTCATCCTAACCATACTACTCCAATTGAGCCTTCATGAGAGATGTTTTAGCCGAAAAATGGATGAATGCCTTAGAGATGAACATCCCCACATCGTACACGCGAGACGTTGTCTTGTGGATATGGATCTCTTGGTATTTTCATCTCCCTACCCAATTCAAACAAGCTACTTCGACTGCAATGACCTGCAGTATTGGACCGATTGTTGATCTGGGATTTCCAATTCCTCAACATATCCTAAGTAAGAGACAGACAGAAGCTCCTTGATGATCTTCATGGATATTATGACACCGGTGAGTGCGAAATGCACAATGCAAATGATGACATCATGAACATACTCGAAGGGGATGACTGAGTTTGACTTGCTACGTTTCTGGCCTGACCCTGTATCCAGATCCTGGGGCATCCCGGGTATCTACGCTTTCTGAACAATGTCCCTTGTTTGAAGGTGAAATGAAAGTGTTTTACCAAGATATGATAAATACCATGAATCCTGACTTATTCTGACGAAAGGGTGCTATATAGCTGTTAGCCTTATAAAATTAAGATTTGTGGTCCAACATCTGTACTTACTTTGAGAAAGCTGTGGAGGTCTGTGTTGGTTGGCATCTTGATGAAGGCTTCAGCTATTTTCTAGGATATACTCTTCTTGTCTGGGCTATTCTAGAGGTTAAGTAGACTATGTGTAATATAGTAAATGGCTTTTATGTTGTGTGAAACATCCTTAGTCTTCTATGCCTGTATCATGCTTTTTCTGATATCTCCTGTTGGGGTATCAGTGGAATGATCAAAATGATTCGATTTGCCGGAATGATTTACTAATTTTAATCTCTTTATCTCTGTTATTGTATATATTGTCATAGTGTAGATTGCCATGACTGATGTTGAGATTGTTATGAATATAGATTAGTCTATGTATTACTTATATATTTGTTAGTTGTCACATTACATATCCAATCGCGCCATGGGACCTTTTTGCAAATGGTCGCCACTGCAATGTGATCAATCATTTCAAATTGCTTCAGTCTTGTTAAGGATATCCCTGGTCTCTCGTAGCTCAGGTGAACCTGATTCCCCTCGAGCGAAAAATCCAGAAGATTCAGGAGGTTGGGATGGTTGGTTTGCTGTACAAAACCACCTTCTTCATGACCCCTTTCTACCGATTTGACAAATACAGGTCGAATAGAGACATCTTTGATTTCCATTCCAAAATACCCATGTTCGGATGGTTTCACGGGGAATGCGGCAAGAATGGTACCAATCGCAGGTCGTGAAAACTCTTCTGAACCGCTCGCCCTCTTGGTAATGGTTTCTATCTCATCACAGTCTTGGACAAGATTTTTTGGACCCCCAGACGTCCTCTCTGGAGAGATAGTAGTTGTTCGGGCACGTTTGTTCATTTAGAGCAAGACCATGAGCGTCCGCAGTCTAGAAAGATCGATCTCGGAGCAACCTGGGGTGTTTATATAGTTTCAACTCAGGTCTTGTTGGAGATCCCCAAGATTGGGTGTGACTCACAGCCTCCCGATCTAGAATATTCTCTAGATAATCTTTACTTGCCAGTTCGGCTTGGGTGGCAAAACTCCGCCCATCTGATGACTACCTAAACAGTGAGGGTCACCAAGCTCTCCTTCTCCAACGAGACCTTTTATTCTTGTCGGATTCGGGTTGGTTGTATCCATCTGGTGTGGTGGCCCGAGAAATACTTGGTAGAGATTCTGCTTGAACATTTTCAATGTCAGTAGATATGTAGACTTCCTTGGTAGTCAATCTTCAATGATAGAGATCACATATATTAGAAACAGATGTCTATTTCTATTTCACTTAATTCACCCATGAAGATGTTTCTATGACTTTCGGCATAACCGCGGAAGGAGTCACCTAATGCGATACGGAGGAGAGTCTGGTGATATGATCAGGAAGTCAGGTGTGCATTCTCCCCAGTCCGGGGAATTGATATATCTAGTTATAGAATTGACGAATTATAGACTTAATCATTCTATTATAATGTTTCCTTTCAACAGCTAGTCCCTGCTACTATCATGCAAGCCGGTTTTGTAACAGTTGGCACTAGTATAAAGCTGTTCCAATAGAACCCCCCAACCCTCTTTTATCGCAAACATGACGCGGATACTGCATGAAGACCAAGATCCAAAGTATCGACTAGCGAGACAAGACGCAAACGAGAATTCAGACGCGGGGGTTATCAACAATGTCAATGGTCCAGTGATTCCATCTGGGTATCATGGTGCTCTTTCCGTGAGCCCACTAGCAGGTTCGTCAGGTGAGCGATATTCATGATCAGCATGGCTAGGAACATCAAGGCCGCATCAAAGATGTACATAAAAACCTCGTAGCTGATGAGGTACCCACTGTTGCCTTGCGCGTACTCGATCAAACGAAAAATCGACCGCACCAAGATAAGAATACTTGCAATATACAAGCCGAAAAGCACTGTTTCCCACGTCCCTTGTGTTTTGCCATTTCCACGACTTGAGGTCCCCATCACTCGCATGGTAGGGTTTCTTCGAATGCGATAGTGGAAGGTTACACAGGTAACCATGAAGAAGCTGAAGAATAACAACTGCACAGCAAGGCCGGCAATGGTAATGTGCTCTCCTAGATTGTAGCTGCTAATTGTGCCACTAGCCATGATACCACCGCCTGGAGCGTGATCAATTAATACTAATTCCTTTTTCCTTTGTTTAGAGAGGGAGAGAAGACTTGCCTGCTGCTTGAGCTAGAAATCCAACGATGTCCCCAATCACAAAAATTTTCGTCATCTATTTGACTGGGACTATAGAGAGCTCTTCTGCTCGTAGGAAAATAATAAGTCGACCCAATACTATGTAGATCGATACGGCGTATAGAGGTGGAGTGAGGAGAATCAAGATGGTTATTACACTGTATATAGGAACCGATTCTTTGTGATTATGAGCAAGAAGATGGCAGATATAGCTAATTATTTGAACTGTTGCGATCAGTTGTTACTCAACACTGTATCGCATGAAATGTGACCTTAAAGGACCCAATGGTAGTCCGAGTTCATAGATACTTACAAATGCCTCCGATCACAAACGCAATAAAATACCACGCCCTTCCTCGTATCAGCTGGTATACATGGCAAATCGTGGTCAGAACGAACAAGACCACGAATACCGCCGCCGGTGGTGTTGAAGGGGTATATCTGTAAAGCTTAAAGTCTAGCTTATTGGAATCCATGGTCAAAGGGACCAAAACGTAGATATTCGAGTGCTGCAGAGGTGACTGAATTGTTTTCCTTTTTTCTTTCCTCTCTTTGGAAGCGTGAAACTGAGGCTTTCAAAGATGTCAAAAGAATCAAACGGCATTTTCTCAAAGGACAAGGCACTTTCGAACGGCAGTTGCCTTCTTCTTGCTTCTTAAGTAATGTTGCTAAATCTCACCCGTCCTTTGAAAGCGAAAACGAAAACGAGAACGAGGACGACTACTGGGAACTGAGAGAGCGCCCTGGGACGCGCGTCAAAAGATCTATTACTCCGTACGTAGAGCCTGAAACCTAAGGACTTGGGTCGATTGGGGGCGAATCGGAGAATGTCCACCCGCAAGAGGACAGTACCATTGGATTGGATGGGATGGTCACTACGAAAAACGGATATATAAAGAGACGAAAGAGAGGAGCTTCTGATTGGTTGTAAATCGATACGAACGCGAAAACGAGAACGAATATAAAGCCAAGAAACTGCTCCACGGCGGCTGAAGCTCGGAATGCCCCAATTATTGAAAGCGGCATAAGAAGAGATAACTATATCTTCGCCGGAGAGAGGGCCCTTGTAGATCCCCACTGTTTTTCATTGCTAGTCACTGTCTCCTGAAAGATCTCACGTAATAGCCCCTGTCGACTTTGGTTTATCATTTAACATACGGGCGGCTCACGGTCTGTCTCAGAAGAACTATTGTCTTGTCTTATTTTAGTGTTTAACTTGAAACCGAAAGTAACAGCTTGAATGTTTGATCTTGATCTGAGGTGGTCTTCCGTGTACCGAAATAGATACCGGCCAACAACAACTGGCTCCAGAGTCCATAGCCAGCATCTTAACGCGGGAGCGAACACGAAAACGATATCGATGATGGAGAGGTATATATACCCATACATACACAAACACTATCTCACACACACTCAAAGTACTAGCATTAGGCACAGAATCCTCTCTTAACTTTCTCTGGCGATAATTGATTCTGTTCGCAATTCACAATGTCAGACGAAGACGCCGTCAAATTCAAATTGTACAGGTACGATCCATCAGCAGGCGCAGCAGCGGTCTTCTGTGCTGTATTTCTCATGACCTCTATGATCCATGCATACCAACTTGCGCGAACTCGGACGTGGTTTTTTATACCATTCGTGCTAGGTGGTTTTTGTAAGTTGGTCTAAAATCATAGCGACTGATGCAAAATTTCATCTAATGATCATACGCGTTCAGTTGAGTTTTTCGGGTATATGGGAGTAAGTAGCATCTGGAAACTGTGAAAAGTCTTTGCTCCCGAATTGATCAGTTGTCTTTTAGTGAATAGAATCAGCAAACCAAACTCCGAACTGGATAATGGGCCCATATATTCAACAAACACTTCTGCTGTTGATTGCCCCTACTTTGTTTGTAGCGAGTGTGTATATGGAACTTGGACGAATCATAATCTTGACAGACGGTGAAGAGCATTTGTTGGTCCTGTGTAAATGGTTAACTAAGATCTTCCTCATTGGGGATATCACCTCTTTCTTTATGCAAGGTGCTGGTGAGTGAGTGTTTGTCTTTATTAAGACATTCACAATGAAATAAAAAAGCTAATCATGGGAAGGTGGTGGGATAATGGCAAGTGGAAACATACAGTCTCTCTATATAGGAGAGAAAATCATTATTGGAGGCTTGGTAGTGCAGTTACTCTTCTTTGCTCTCTTTATCTTCACCACCCTCAAGTTTCATTTCGGCCTGAAGAACAATCTAAATTGAAAAGTGCTCACCTAATGACTTCCTTGGGAGAGACATATCCTGGCTCTTTATATAGGAAGCTTGCTCATCCTAGTTCGCTCGATCTTTTGTCTTATTGAGTATGCTCAAGGAAATGCCGGCTACCTGGTGTCATATGAAGTGTATATGTATGTTTTTGATGGTTCGCTGATGATGCTCACTATGATGGTTTTCTTGTGGATACATCTGAGTGAAATTAACGCTTTGCTCAACCCCACAGCTGCTAGAAAGGCAGTTAAGCGTGTATTTTCTGTCTATGCCCTTCACCAATTCACTCCAAACTGATTCTCGTTTGCGAGACTGATACACCGGGAAAAGATCAGTGGACCTTGGCAAAGGGTTCCTCGCAAGAACATACAAATGTACATTAGAACGGTATAGATAAGCACCTGTATCTCGCAAGTGGTTGGCTTGGTAAATAACGCTAGTGAGGTTTAAATATTAATTAAAAGTACGCTAGCGCAATAGGAAAATATAAATGCTAATACGATGTAGTAACTTAGATTAAATTTCTTTTCGTGGCGTGCTTTAAACCGCCTCATCGATATTAGATTGTACGTTGCAGTCCAGCCACGGTTATAATGAGAAATCAATAATATTATTACCGTCCCTTAGCACCTTGTGCACGGTCCACCGTCGTGCACGATTATGAGTATTTACAATATCTACGATTTGAAGCTTTACAACAGCACACAACAAGAAAATATATTAAACATTATGGTGTAGTAGTAAATCGAATATAAGGAATTTAGTAAGCAAATTTTTAGTTAGCGAAAGCGTACGGGGAGGCGGATTGGGCGGCCTCGGCGGTTTGTGTGAATAGCTTCCTCAACAACTTCCTCATGAGGCGTAGGAGGGTTCTTCGTAGGTGATTGCTGTGACATTTGGTGCCTTTGCTTCTTGCGAGGCTTTGGAGTAGCTAGAACGTCTTTTTGAAGCTGTAAATCAGCTGCCTTGGCCAGTTTTTGCTCTGCTCTAAAGCGCTCTTTTTCTATAGCTTCTTGTTGCCGTTGTTCTTGCTGTTGTTGACGGATTTGAGCCTTTTCGACTCTTTCTTTCTCCTTAGCTGCCTTTGCGAGCCTTTGTTGAAGCTTTTTATCATCTTTACGGGCTTGCTCCTGCGCAGCTTCCTCATCTTTTTGATGTAATAGATCCCGAGCACTCTGAATCTTTTGAGGGCTCCAAAAAATAGCGCCTCCATCATTTTCCGAAGGCATATCCAATAATAATGGTTTTTTCTTGTTGGTGCGCTTTTGAACATTTATAAGAGTCCTTTCAAGGCCCTTACAACGTTCTTCAAGAAGAATAAGATGCGTGGAAAACGCGTACATGGTATTCTTGAGCTTTTTTGCCTTTTTGTCGTAAGAATCATTGATAAGCTCCTCCATTGCTGCTCTCATTGGGCGCCAGTCTTTTGCTTCAAAAATTGAAGCTGTAGACTTGCTGGATTGGGGCCTGCTATTCGGTTTCTTGATAAATTTGCGTATAACAATATCAGGATCAAAAGGGCTCAATCCAGTGCTTCGGAAGCCAGATTTGATATTGCGCTCAGTAAAAGCCTTGCCCCAAGCCTTCTAAAAGAGGCCAAAAAAGTCACGTTTCCGGAGACGGGTGAAGCCTTCGCTCTCATACATAAATTGATCAAGAGCTACACCGTAGTGGTAAGAAAGAGGCCCAAATAAAGCAACGTCAAGAGGCTGTAAAGTATGCGTTGCATGAGCCGGAAATTGGGCCAGTAAGATTCGATTTTGATCACAATAGTCAAGAAATTTCATATTGATATGGGATCCATGGCCATCGAGGATAAGAAGCCTCCATCCCCGGCTTGCTTTGTGCTTGGTCTCTCGGTCAAATATAGATTTTAACCACTCCAAACCAAGCTCATTATTAGTCCAACCTGTTTCTGAAGATGCAAAAAAGCAGGCATGTTCTTTGGGATCAAAATCTTCAACCCATGAGCTTTGAATAAGGCCTGTTTTTGCCATATAAATAAGACCCGGGGATAGCGCTGTCCCATTAGCACAAATGCAACCAATTGTTGTAATCCACTCTCGATTGCCATCTTGGAGGTGTTGCCTTTGCTTTCCTTGCTCATACGCGCTCCGAGAGAAGATTCTCTTGCGTTTTTTTGATACTCCAATCATGAAGCCTTTTTCGTCCATATTGTATATCTGATCCGGCTGAAGGTTATATTTCTCGATTTTAGCACGTAGATTGGCAAAATATTTCTCGTATCTTGATGCTGAATCAGCCCGTTGCCGGTCAATATCAAGACCAGTTGAATATCGATATATGAGCTCATCTGAATGCTTCTGGAGCCAGCGGCCAGGCCAACTTTTACCAGGCTCAACACCAGTAATATCCTTTGCTAGATTTGCAAGAGTTTGCCGCGTAGGAGGCAGGCCTCGCTCGGTGAGCTGATTAACCCATTTTATAAGCGTATTTGATTGCTCGTTGTTGAGAAATTGTTGATTGTTGTATCCAGCTTGTTTTGAACGTGTAACACCGTTGAAACGCCTCGATAGCGTTGAGCGATTAATACCATATTTTTCTGCAATTTTTGTAATATTGATGTCTTCTTCTTGTTTTAAGGAGCGTAATTCTTCAAGTGCGAGATCAATTGGAGCCATATTGAGGTAGTTGACGCGCTTTCAAATATTGTCAATTTTCGCGTTTTTGAAGTATACCGTGCACGACGGTGGACCGTGCACAAGGTGCTAAGGGACGGTAGGGGACCGGCATAAAACTGGGCATTCACATCCGAATCCTTGTAATAATCCAACCATACATACTACATTTTCCCAAGCATTCCCTTGCCCCACAAACGGAACGCGCTCAACTGGGTCCGTACCTTGGCATCGAAAAGTCAATCTCGTTATCGTTTTCGTTATCATTTTCGTTATCGTTTTTGTTTTCCTTTTCCTCCGCATATATCATGCACCTAAAAAATTTGCTCGCTAGTACTACCACACTGAAAGCCTTAACAAAGGCATTAGAGCTTAAAAGGACATTTGAAAGGAGAGAAAAAAACTTGATCCTAAAATATCCTATGAGTAGTTAGATATACATAAAGTATTAGCTATATCACCATATTAATCATATAAAAAATCCTATAATAGCTATATATAATATAAGCAAAGAAAAATCAAGATTTATTTATCTTATTAACTTCCTTACCTTAATTATCTATAAAAAATATAACTTATTTATATATTCTTAATTTTATATATAGTATAATAAAAACTAGTCTTACTTAAATTATATAAAATATAAAATAGCTTATGTTTATAATTATAAAAATAAAAGCTTTTCTGAAATTAATATATCTTAAAATAACTAAATATAACTATATTATTATTTTAAAGATTATTATTTATAATATAGTATTTTTACTATTAATTAAATAAATTAATTTAACTCTTTAAATAAAAAAATTACTAATATTATATCTATTCTTAGAGAATAAAATTAACAAAACTCTAAATTAATATATTATTTTACTCTTTATATATCTATAATTATCTCTAAGTATAAGAATATCTAGAATATTTAATAAATTAAAATTCTAAAAATAACTTACTTATATAGATTTTTAATATATAATATTCTTTTCTTATTTACTCTTTATCTCTTTTATTTTAAATTAAAGAATTATAATAATTATATAATAAACTTAAAAATATATTTAATATTTAGACTATATATATTTATATAAGTCTTTTAATCTTTAATTATTAAGAATTACTTTATACTATTTAACTTCTATAATATTATTATAATCTACACATATAATTATCCTATAAAGAATACTAAAATTAATACTATTAATCTTCTAAATAATATAATAAAGATATTTAGAATATCCTATAAAATCCTAATAATCATACTATATTTAAAGTCTATAAGACATAATAACCTTAAACCTCTTTTCTAGCAAGATTATAACTTGCCCCTCTCTTTAAAAAGATAAGTTATCTCCCTCATACTACCTATTATTCCTCTTCTTCTTTATACTACTAAGGAGTAATTACTATAAGAAACTAGAAATCTTCTATAATCTATACTTCCTCTTACTAGTTTTATAATATTTTCTCTATTATTTATAGTAAACTAGATTAAAAAGAGATATAACTGATAAAAATCTTATAAAGCTAGGAAAAATAACTTATTTAATGGCATTAATAGATAACTTCATAAGCTTAATTAGTATATTAAATTAGAGCCTTTTAATCCTAAAAAAAAAAATTATTAGTTAGCAAACTCTTACAATATTATCTTCCTTCTTTAAAATATTTAAATTAACTAAGTCACTACTAGAATACAAAATAATATTCTTCTAGCCTCTATCTATCTATAAAAAATTTATATTTTTTATACAGCAGAAGAGCATAATTACTTATATATTAATTACTTATTATTATACTCAACTCTACACTTTATAATATTATTAATTTATTGAACAAAAAGCATAATTTTTATTAACTGAAATAGCAAGTATTTTGCCTTCAAAATTACTATACTAGATTGATTGGCCAAAAAGTATACTTTGCAAGGACTACGTTTAAGCAGGCAAAGATAACGCTCTAGATTTGCAGCAGTATATATCACTCTTATTTATCTTGTTACATTTCTCTCCTGCCCTTGATGGAGAAATAAAGCAGATACAGTATGGTCGCAACGTCTGCAAAATTGATTTCAATCTTAGTGCGTGTAGAGTTGTCGCATTAGCTTCTCCACGCAAATCCTTACCACAATCAACCCAGACTGCACCCACAACAGCCTCAAAATCGGTTGCTAAGCTATGTATAGACTGGCCCTGATGAGAATTCAAGCAAACCGTATCTTTCAGATGTGATTTGATCACTCGGTTCGCTATTACTTCATTGCTTGCTGCATGCTGCAGTAATGAGCTTCCATCTACTAGTGAATTTTAGTGGCAATTCTTGACCGACAAAGAAAGAGGTACGTACAGCAGCTTTGCCCAGTCTGATACCACGAATCTATTAGTATGAGTGCCACGACTTTGTCCCCCAAGAGAGCTAAGCGCTTATTTTGTGTCTGATGCAGCGCCTCTCTCAGCAGGTCGCGGTCATTGAATGTGTAGTCAATGATTCGCTCAACACTGTCACAATCCATCTCTCTGATAGATATAGATATCTAATAGTTGTTTTTTGGCTGATTTACTGTATCTTAAATTTCTACAGTGATTTAATTTACTTATATCTGTTGACTTCGCAGTACTGAAGATTTCTTAACTTCCAATTACCTCACACCTGTTGCGGTGGCTTTTCAATTACAAAGGTAACGGAGTTTGTATGGGTCATCCGAAAACGGAACACATACCACGATATACACAGACACAAAATAGCCATACCCAGAGCCACAAGCATACTGATACTGGTGGTAGGCCGCCTTCTGCCGATGTAATAACAGAAAAGGGTAGATGAAATCATTGGCCCTTTGAATTCTACCTCATCGTGGTTGACCATATGTAGGAGCCATATTTGTGTTAGTTCATGTCAGTTTATCAGGATTCCTTCCTCGGAATTGTCAGTCATACCTAGCGTTGTGGGATTCATGCAGGGCTTAGTACCGATCGGAATGGACTGGTCTGGGAATCTATGCAAATATCTCCCTCAATTGAGGACAGATGCTACAAATATTTTGCTTATTTATTACAAAGTATCTGGGCTTAATGCGGCTTAGTTCTCTATATACTGATCCTGACTGTCATAAATTATCAATCTACATGTATCTATCTTGCTACTGTACAGACGGTATCACAGAAGCGTTCGAGTGAAGTTTACACGAGGCTAAAATTGTAGTGAGGGGTGACTATGCCGCATGGAACTTAAGAACTATGGCCTTGTTTGGAGAGATAAGGCAGCCACTCAGGTTGTAAGTTCTTGTGACTATGGTGGGTGCCATTTTTTGATATCAATATAGTAGAATTTATGAGAAAGACTAGTGTTCTAGCGTATCAAAAAAAATAGATCCGATCCTCTCGTCTAGGAATGTTTTCGATAGGATACGTGTCATGGACAGGGGTCAGACGTCACGCCCCTCTCCGGAATTTTATAGTGAAGCTATACCAGGTCGTGGACGGAAGGTCAAATATTTGTTTGATGTGCGGTTCAATCCACCCACGAGGATAGCATCCATATCCTGTTTTAGATTATTACCAAAAAGAATCTCATAAAGAGATCGTAT
The DNA here is from genome assembly GCF_001907595.1 of Talaromyces atroroseus. Taxonomy (NCBI): domain Eukaryota; kingdom Fungi; phylum Ascomycota; class Eurotiomycetes; order Eurotiales; family Trichocomaceae; genus Talaromyces; species Talaromyces atroroseus. The sequence continues at coordinate 110,672 of NW_017971450.1, forward strand.
ACCTGAAACAATCGGTTACAAGACTATCCTATGTTCTTCTAAGAGCACTCATCTACCGAAGTCTCAAGATGGCCGACTCTGAGATGTTGGCCCATCGTCAATCTGCCGGTTTGGATATCACTTTGTCCATCACAAGAGTTTCCACTACGTTGGTCACAACAATTTCTCTAGGCTCTTTGGCGACGACGGAAAGCCAGTTGCAACCGTCTCTACTTTCGGTGTCTACCGCACCAGCGACAGATCATAGCTCCCATGCTCAAATAATTGGAGTAGTAGTTGGTATCATCGTTGCGGTGTCAATCCTTGTCGTGTTCTTTTGTTGCTGTAGGCCATACCTTCGAGGGAGCCCAGGGGAAAATGGTATAGATGGCTCCGTCGGGCAACCAGGACCCCCTGGAAGAGATGGTACTGATGGTGCACGAGGACCACCAGGGCCAGTGGGACCAAGAGGGCAAGCCGGGATTGACGGTACACGAGGTTTACCTGGACAAGATGGGAAACCTGGAAGAGATGGACGGGACGGATGGGATGGTATGAATGGCACACAAGGACCTCCGGGGCCAATAGGGCCGCGAGGACAAAACGGTGTTGACGGTGCACCAGGAATACCCGGAAGAGATGGTCGAGAAGGAAAAGATGGGAAAGACGGCGCCGATGGCGCACAAGGACCACCAGGAGTGATGGGACCGGTGAGGAGGGCGCTCGCGGACCGCCAGGACACGATGGGCGTGATGGAAGGGATGGTGCCAATGGCCTACCAGGGCCGCCGGGGCAGAACGGACGAGATGGACGAGATCTTCACAATAATCGTAATAATGTATTTAGATTCGCTGGGAGAATTCAAGGTTCAGCGGTATGAAGTTTTTTGTTCCAGCGTTCAGCTTTCTCAATGATCACATAAGGGCGGATCGGATGAGTCCCACGTTGTCAATTTGTTGGTGTATAGGAGATTGGTCATTCAATCGGTAAAATAATATTTTTAAAACAATACCTGAGTCAATGCCTAGAATCATTCAGGGAGTACGCCTTGCAGATATTACCTGCTGCCGTTGTGGCCATGTATTTTGATGAGACAGCAATCAAAAGTGTGCCTTGCTAGCTTGGAGGGAAACCCGATTGCTGCCACAAAAACCATGTACGCACCAAGAGAGCCATGCTCAGAACAAATCAATGCTACCAATGGCCATGTTTCCTGCTATGTTGGCTGCCATATCCGATCATATTGCAAGAAATTTTGCGAGGGAACACATGTTCCTTGCACATTTAATCTCAGTGATAGTTCACTCTTCCCTAAATGGCGTGTTTTAGGATGAAAAAGGCGCAGGCAGCCAGCAGGATTCAGCGCGGGCTCGCCCTCCTCTGCGACGCAATCAAACGAAAGCTCTTATCATGTGATAGGAATGTCGAAGAGACATAGAGGTAGAACATCTCCAAGATCTGAGTCATTGGACTGGCCCACAATGTCTCTGACCAGGCATAACCTGGGCGCGAGCTAGCCCCTACATCATCACCCATGGCCAAAAGCATACTGGCATGACCTGGCAGTGAGTCTTCATTGGTTCTCTTCCGCCGATCTATATCACCGTGCCATTAGTTAATTTGCCAGTGGGTCGTGGCTGCGCAGGAGGACTTGGGTTTCGGCATCCCAGGATGCTGAAATCCTGAGTTGTTCGGCTATAAAGGGGCCCATCCACACTTCTGCTTTCTCTTCTCATTTCTCTCCCACCATTGCCCTCTTTTAAAGCATTCACTATGGATTCCGCTGTCTCCAGCCCACGACCAGCAATTCCCCCAAGCCAAAGGAGAAGTTCACTTCTTGAGCTTTCCGAAATGCTCCAGGAGCTGGCCGAGATGCAGGTCAGAAACAGAGGACATAGAGAGTATGCCCGAGGTATGATTTAGACTAGCATCATAGGAAAACTCACGATAAAGAGCCATCGCTTGCGACCGCTGGAAACTGGTAGAACGTCCACTTCTTCCATTTTGCGATCCTTGCTTTTCTCAACCATTTGCTCTCGGGTATCTAGGTCTTTAAACATATTCCCAGAATTGAATGCGGAGGCGTTTCCATCTGATCGACCCTCAACATCGCGGCTGCCGAAATGGCCAACGTACTCAGCCTCATCTCCGTGAATAGACGCATTGGTCGGAAAGTTTTCTTCAAAGCTGTGGACTCGGGCTTTATGGTTACTGTATTCAGTAGAGTGAAGCATTTCATCTCCGTTATTGACAGAATCACCAGGATATGTCGAAAGTACTCTTGCAATCTCGGCCCAGCATCGTTCGCTAAGGAACACACCTGTGCTGCCGACACGTGCTTCATTTTCAGACCATTTTCGCTCCTCTAGGACAAGCTCCGCCTTCTCATGATCACTTCCAACCACAGCGCTCTCAACTTCAGTAAGTCCTAAAAATTCAGCGAAGGGGAGAAAAACACTGAAGTCCGCATTATACAGCCGCTAGCTAATCTCAGCGATCCCGAAAGTCTGTAGCTACGTACGCACGCATTTGCTATCAAACTGATTGGCAATCCGTCGATCATTAGGCTTGAGACAGAAGACAAAATACGGATTCAGGTTTGGTGCATTTAGAGACTATTTAATCACCTCCAACGAAGCTAGGAATTGGCCAGCAGCGCCTTGAGCTGGGCTAATATTATCTATCTTATTGTGCGAGGTGCTACCGGCCTTGGTGCCATTATTGCAGGCGCTATCGTCCTCAACCCGGACGGCCCGGTCACTGAATGGATTCAGTTTGGAAGACGGGCTGATTTTGCGCTGAGTCATACTGGGCATCCGCATGGGTTTGGAGCTCACTTGAGCCTAAATGATAGCCTTGAAGTCCTTGGGATGAGTGACCTTTTTCAAGACACCTTGTCCGAAAAGCGCTCGCACGAAGTCATTTCGTGTGGAGCTAATAAGGCTGATTAGATCTCCAGAGATGGTCTCTCCGTTCTCTTCTATCAAACCATTAATAGGATAATTGATTTCACCCGCGAAGTGTTTAACAGTGAACGTGACGTGTATGCTTGGTGTCTCGAAATTGCTTCCAGGCAGGTTAGCCTCACGGTTCCCAACCGTGATAGTCGGGCTTTTATTCTTGAATCTTTTCTTGAAGCTATGAATCATTTGCAGGTCGGTTTTCCCTCGCCTTGTCTGGTCATCGATGATAGCAAGTAAGCCATTTCCTGTCTTCAAGTGGCCCCGAGCAGCATCTGAGTTGTCGAAGTAGCTTGTTGCTGGCACGCTAATGTTTTCACTCTCTAAGCAGTCTGCTTTATCCAAAAAGAAGCTCTGGACAGCAAAGCTGTATAGCGATTCCACGGCAGCATTGTTGAGAAGTTGATCGAGGGTCGATGATTTTGCAGACTGGGTAAACCCGGGAAAATCAACAATAGATATCGTATTGCCGACACTATTCTCGGTAGCACAGACTCTTTGGTTGATGCTCTCGATAACATAGGTGACTAAAAGGGAATAAAGCGTTCTAGCAAGCTCATCTGCATGTTGCCGAGCGCCGCGGGGATCGAGCATTAGCGTCACGCGTTCGTGGTGGATGGATTTGGTTTTGTAGCGCAGGCTGACAGCTAGTTCTTCCGTACTAAGCCCCAAGAAGGCGGCAACACATTCTTAAACTTCCTGATTTTTAACCACTGTCACAGATTCCCCGTTTTCATCCGCCCCAGTTGTGGTGGTTTGACCGGTCACAAATACAAGTTGACCAATATGAAGGACAGTAGCGAGAATCTGGCAGATTCCTGCGATTTCACTGCGAGAAAACTCCAATTTCTGCAAAGCTGTCTTGAATTGTTGGAAGCCTTCGACATCATCTACACCAACCTTCAATTGAGTGGGATGACCTAGATAACGCCACCGCTTCTGGTTACCGCCTGGTACAGAATGTATGCCAGACGAGTTGAGCCCCAAATGAGCTTTTTCTGCGGCGCTTGTCCCCGCGAGTAGATAATATAATACGTGAATGCTACGCTCACCTGTAGGGACTGAGGTGATGCGGCTTCTCTCTAAGCGATGATCTAGAATTTTGCCTCCAATCAAAGAAGGATTATTCGACGACTCATCGTATTGCAATTCAAAATAAAGTCCGGACTTTTGACGCGGTGGGGGTGGTCACGGATTTGGTGGTTGTGAAGGTATCGAAAACGAAGGCGGCCAATGACAACTTGGTTGATAGAGGAGTCGCCGAAAACGAGAGAAGGGTAGATAGTAGGTGTGATTGAACCAGTTTCGCCACTATAACGATCCACCGTTAAATATAGAGCTACAGCTAGATGCGAGGACAAGAGTCCTCTTGAAGGACTTACAGGAATATAACCGCTTGGTTCTCACCACGGGCTCCTAGACGGGTAAAAGCTCGCTTAGCTAAGTCCTCTGCTTCAGCCATGGCGCTCCCTTCCTTTCCACCATTGAGACCCGCGATCGAGGAGGTGTAAGTATTCAAACATATCAAAGCCTGCGATGAAAGGCGCGCTGTTGGCAAGGACGCATAGTAGAAGAACTGTCGACTTTGCTTGTCCCTTCAAGAACACACGAGGCGATGAGCTGGCCAATGATGATCCAAAACTGGAATAATGAGAGTGTGATTCCTCGAATGGCGGTTGGGGTAATATCCGAAACATATGTCTGAGTATTAGATTGCATGGAACCCATAGCTGCACCCATTAAGACCTTTGCAGCGACCCAGACTTTCCAATTCTTGGAGAAGAGCTCCACGAAAGTTCCGGCTGTAGTTAGTCTATTAGCAGACAGGAAAAGGAAATTAGCAAGTTTCGTAGTTGTACGTTAGGAGGGCAATCATTCAGCTGTTGGAACTTACAAGACGGTGACTACAAAACAAACACGGCGACCAAAATAGTCATTGAGATAGCCTGAGCCGATGGCAGACAAGATGGCAGACGAATACTGCACAATAGTCCACACCAATTGATATGAGGCGGGGAGAGACCACGTCTGAAGGGCTTCACTGTAGACACCGAATTGCTTGACAAACTCGGTATTGGCAATGATAGACCCGATCAAAGTCAGGTCATAGCCGATAAGGATAGGGGTAGTCGAGCAGGCAAAAGCTGTTTAGCCTCAGTCAGTAGTTGGCAGGTGGTTTGGGAGATGAAGGGAATTTACCGGCCAAGATCGCACGTCTGTGCCTTACACATAGCTGCAACTGCTCCTTATAGGTGATTGCGTTGACAGTGTTGAGCCCAACTTCTTCCGAGACTGAACTTGAAGTTTTCTCTAGATAGGCCTCTTTGTCGATGTGCTTGTTCACGTTACTTGGATTCTCCATTTTTGACTGTGATGGTGAAAAGGAAATGTATATATCAGATTTGTCTAGGGTAGTCCCCGAAGGATGTATCCTCGAGAGTAGATCGGGTCTGAATGTGCAAAAAGAATACTTCCTGGACCAGTTGACTGTGGCTGCAGCTGGTGTTTTAAAAGCTAACTTCGACTATCAGAGGCATCAGTAATCCCAGCATTTCCGGAGAGTTGGTGTGGAAATTCATCCACTAGTGACCACCGGCAGATAGTTCAGGAATGCGAATTCCGTTAAAGACCTTATTGTCAAGCCCCGAGATAAGAGGGCTCTCTGCTGCTCGTTGTTGAGGGATTTCGGCACTAAGGTCCACGTAGCGGTACGGCTTACGCTGCCGAAGTCAGTTTCGGAAGCAGTCCGTAAGAATTCGTGAGAATCCGAGTGGGACGCGTAATGTATTGTATTCTGCGTGGCTATCTAGGAATAAAATATGAATGAATTATATTTATTACGCCCGGAGGGACTAACCCTATAACTAGTTATGTTAACATAGTTAACTTACCGCTGCGGTAAGGGGTCATAAGTTAGGGCTGTGGGACTTGGGCATTTTGAAATCTGACAACATCCACAACAACGCTAAATCGCCACTGAAAGGTAAATTTTGGTTTATTTTCTTTCATATTCTCGATTGAGAAGATTCCCAAATTAAAATCATACTAGCGGATCCAAGTCATCTCCTCGGGAGCCTTCACTCGCCAGACGGGATGTGCGTTGGACGCTGTCGTTCCCAGCCAAATGTCAAACTCAGAGCATGCATCAATGATCCAGACATGACTCTGGGGGTCAAACATTCCAAAGGCATGGAAGTCAAGATCTAGCACTATTTGCTCCTTCTCACCGGTTGACAAAGGTTTGCTTTTGGCAAATCCACAGATTTGTTTCTTTGGTCTTCTCAATCGGGTCGGCGAACAATGGGAGAACCACACAATGACCGTTTCCCGACCTGGTACGTCGCTACCTCCGATATTGTTGACTTCGAATGTTATTGTCAATGATGGCGAATGTTCTTCTAAGGTAGGCTTGCTGATCGACCCTGGCACAACCTCGAACTTATTGTAGGAAAGACCGTAGCCAAGAGGGAACAAGGGTTCGATGGATAGAAGATCCCACCATCGATAACCGACGAATATGTCCTCGCTGTAATAGATCTGGTTCTGTTCGCCTGGGAAGGATGAAAATGCAGGACAATCCTCGATACGTCGCGGGAAAGTGACAGGGAGTCGGCCCGAAGGATTCACGGTGCCACATACAACAGCTGCAGCAGCATTGCCTAGTTCTTGGCCTTGGTACCAAGTATACAGAACCGCTTGAACGTCTTGCATCCATGGCTCCATGTTAACCGGTGTTCCCGCCTGTACAAGAACAATGGTACGTTTGCAAACAGTGGCTACTTCACGGATCAGTTGTACCTGTTCACCAGGCAAATCGAAAGACAATATATCTTGGCCCTCGGTCTCCCACTCTTTATCGCGGCCTACAACAATGATGGCAGCGTCGCAATCCGTAGCTATTTCAGCTGCTGCAGCTGTTCGATCTAAAGTATCGTGTTCCTCAAATCCTAAACGAATACCCTGGAATTGTTCTTCCATCGGATCCATCAAATCGCGGAGTTCAAGTTTGAGCTGACGGTCATGGGAACGATAGTATATATCGATCATATACTCTCGTCCAGCATCAAAAGCCATTGATACTGTCTTCTCCTCACTACCATAAGTAAAGAACAGACTCCCTTTCTCATCGAACGCTCCAGACTGTTCTAGGACACATTTTCCATCGACAAGAAGTTTTGCCGGTCCAATAGCGGCAAGTGAGAGTGTATGGTGGCCGGATGTTAACGGCTTCAGTATGGCTCGTACGCGAAAGGAGAAGTTTGTGGCAGAATTGATCTCTGATGGGACGACGCCAAAAGACATAAAATATAGATCATCACTTAAAGCGAACTATTAGTAAGTAAATTGATCAGCAGGAATAGAATGAGATTTACTGACATGTGAGTTGTCGCCACCACAGCATCGGTGATCTCGTGGCCTCGGTACCAATCTATGGCTGCCCCTGGCTTTCCTGTGTCGGGATTCCTCGCAACCTGGCAAGTTGGGAGATACCGATTAACTTTAGCGCCAACTGCAGTAACTATCTCGGTCGCTGTATGACGAAACTCGTTCTGGACCGATTCGTAGACAGATGTCCAGTATGGAGCTTTGATGTAGGCACTTCCACCGCCGCCTGCAACTACCCGTTGAGCGTTTGGGCCGAGGACAGCAAGCTTTTGAATATTCTCATTTGGTTTGAGTGGTAGAGCGCCGTCGTTATTTTTCAGCATCACAACTCCGGAGCAGGCGGCTCGGAAGAGCAGGCTCCTTTTCTCGGGTGTGTCATCGCACACTTCAGGGTCGTCTCTAGGATTTTCAAAGCGACCTGCCTTTTTCAAAAACCGTAAGATGCGACCAGCAGACTCGTCCACCCGATATAAGCGAATCGAATCATCCCTCAAAGGTTGCTCAAGAGCTACCTTAGAGCGTTTCACAGGAGGGCCAGGCATCTCAAGGTCAAGACCATTATTGATAGACTTGACCGTGGATGTAGTGCCACCCCAATCGCTCATAAAGACACCATCCCAGCCCCATTCAGCTCGGGCTATATCAGTGAGGAGCTGCTGTGATGCATCACAATAGTGACCGTTAACTTAGTTGTAAGCGGTCATCATACACCACGGATCAGCATCACGGACGACCATCTGGAACGGTAACAAATATACTTCGCGTAAGGCACGCGCGGAAACATTGACATTTTGTTTAAACCTCCTCGTTTCCTGGTCGTTGGCTAGGGAAGTAAACATTAGTAACCAGATAATGTACGCGGCAGCAAAAGTTTTGTGGATTAACATACCAACAAAGTGTTTCGGAGTAGCTCCAATGCCGCGTGACTGGATACCTCGAACGTAGGCGATGCCGAGCTTTCCGGTGAGATAAGGGTCTTCACTGAAAGACTCGAAATTGCGCCCACCAAGTGGGTGTCGATGAATGCAGATAGTGGGAGCAAGCAAGGCCGAAGCTGACTTGGTTCTACACTGCTCTCAGTTAGCACCAGTAAATCTAGGTCCTGGTTCTGCAGATATCTCACCTCATCTCCGAGTAATTGTGCGATCTCATACAAGAGATCCTGATCTCATGTTGCTCCTAGACTTACACCCGAGGGCAGGAAAGCCGCTGGGATGCCCTCGCCGAAAATTTCTCCTCGTGCTCCTGATGGGCCATCCGACACCTGCTCAAAATGCGGTCACACGATCAATGTTCTGATTACATTTTCGGACGGCCTGGGTCTGGCTGCGGCCTTACCTTCAGGGATGGAATGCCGAGGCGTTGAATTTCTGCAGTGCGCCATTGGGACTCTCCCGCGATCAATTTCAATTTTTCATCAAGAGTCCTGACCCTTCCTTGGTGGGAACCACCAAGGATAAATATAGCCACCAACGCTGAGGCAGCAAGGGCCATCCACGACCAGATTCCTAGAGATGGCACAGCAAAGGATACAAAGAGAGGTAATAGTCTTCTGCGACAGCCTGGCTGCGATTCAAGCAATCGATGGCACTCAAAAGACCGGCCAACAGATCTTAGGAAGCATTGCGGAAAAATGGGACGAGCTCCGGAGCCAAGGTGTCCAGGTGACTATCCACTGGATCCCGGCCCACCAAGGAGTAACTGGCATAGGTGTGCCATACATAACACAGCGCAGGTGTCACGGACCTGGATCCACCTTAGTTAAACAGTGTTGTGTCGAGGTACGCTAGGCTTTGATGAACCACACAAAGGTTCCTTGATCAGTCGATGGGTATGAGTAACTTGAGTAGACGAAGTAACAATAGTCGAACTGGTGTTTGGAAGTCTTAAACGTAACTAAGATAGAAGAGATCCCCCGTACAGACTGGTGCCCGTACGAGTTAGAATGCCTTGCTGACTCTCATGTAGTATTCGAGTGACTTATGTCAAAGAGCTATGAAGAACTAAATACATGATGGTAAATGAGTGTCCTTATATATCCAGTCCTCCTGGTTCCGTATACTATACCGTCCCTCACCGCCTCATGAGTCATGACTAGTATCACCTCATGACTGATTTTAACGGCTTACTATACAAAATATATTGAAGCTTTACAACACCAATTATATATATCTTAATAAATTCTTGGAGTAGCACTAAATAAACTATAAGAAATCGAATAAGAATAAAAACTAGTCTCGAAAACGCGCTGGGGGTCGTATCGCGCGGCCCCTGCGGTTTGTAGTCACAACCACTTTATCATCCTCCGGATGGGCCTCAGGCTGCGCTTTTGGCTTTGCTTGCCTTGAAATTTGCTTTTTAGGGCTTCTTGAAGCCTTTGGAGTTGATATAACGTCATTTTGAAGCTGCAAATCAGCTAGCTTAGCTAGTTCTTGCTCATCCTTAAAGCGTTGCTTTTCCGCTGCCTCCTGCTCGCGCTGTATACATTTTTCTTGCCGGAGTTGAGCATTTGTAGCCTTTTTAGCCTCTTTAGCTTGCTTTGCATGTTGTTGTTGAAGCTTTTTATCAGCTTTACGAGCTTGCTCCTGCGCGGCTTGCTCTTCTTTTTGAGATATAATATCTCGCGCTTGTTGAACCTTTGACGGGCTCATAAAAAGTGCTCCACCATCATTTTCTGAAGGTAAACCTAGTAATAAAGGCTTCTTTTTGTTTGGGCGCTTTCTCGCATTAATAAGAGCTTTTTCAAGGCCAACAATCTTATCTTTTAATAAGATATTCTCCGTAGAAAGATAAGCCACTGATTTCTGAAGCTGTATAGTTTTTTCATCAAAAATATCTCTAACGACAGCTCTGAAAAACTTGTCAAGCCGTTTCCAATCTTCACCTGGGATAATTGAAGCGCCGGATTCACTTGAGGATGGCCGGCTGGTGATTTTCTTGTTGAATTTTTTGATAACAATCTCTGGATCAAAGGGATATAGACCAGTCGTTCTAAATGCTGAATTGATATTCTTGCTTGTAAAAGTCAAGTCCCAACTCGCCCAAAAAAGCCGGAAAAAGTCACGTTTTGTAAGCCGGGTAAAGCCGTAAGATTCTTTTATAAAATCATCCAATTGCTTCGTATAGTGCGTAGAAAGAGGCGAGAAAATAGCGACATCTAGAGGCTGCAAAGTATGCGTTGAATGAGCCGGAAAGATTGCTAATAGAATCCGATTTTTATCGCAGTATTCAATAAACTTCATTGTAACATGGGATCCATGCCCATCAAGGATAAGAAGGCGCCATCCCCGGCTTGCTTGAGATTTTGTCTCTTTATCAAAAACATCCACTAACCAACGGTATCCGAGCTCATTATTGGTCCATCCTGAATCCGAAGCTGCAAAGAAACATCTCTGTGTTCGCGGATCAAAATCTTGAAGCCAAGAATCTTGTAAATAGCCTGATTTTGCCATATAGATCAAAGCAGGTGATATAGCCGTTCCATTTGCACAAATACAACCAATTGTTGTAATCCATTCTCGATTTCCATCCTGAATGTGCTGCTTATATCCTCCTTGCTCATATTTGCGCCGAGTAAAGATTCTCTTCCTTTTTGTAGTAACCCCAAGCATAAAGCCCTTCTCATCCATATTATAGATTTGCTCCGGGCCAAGGTTATATTGCTCAATTTTACGGCCAAGAAGCGCAAAATATAAAGCATATTTGTGTGCCGAATCCGCCTTTTTTCTATCCATATCAATGCCGCTAGAATAGAGAGAAATGATCTTATCCGAATGAGCCTTTTTCCACCGTGAGGCCCAGTTTTTACCAGGCTCTTTACCAGATATCTCTCTTGCAAAGTTCTCCAGCATGGCGTTCGTAGGTGGCAGGCCTCGCTCAGTAAGTTGATTTATCCATTGTATAAGCGCTTTTGATTGTATGTTGTTGAGTAATCGTTGGTTGTTGTAGTGGTCTTCTTTTGAGCCGGTAACACCCCGAAAACGTTTAGAAAGAGCCGATTGGCTAACGCCATAATTTCTTGCTACTAAACTGATATTGGGCTTTTCTCTAGCTTCTGCAGAGCGCAGCGCTGCAAGTGCGAGCTCCATTGAAGCCATATTGGTTGATTTATCGCGGTTTGAAATTGACGCGATTTTTCGTGTTTTGGAGACAAATTAGTCATGAGGTGATACTAGTCATGAGGCGGTGAGGGACGGTATATCGTATACTTCTACCTGTTTTCCCATATATCATAGGAAGTATACGATATATCCTCAGTTTGATCTCGTCACACTTGGTGCATGAGTAGGCAAGCATTGTTGAAATTACCGATACGTACCTTGACTCGGCGCCTCTTACAGGTGAAGCATTATTTGCACGGCTTAGTGTGGCGTGCTCGCACTCTTCTGCGCGCACTCCTGTCGGAAAACTCCATGGTTCACAGCATTATCTTTTGTGGACAAGACTGTCTCATAATATTTTGTAGCTTGAATACACTGGGAGCCAGTTTATGCTTTCATGTCGTAATCTGGTGGTTTTTAAGGGGTTCAGGTTTGTTTCGTTGTGCAGTTGCTTTGAGTTTTGCCGCCAAGGCATTCCCATTTTTTGAATATTTTACATCATCATTAACTATCTCCAAGTACGCACTTCAGGATTCGATTATACAAGAAAATATCAAAGTTCGTCCGTTGAACGGGATATCTTCTATTTAAAATGAATACAAGCGCCGAACTCCAAGCTAAATACTGACAGACTGTCCATAGGAACACGGCCAAAACAACAGGGTACGTGCACTCTGATTATTCTCACACAAATGGCACATAGGACAAGATAAAACTACGTAGGAATCAGACAGGGCGATCATATCTTCTGATATTTTCTCCCGGCCGTGCTGTGATACGAATTAGCCGGGGAAGACGAGAAACAGCACAATACCTGTCACCGCCATGAGGAGCCCGTCTACTCATGATTAAGCCCGCATTGCCCTGGACAAACTCGACGCCTCGGAAGATAGACCGAACTAAAATAAGCACACACGCGATATAGAGGGCCCGCATGAGCAATTTCCAGGAGAACCGAGTAGTCCGCGATCTGAGCCCTCCGGGTACGGGAGCGTTGGGGTGCTGGACGCCGCGCCAATAGAAGACCGAGGTAACCACGACGAAGAATCCGAACCAGAGTAGCTTGAAATGCCAGCCCGACAAGCACAACGTGCTCGCCGTTCTGCATGGCATCTAGCATTCCAACAGCCATATAGCCACCGCCGGTTCAACACGCCCGAGGAGAGTAGCTGTTGTTATCAAGAGCGAAGGAGCGATGGGGCCGGGCTGGTTACCTCCGCATTGCAAAAGAAACGAAATAATATCTCCAATGAAAAAGAACTTTGGCCAGCATCTGTACGTGAACCAGCGAAGCCGACACCTTATTGAGTGTCACAATCACTCGTCCGAGGCTCATGTAGATTGAGGCGGCGAATAGCGGAGGAGCCACAAGGATCAACATCGTCCGGACGATGTAAAGGCAGAGAGTAGTGGTATCAAGGTGGGAGAAGATACGCGCGACGTATCCTGCTGCGTTAACTGTGTCGAATCTCAATGCTAGCCAGATTCTCATGAAGTCAGTCGCTTAGGTCCTACGCAGGGAGAAGTCATTGCGTTTGATTGCAGCGCACGCCTGTTCAAGAACAGGCAAGGAACTGAGATTGAGGGTTCGGCGCTTGTGATAATTGAAAGAAATCGGCAATAGAAAATATGATCTTTAGGGGAGACTACCCACTGGAGCCATACAGACGTGTGTCGACGTTATCGAGGACACTGGGCAGCTGACTGTCTTTTCGCCTTTAATAGATCGTCCTCCACATAATAATGTCAAAGAAAGAAAAAGCAGGATGGTGGGCCAGGAAATACTGTAGCAGTGATATAGGGTCTAAATCCATCGGTAACTAGTTACTGTTCTTCAGTCGTGACCTTCGAAATACGTAAGTTATTTGAAAAAATCGATTTCTTTAGAAGCAGAAGGTGGGCGGACCGGGGTATTTCGTAGGAGTAAAGGCGGTCTGAGGCTTGTGGGTTTTCTTCCGTGGAACCCGAGGTAAACATAACCCAATATTAACCAGGCCGAGAAGAGACTATATATAAGGTTGACTGAAGCCCTGGGTTCGCATGGAAGACTTATACCATTGTTATCCATTTCTCAAGATGGCTGCCCTCCCAAAAAGCGTCAAGTTTCATACTGTCAATGGGATTACATTACAAGGTTTGTTCTATGCTCCTATAGGAGATAGAAAGATACTATACATTATTATAACCCATAGGGTATTTCTTTTATTATTCTATCCCCTAAAATAGTTATAACTAAGAAATCATTCTATATAGTTTTCTGATTTTAAGAAATAATTTCTCCCTAATTTTATTAAATATTTCTATAATATAAGTTACACAGTGCTTATATATAACTACTACAGCTAGAATTTAAGCAACAGTCTTTTATATAATATAACCAATCTAACCAGACAAGCTATAGACTATTCTAATATATTTAATTATATATCTTTACTATTATAAGTAAATCTAATTAAAATTATATTTTAAAAAAATAATATAAACAATAAAATTATTATTCTTACTACAGCTTTTAACAAGCATATCACTAAAATTATAATCCAAATTCCATTTGTCTCTAGTAAGACTATTAACCCTTTTTTATAAACATATTTTCTAGTAATATATACAAATTAGAAAAGCATTAAATCTAGCCACCCTCCCATAATAACCAAAGTTCTTCTAGAGACACCTAAGTCTACTAAGAGGAGTAACTTAAAGACTTTAATAAAAAAGCCTGACATAGCTCTATACTTAAAAAAATTAGCTCAATATAGGCTAAAATAAAAATTAAAAATAACTTTACAATTAATTTTCAACATTTTAATCTTCAAACTATAAGCTTTTATCCATCAAATTTCCCTCACATCACTTCTAATAGTGATTACAGACAAAGACACCACCATGCCTATTCCCTCACAGTTAGAAGCATTTTCCTCTGCTCGCGAACCAAAGACATTGGCTGTTATAAAAGATTCAGAGCATTTTGACTTGTACTTTGACAACAAATTTGAAGAGAATATTTCCGTGCAGCTGGATTTCCTTCGAAATATTATGTGATCAATTATAGGATAAGTAACAAATCTTCAGAGGGATGACTATACTCTCTGTTTACAGTATGATTGAGACGGCTTCTGTTACGAGTCATATTACATACTATGTAGTCATTCACACATTTTCCTCTTTAGCAGTAGTCGTAGTAGTGTTTATACGCTGACCCCTGGCCTAGGAGATATGCCAGTGAAAACTATTATAGATACAGTATATAAATGTGATTCCATTGTGATGTCCCAAAGCTTCCTGGGTACGAATTTGGAGCCTCGCCTGGTTTGCAATCATTGGTCGATACACAGGCAAAGAGGAAGAAGGGTTCATGAAGGTAGTCATCAAACAAACAGTTGAATCGTGACCCAATAGCACACAGCCAGATACGGGGTCGGCAAAAGCCATAGCTTAAGTTTCTTCGGAAAGGGTACAGCTGTTGGTACAGCTCCTAACTCGTACTCGAAAAATCTGTTACAGGCAGAAACAAAAGGTGGGCGGACGGGGGTATTTCGTAGGGAGAGGTAAAGGCGGTCTGAGACTCACAGGCCGCAAAGGAGCTACGTTATTGTAAAATAACTTTTTGGCACCAGTTCCCCACTCTTCTTTCGTTGAGACATCCATTTGGTCTCCAAATCCATAATTTCAAGAGGGGAGCCAGTCATTGTTTCCCGATTCAAAGATTCGAAACACTATTTATGCTTTAGTCCGGTTCAGTACTTCAGCCCTCCCGACTAAGTGTACATAGCGAGGACTAATACTGGAATAGTGTGCTATACGACCACTCCCTTCTCTAGCAATGATTCGATAGCTTGCAAGCTGCTTTGGACTTATCGGCGCGGAGTTTGGTGCTCGACATGAGCAATTGTCGGATACCTAGGCGAGAGCAAGGCCACCATAGCTGGATCACCCAACAATCTTTTCCGTTGGGATGAACTGTTATAAAACATGAGCATTGTTGAATGCAACATGGTCAGGTTCTTAGGGGTCTGCCTTCCCTACCCTGATTGATCCATCATACTACCTTCCTGTTCCTTTTCTCTCATACTCCCCATTCTAAGCCGTCATATTCTCGGAGAGAGTAACCTGTGAAGCTGAACAGATACCTGTCCTCCTAAATATTCTTTTTCCCCTACTATTACGACTCTTCACTTATCCATTGCGATCTCCCTTGACAGTCAGTAGACAACATCCCTACTAACCTTGACGTCGGGATATTGGAAGACTTAAGAATCGAAACTATGCCTATGACAGCAGACGCTTTGCAGCAGCTTCGCGCTGGTGCGACCAAAAAAGTCCACATCACCGACATGCCGTTCACGCGGAGTAACTGGCACAAGCATATCAACTGGCTAAATGTCATCTTCATTATCGGTATTCACCTCTATGGCTGCATCCAGGCAATCTGGGTGCCATTACAGGTCAGGACCGCCGTTTGGGCGGTCATCTACTACTTCTTCACAGGTCTGGGCATTACCGCCGGTGCGTCTGATCCCACCTTTATCTTGTGCATTGTCACCGAGATGCTAACATCAGATCCCCTTGGTAGGATACCATCGTTTGTGGGCTCACCGTTCCTATTCCGCTCGCCTACCTCTGCGAATTTGGCTTGCCGCCATGGGCGGAGGTTCCGTCCAAGGTTCGATCCGCTGGTGGGCTCGTGACCACCGCGCCCATCACCGTTACACCGATACCGACAAGGACCCTTATTCGGTCCGTAAGGGTCTGCTCTACTCTCACATCGGCTGGATGGTAATGAGGCAGAACCCCAAACGCATTGGCCGCACTGACGTTTCCGACCTGAACGAGGACCCAGTCGTAGTATGGCAACATCGGAACTACCTTAAGGTTGTCTTCTTCATGGGGTTAGGGTTACCTATGCTCGTGGCTGGATTCTGCTGGGGTGACTGGTGGGGCGGCTTTATCTATGCTGGTATCCTACGCATCTTTTTCGTGCAACAGGCGACTTTTTGCGTAAACTCCATAGCCCACTGGCTCGGTGATCAGCCATTTGATGATCGTAATTCACCTCGTGATCATGTCATCACCGCCCTGGCTACACTTGGAGAGGGGTATCACAATTTCCACCACGAGTTCCCCTCAGATTACCGCAATGCTATTGAGTGGTACCAGTATGATCCTACTAAGTGGTCTATCTGGAGCTGGAAGCAGCTAGGCCTGGCCTACAACCTGAAGCAGTTCCGTGCCAGTGAGATTGAGAAAGGACGCGTACAGCAGCTCCAGAAGAAAATTGACCAGAAGCGTGCTAAGCTAGACTGGGGTACTCCGCTCGACCAGCTGCCTATAATGGAATGGGACGACTACATTGAACTAGTGCAGAATGGCCGTGGTCTGATTGTCATCGCCGGTGTGGTACACGACGTGACTGACTTCGTTAAGGACCATCCCGGTGGCAAGGCTATGATCAACTCCGGTCTCGGTAAGGATGCTACCGCCATGTTCAACGGCGGAGTCTATTATCATTCTAACGCGGCACAAAACCTTCTCTCGACCATGCGTGTGGGCATAATCCGCGGTGGTAGCGAGGTAGAGATCTGGAGGCGGGCCCAGAAAGAAAGCACTGCGCAGTATGTCCGCGATGGGATGGGACAGCGCATAATCCGTGCTGGCGAACAGGTGACGAAGCTTCCTATGCCCATTCCTACGGCGGATGTTGCATAACACTGGCTCCTCTTCATAATACCATCATTTGTGGTGAGGCATGTAGTCCCTTTTGTCCATTCTAGAACTCTTGACATAACCAGAAAGATATATTAGCACCATGTCTATAAAAACCCTGCGTTGGAAGCTGTCATATCTACAGACACTGAGACTTAATATATACATACAATCTTGCTAGCTAATTCTTCCTACCCCGTCCCTATAAGCTACAATACAAAGTCTAGCATAGTAGATACTTCACTACTTGGAATGGGCCGGAGTAAACCCGACGATTCGACAATTGTTAGGCCACTGCGCATTCAAACCGGATGCTGCCAGTTCCGGGTCCATGGACAAGGGTCTATGAACGGGATAGCGAACTAGCCGACCGAGCAAAAGCAATCAAACTAAAATTAAAAATTAAAAAGTGGATTACTCTTTGTCTCAGATTTATAATACTGTAATAATTTAAGCTATGTCATGTCCGGGTACACCAGGCTCCGAGGAGCTCAGCTTCCTACTTCTAGTTCCTACTCCCTTGAGATCTTTGTTCTCCCTCCTTCCAAGGTCTGATTCATATGCTCTATAGTCTAAATAGCCTATACACATCTACAGATGGCCCACTCTACCTACGGCCATAGCCATGAAATCCCTGAGCGCAACAAAGTACTGTCTGTCAGGGAGATCGAAGGAATGATCGCCAATGGACAGTCAATCATTATCCTCGACCAGAAAGTCCTGAAGCTCGACGCGTGGATCGAACATCATCCCGGCGGCCATAAGCCGATCCAACATATGGTTGGCAAGAATGCCACCGATGAAGTCGCCGCGTCAGTCCGGAAGCCCCCACTCACTCATCGTTAGAGTAGGTATGCTGACTTGGATTACGCAGATTGCATTCAGAAGAAACCCGTAAACAGATGGCCAGATACCAAATTGGGAGAGTTGAGGGACCCTGGGAGGATTTCACCCCCCCTATCCAAGGAGGCGAATTTCAATATTATGCTGAATTAGATCGTAGGTTACAGACCAAAGTAACCGCCAGTTCGGCGTCACCATGCACCACTGCGGAGGGGAAGGGCGAACGCCAGATCAATGTGTATCCCTCGTTACAATCAAAACAAGGATTAAGCAACCAGGATAAGCTCGCCTTCCTCGATACTCTGTCAAAGGAGGAGATATTGCTTACCTCCAAGAAGTATCCGGCGCTGGACAAGGAGACCCAGCATGGAATCACCCAAAAATATCACCGTCTCCATAAGCAAATCCAGGCTGAGGGGTTGTACAACTGCAACTATAGCGCCTATGCCTGGGAATTAATGCGTTGCACTTTACTCTTTGGCCTTATGTTGTACTTCCTTCATGTCAGGTGGTACTGCACCAGTGCCATCTTGCTCGGGTGGTTCTGGTCACTACTAGTTTTCGCTGCTCATGATGCCGGTCATATGGCTATAACACATAACTATACAATGGATAGCATTATTGGCATGATTATCGCTGCGCCAATTGGAGGTCTCTCTCTTGGATGGTGGAAACGTACACATAATGTGCACCATATCGTCACCAATGCTCCGGAACATGACCCTGATAACCAGCACTTGCCATTCTTTGCCGTGAACCACCGATTCCTTGGTAGTTTGTTTTCAACCTATCATGAGCGCTTCATGCCTTATGATGCCATGAGTCGATTCTTGGTTCCCTACCAAGCCTTTCTCTACTATCCCATTCTGATGTTTGGCCGTTTCAATCTATACGTCCAGTCCTGGATCTTCCTCGTCCAGGGCCAAGGGCCCCGGAAGGGCGCTGCGTGGTGGCACCGGTGGTTTGAGATCGCGGGAATCCTGGTTTTCTGGTACTGGTTCGGGTACCTTGTCGTCTACAAATCCATCCCCAGGAGCTGGGACCGATTTCTCTTTGTTATGGTTAGCCACATGATTACCATGCCACTGCATGTGCAGTTCACCTTGTCTCACTTCGCCATGTCCACTGCCGATCTTGGCCCCACCGAAAGTTTTCCTCAAAAGATGTTACGTACTACCATGGACATTGATTGTCCCGAATGGCTCGACTTCTTCCATGGCGGCCTTCAATTTCAAGCCATTCACCATTTGTTCCCGAGAATCCCGCGCCACAATCTACGGAAGACCCAGAGACTAGTGTTGCAGTTCTGCAAGGAGGCGGGCATTCCTTATGCACTGTATGGGTTTGTAAGCGGTAATAAGAAGGTTGTGGGAAGCTTGGCCGAGGTCAGTCGACAGGCGGCTATCCTGGCCGATTGCCAGCGAACTATTGCGCAAAGGGGGGATCTCATGTACGGCCGCTAACTCATTTATGCCGCCCAACCCACAACGATCTATTGAATAACCCGGTGGCCGTTGAGAACGTATATAGATATACATATATATAAGTGATAGTCAACCCACTTATATTAGATGTATCAATGAACAATTTACTATCACTTTAACGTGACCTTAAACTAGGCGAGGATCGATAAATAATAACTTGGGAAATAAATGATCAAACTTTCAGCCGTTTCCGGCTCGAGTCGCCCAGTTCAAATGGATAATTGTCCAGATACACAACTTCGTAACTTGAAAATATCATTAGATTATTCTCTCGAGGGATAACTAAAAGAAGCGGCGGGTTAAAATTAGTACTCACCTATTGCAGGTGTGATCTTAGACGAGAATTTATTGTTTGTGAAGAGATAAGGAGCTGACTAGTAACAAGAGCCCGGTTTAATTTAAATGCGGATAACTACGACAAATCTATTGTCGCCTAACTTATGTTAACTACATCATGGGTTATGAAATAGGCGACTCATGATAAGGTACATTCTTGAGACCTACCTAGGGTACACATAAGTGCCGCATACACTTTTGCCGTTTCAACCGTGTGGTACGAATAGGTCCTTCAAATGACTTGCAATACAGAGCATACTGAATTACTGCGCAAAATGTTTAAAAATGTCAAATAGTCTGAAATCAATCTACAGTCAATGCAGAGTGACAGAGGGAAAGAATGTAAATACGAAAAGAATTGACCAGTACACAAGTGGAATACTTTGTGATCAGAAAGGAAAGTGCTTCATAGAAGCTGTTTGTAAGCACGTTTTAGCAGCTAGCGCCGGTAGGAATGTTTTCACATTTGCTGGATTTCTTGCCACCGGTAAGGCTCACACCCTCCCAGGTCCAGTTGGAGCAGCTTCCTTTTCCGCAAAGAATATAGACGTCAGTAGCGTCATTGGCGACACTGCCTGTCACACCATCGATGGTCAAATCAGTAATAGGGACACCAGTGGTAGGTTTGCCTGTCGGGCTGCCATTCTCATAGTCCTGTTCGATAACGATGCCGTAATTGGAGATATTCTCAAGTGTGATATCCCTGTAGGTTACACCAGACACGGATCCAGTAGCACCAGAGACAGTCTTGATACGGACGCCTGATTGCCATAGTTCATTAGTTTCGGAAGAAAGCATTAGAATATATATCTAGTGGAAGGTAGACAGGAATATCAGAAGCCAGCATACCATTTTGAGAGTTCTTAATGGTGGAATTTTCAATGTGGACGGTGTTGACAGTGTTATCGGAGCGACCTCCAACAGAACCAATGGAGAGACCATGACCACCTGAGCAAGTCCCACCAGTGAAGATGATGTTCTGCAATAAATTAGTGCCTGGCTGTGAGTTATTGGCAAGTTTGGAGGGGAAACTCACAGTACCAGAGTTGACTGCTAAGCAGTCATCTTGGTTCTGGACGGTGGCGTTGGTAATTGTAACACCATCGGAGTCGCCAATATCAAAGGCATCAGTGTTGTGGGCACCTGTGGTATCACCAGCCAAATTATCGATCGTAATAGATTCCAGGTTCAGCGTCTCAGCGCCGTCAATGCTAAAGACTTGAACAGGTGAATTCGTGATCTTCAGACTGCTGATAGTCGATGACTTGAGATCGTGAGCTGCAAAGAACTTAGGCTTCTTCTTGCCTCCGTTGGAGCCTTTACCGTCCCACCAACGCGAACCGTCACCATTGAGCACGGCACCTGAGGCACCTTCAACGGTAATGTTTGTGCCAGAGACAGAAACCAGAGGCCCTAACCATTCGGTATAACCAAAAGTGGTAGTACCCTCAAAGATGACCTTTACAAATTAGACGTTTTCTCCACTCATAGAACAAATAACTCACATTGGTTCCTTCATTGAGGCCAGTCAAGTCGAGCGTCGTTCCTGCCGGCACAGCGACGTTTGATAAAACAATGGTCGAACATTGAGTCTTAGTTTTGAGGACTGAAGCAGCACCAGTAGGGCCAGAGAAGGCGCACGAGGCCCGAGATTCCATGCTAGTAGGGGCTGCCAGCACCACCGATGAGCAAACTGCCAATCCGGCAAGACCGATGAATGAGCGCATAGCGATAAGGTCGCGGACCCGACAAGTTAATTCAAAAAAGAGAATGAGTGAAAGGAAGAAAGTTCTAAAGAGTGGAATGGGCTGCGGAATATCCCTGAGTACGAGGGAAGCGAGCCAACTACGTGGGTACTTTGACTGCCTTTATATTAGAATCTTGAGATACCGTCAGCCTGGCCATGCGTCTCGAATCCTAGCATACGTGCATGACAGTCCTAGTCTGAGTATACGGTATCCTGCAATTAAAGATACATCCCCTCGCCACACATCCACGTAGAGCCCACACGTGAAACGGTTGGGAGGCTAAGTAGATGGCGGAGAGTGCTCTCGTTTCCATTAAGTGGGAGAGAGAAGCGCTTAGTCTGCGTCGAAAGCGCCAGAATATATTGCGATCTTGATGGTAATATGGTTTTGTTTCACATAGAAATGCTGTAGATGAGCAGGGAACCAGAGTAAATTAAGGGGCTTTCTGCCAGAAATTTAACAATCCATCGGTAGTTACATGGTAAATATCGGAGACATCTAGGTCCGTTATGCTAATATACTATGTACGCCCACTGGGGAAAAGACGCCCATATAAGGCATTGGAGCTCGTAAGACACAGCAGCAGATGGAAAATGGAATTCGCCCGTCGAATCTACCGTTCCCGTACTATAGTAGTATTTATAGTAAAATTGCAATAATAATTAGAATTTGATTCTACGTAGTATCTAGGCTACATATATTAGGGAGTTCTAATGGCTCTCGGCATGAGCTTGGCAGCAACTCCCGGGGTGGGGCGCTGGTGCTCCACTACTGAGTATACTCCGTACTGTAGCTCAAACCTGTCGTCGGTGTCGATCAAGTGACCCACCTGCAGAACCCACTATTAGGTTCTTCCAATCGGAGTGCGCTTCGTATCCCACGCGTCTTCGTATTCGTACAGCACCCCGCTGGCGGGCGGGTATAACATACGCAGCATCGATTTGGTATGCCCCATTGAACTCCGAGGATAGCCACCGGGCGGTAGGCAAGCTGGAAATAATACAAAAGAAGGCAGCTAGGATCATCACGGGGGCATTCAAGACCGTCTCAGGAGCAGCACTCGACATTGAGGCATTTCTCCTTCCAATCTGAATTCATTTAAACAAGATTACAGCAGAAACATATCTCTGGATACACTCTACACCATCCTACAAGACTCTAGAGTAAAATTAAAGGGAGGGGATCTAGAATAGCTACCTTAAAAGCTAGTACAACCTTCTAAGCAGATAGGGCCCATTAGAACGACACAAGCACTAGTGCAAAATAATATAAGGACCTGAAAGAGTTAAGAATTTAGAATAGAGATATCCCTTCTTGACCCTTCCTTAGTAGGAACTACTAAAAATAAATATAGCTACTAATGCTAAGGCAGCAAGAGCTATTTACAACTAAATTCTTTAGTAAAACTTAGGTCTTACTATTTATATAAACAGAAGTGCTATTAATAGGAAAGTTAGGGCATTAGTAGTCTAATAGGCCTCTTAATTATAAGGCAGACATTTATAGGAAGAATACTAGAGGTAAATATATTTCTAGCAGAACTGGTTGGAATACATATGGCCCTAGAGATGGCACAGCAAAGGATAGAAAGAGAGGTAATAATCTTCTGCGACAGCCAGGCTGCGATTCAAGCCATTGATGGTTCTCAAAAACGGCCATTCTTGAGCTGCAGTATAAGCATCTCCGTCTCAGCTTACAACGCAACCCTCATGGAGGCCCACCGGTACTATCGATCGATATCGAGCTAGAATATATCAAGGAGCTTCTTGGAATCAAAGCGCTGTATACTACACCCCAATCTCCATAGAATTCATTTAGCTGTTTCTCTGACGTTGGGTGCAGCAATACTTTCTCTTTTCCGGAAATCATCTAGGTGTTTCAGTGTCTTCAGTCACCATGCCTTTATCATGGGGCTATTGCTCCATGCCAACGCCTTTCAGGCTAACATCAAGTCGATGGATGATATGCGCCGACGGTTTGTTATGCACGGCTGTCAACAGCTAGAGTTACCATTGAATGGAGAAATGGACGACTATTACTTGTTTTGCAAGGTGGATGAGCGTGATGGCGAGGCACGTATTTTACTTGACCTGCCTATGACGGATGGTGTCTTCTACGGAGCCATCAAATCTATCTCATTCATCATGGGACTCTTGAATGCCTTCTTCTTTTTTCATCAATTTCGTTATGGTGCCGGCAAACTGCTGGACAAAACTGGTAACGCATTCCTTTTGGTAATCTGAGCTCCTTGTGCTTTCTGACATGCAACGGCTAGGATGGGTCAGCGAGTCAGCGCGTAACTCGATCATGAATCACGCAAATACTTCCACCTTTGTCAAGCATTACCGCCCACGAAATCATACTCAGATGCAACAAGTGGTATTTGGTATGAATGAGGATGAGCCTTGGGATCGGGCCTTGAACAGCATGAACTGGAACAAGGACAAACGTCGCCCACGATTTCTTGACGACACCGAGAAATCTTTCGTGGAGAGTGAGGCCAGAGTTGCAAGATACTATTCGTGAGCTAGATTATTTGCAAGATAACTATGAGCGGAATCCCATCCCTGAGCTTGCTTCACAGGTCGCTCAAGCGCAAAATTTGGTGCTTAATACTCGGCAGAGGCTTAGATACAAGCGCTTGGGTCAGGTACGGCAAGAGTTTGGGCCGAAACAAGCCGTCATCGACATTAATGGGCAACTCGATGGTACCATCTTACCAGAAGATGATGTAGTTGAAGAATTCCTGCCCGACGGTGATATGCCTGTTCTGCAGGCGACGCTCGTGGAGAAATTAACAATTGTGCCAACTGTGTGGACTCTTGAAGGTGAATGGTAGCGACGTAGTGAAGCCGTGGATGCCATCATTCCGTACTGTGGTTTTCGGGAAGGGGGGCCCCCTTCGAGGCCGGCGGAGGCGAAAGCGAAGTATCAGTGATGATCATGCACAAGGAAAAGCGTTAAAGAAGTCTAAAGAAGAGAAGAACGACAAGTTATCAATTGCAAAGACCAAGCACGAACAAGACCAAGACCACATCAGGACCGCTAAGAAACCTCTCCTCTGCTTTCAATGCGGGAAAAAATTCACTCAGCATCAGAGTCTTCTCAGACATTTCCGACCCAAGCATCTGAACGACCAGGTGTGCAACTTTTGCGGATGGGATGGAATATCTGGAACGAATGCATTGGCAGAATCATGCTGCTGCCGTCCGTTCATCGTTTGACCACCTAATTGAAATGTTTCCATCGTTACATACGGTATATAAAATAGTGTCCTGGTTGGTTTCCAACTGCCGTTTTGTTATCATGCATGTTGGCAGCTTAGATAACTCTAATGATTGACCACGGTCAGTGTGTGCTCTTTATGCTTCTACGTGGTGGATTATAGTCTCTAGAGACTTTGTGGTCTGTGTAACTTATCAAATCAAGTTGAGGCGGTCCTCTGTTCATTATCCCAATACTAGTGACATGTAGTACAGTCAAGCAAGAACTTTGTCAAATACCCGCATCCATGAACAGCGAGGATTATTGATCATTGCTCAATTTGTAGATACCAAGCTTGATAGGTAATTCTCCGGTAAAGTATCTTCAAATCAAAGCTAGGCTTCCACTATGTTCAGATAAAACTCTACACAAGACCAAACCGGCGCGCTGCAATGAGATTAAGGACAAGGCTATGTAACAGGGAGCCCTTTCAGTCAACGTCCTCCGCACAGTCTTTGCATAGAGCATGCCCGAATTTTGGCATCCATTAATCATCCTTCAAATTTGTCTTCAAGTCTGCGAAGAGGTTCTCGACAGTAGCTTTGGTCTCATTCGCATCAGGAATGATGGTACATCTGCCTCTGCCCACATCTTATGGGAGTCCTTGTTTGCTAACTCCTTCAGAATCTTATTTTCGGCATTCTTGTTTGTCTGCCACTTATATAGTCAATATTCTTTTCAGTCCTTCGTCAACTTTTCCTCATTATCAAAGCGTGATCCAATTTTCGTATCATTCGAACCCGACTGGGAAGGAGCAGCCCCGGTTCCAGCGGTTCCCTCTCCACACGCAAGCTTAGATATCTCAGAGGGCCGTCCAAGTACCCAATTCTAGGGGCTTTCAAGAGATTCCAGTCTTACGCGGCTCATTTTCTATTTCAGTCCGTGAAGTTCTGATAAATCAGCCACATCAGCGGTCCTCTACGTACGTAAGGATTCTGCTTAAGTTCGAGAATGTATTGGCTGATTTATTTATTCACCATATAAACGAACCGTGGAATTCTAAGAATTGCCAGGCATTGTTAACGAGTATTTAAGCAAATCATAGAGAGTATTGAATGGCCACAGTCCTTATCTGCTCCGTATGTGATATACGCGCCTTAGATTTCCAAGGTCCACGTCAGGGTCTTTGCTCACACTTTTGAAACATTCTTATCTTACTCGTTACAGTATAGTTGTACAACGAAATCACCCGTTTATGACTCCCTGCCTCTAATCTCGAGTGCTAATTATCAGGTTACCAGTCTCGGAATCAGTTCTCCTTCCATCCGCTGGGACCAGCTCTTTTGATGATTGATTGGGATTTGAAACACGTGTATATGTCGAAAACGGGAACGGCTTGATCTCCCTCAAGGAGGCAGATTCCAAATGAAATCTACATCTAACCAGCATGGATTATAAGGATCCAAGGAATCATCGTCATCCCAACCCGTGAATGGAGCCATTGACGGATCAAATGGGAGCGAAAACCAGTCATCTATACTACTATTCCAAGTATTAATATTTGTTGTCACTGCATTAGTAGCGTCTAGATGATCAAGATTAGCAGTCTCCTTCCACTGATTACTGGAATAGTAATGCTGGTCATTTAGTGGAGCCTCTTCATTAGACGGACGAGGAGTGTTGTACGAAGGCGGCGACTCTAGTTGATTTTCTGGGAGTTGTGGATTGGACTGCCACAGTTCACGACTGGGTCGATACTGTTCCTCTCTGCAGTGCTTTGCTGATCCCTTGCCATGTAAATGCGGCGTTCCAAAAGACTCGAAACTTCTGCGCAGACGATCAACTTGGATCTTCAGCAGCTCTCCATACTGTGCAGCTAGATGTATATCATCCAGGTTGCTGTTTTGTAGTGCCAAGATTGCCATTTCAAGGACGTGAAGCGATTCAGTTAACTTTGTTTTCCGCACTCCTAGTGCAAGAGCCTTGAGGAGGAAGATTGAGGCGCTGATCATGCGTGAAAACATGCGGATGGGGGCGTAATGCAGACTGTTATCTGTGCCTGATTCGGTCTTGCGTATGATCTTGTCTATAATATGGCAGCAACCATCGATTACTTCTTCAACTAGATTATACTCGTAGTCTGACTGAAATGGTCGTGCAGAAAATATGGATCTGGAATTATGGACAAGTTGGGACCGAGAGTAATGCGTGATGACCCGCTGCATTCCGGTAGAGCTGGTAAGGACACGGAGATGCTGATATTCGATGAATAAAATGTCTCCGTAGTGGCAGTCTGAATAAGGGTCATGTCAGTCAGTGATCGCTTTTCCACCTCCGACACCCAGAAAATGCAAAAGAACATACTACAAAAATCAACCGTGGTATACCAGTGTGACAGCAGTTGCCGTTTCTCCTGGAGACAGTTGTGGAATTTTTCATCATCGTCGGCAGTCATCAATGGAAACAATGTATCGGTGATACTCTTTGTCAGCTGGGTCAATTCCACCCAGCAATTCATAAACGATTGCCACTGCGGATCGTGATCCGTGCCGAGAGCTTTATCAACCTCTAACAGCGTGACGGCAGATACCGGACACATAAATGAGGTGCATCCTAATCGAGAAGACATCAGATTTATGAAACAATACAAGAGCTTCGGAAGTCTTTCGCGGCGTATCTTCAAGTGCTCTGTATGTGCCTCAGCGTCCGGCTTGGCAGCTTCAGAAACACCCATATTTTTTCCCGAGGAAGAAGCTTTTCTGTCAAATATTCCTACTTCATGAGACAACGCCAGTGCGGAACTAAGAACCATCCAAGACATTTGCTCCGACCTCTTTGTCGGTTCAATTACGTCCCTTTTCCAACGTTCCAGAGCCGGGATTTCATGACTAAGTGGCGGATCACGAGTATCAGGCATTGTCAGCAACAGGTCGGAATCCCAACCGTCGCTGTCTAGAGTAAAGTGCACAGATAGCGGGTACCATTCGACAATCAGTAACAGGGCTTCAATGGTACCGACATTTCTCGTCTTCGCTTTGGTTGCTTTCTCTTGGCCTAGCATCAAGCGCAGTAATAGGTGCTGACAGTGTTGCCACAATCTGTGATGGATGAACAATCCACGTGTTTTACCTCCTGGCCCTGGCAGAACATGGTATTGAGATGAAATAGCAAGTATAGTGCAGCACAGTATGGGCTCCCGTGTAACGAGCCAGTATTGATTCGCGTGAGAAGCGTAATAGTTCGTCAGAATAGGTGATCGATTTGACATGTTTATGAAAAAGCTTACTAGTGCATTAGCATTAACTAACGCGGCAACTGGAATGAGACTTACAGATCAACCAAAGTCATTGCCTCATGAGCTGTAAACCAGCCCATTTTCACAAATCGACAAGCGTTCCAGATACGCGAGATCTCATAGTCTATAGAGCCAATGCTGCTTAGCTGTGGCGTAGACTGCTGCAAGGAACCTGGTGACGCTTCCGCGCCAGGAACGGACGCGAGACCATTCAGGACTGGCTCCGAAGTTGAAGGAAAGTTGGAGACCGGCTCCGTACACGTAGCCACTTCGGAAAGAATATTCAGTGCATCATTTCCACTCGACACCGTTGTCCGCAAGACCGAATTTTGAAAATTGCCTATCTCTTCATTATGGCCCACTGGTTGTGAGCCGCTTGCGCTATGTTCATCAAGTTCATTCGTTCCCTGTCGTAGCGATACACGTTTCGGAGATTGCGGACTATACGACATTCAGCCTCCCATATTCTACCGTCTTGCAGACAGAGCAATAATATGTTATACTTCGAATTCTCTAAAATTGAGTGTTTTTGTCTCATCTGCCCAGTTTCAGGACCTGGAATACTCTCTGTTAGAATGACCTCTTCGCTTGAAGGTGGTAGACATACCTTTTCGTTGTCGAGACCAAGGTACTTTTGCAGAGAATGTACATCGCAAGCCTTGTTTACTACATCTTGCACACGGCGCTTGACCATTGTCATCTTTCATTTGGCATTTGACTTTTCTCTCCCGACAAGGAAGACAGGCTCGATAGGCACGTTGGAACTCATATTCTAGGAGCTTTCCGCTACGTGGAGGTCTCTTCTTCTGATCGCTTGCCATCATAACAGGAGCGTCTTTTTCTGGCCTTAAGTACCCTCCTAGGATATTGTAGAGATGGAATCTGCTTGTTCACCCCGCGATAGAGAGCGGGTATGGTCAAAGCGTGATGAAAACGGGCTCGGCTATTGCACAATATCCGCAGTGGGTCCGGCCCCCATTTTGTATCCAATGCTTCCGTCTTATAAGGATTTGCCAAGATTCCCCCTTTACTAAACTAGCGCGCACAGTGTACGCTGTGTCATATATGGCGCACCTAACGTTATGTCAGATATTTTCACTCTTTTAGACACACTTAAAATACAATACAATACACGTTCCCACTCAATTTCTCACATTCCCTTGCTCAACTGGGTCCGTACCTTGGCATCGAAAAGTCAATCTCGTTTTCGTTTTCGTTTTCGTTTTCCTCCGCATATATCATGCACCTAAAAAATTTGCTCACTAGTGCCACCACACTAAAAGCCTTAATAAAGGCATTAGGGCTTAAAAGAACACTTAAAAGGAAGAAAAAAAAAACTTAATCCTAAAATATCCTATAAGAAGCCAGATATACATAGAGTGTTAGTTATACTATTATATTAATCATATAAAAAATCCTACAATGGCTATATACTATAAACAAAGAAAAGTCAAGATTTATTTATCCCACCAACTTCCTTATCTTAGTTATCTATAAGAAATATAACTTATTTATATATTTTTAATTCTAAATATAATATAATAAAAGCTAGCCCTACTTAAATTATATAAAGCATAGAATAACTTATATCTATAACCATAAAAATAAAAATCTTTTTAAAACTAATATATTTTAAAATAATTAAACACAGTTATATCATTATTTTAAAAATTATTATTTATAATATAATACTTTTATTATTAATTAAATAAACTAATTCAGCTTTTTAGATAAGAAAATTACTAATATTATATTTATTCTTAAAAAATAAAGTTAATAAAACTCTAAATTAATACACTATTTTATCTTTTATATATCTATAACTATTTCTAAGTATAAGAATATCCAGGATATTTAATAAATTAAAATTCTAAAGATAACTTACTTATATAGATTCTTAATATATAATATTTTTTTTTTATTTACTCTTCACCTCTCTTATCTTAAACCAGAAAATTATAATAATTATATAATAAACTTAAAAATATACTTAATATTTAGACTATATATATTTATATAAATTCTTTAATCTTTAATTACTAAAAATTACTCTATACTATTTAGCTTTTATAGTATTATTATAATCTATATATATAATTATTTTATAAAAAGTACTAAAATTAATACTATTAATCTCTTAAACAACATAATAAAAATATTTAAAATATCCTATAAAACTCTAATAATCATACTATACTTAAAGTCTATAAGACTTAATAACCTTAGACCTCTTTTCTAACAAGAGTATAACTTATCCCTCTCTTCCAAAAGATGAGTTATCTCTCTTATACTACACATTATTCCTTTTCTTCTTTATACTACCAGGGAGTAATTACTATGAGAAACCAGAAGACTCCTATAGCTTCTTCTTACTGGTTTTATAATAGTTTCTCTATTATTTACAGCAAGCTAAATTAAAAGAAGATATAACTGACAAAAATCTTATAAAACTAGAAAAAATAACTTATTTAATAATATTAATAAGTAATTTCATAAACTTAGTTAATATATTAAGTCAGAGCCTCTTAACCTCAAAGAAAAAATTATCAGCCAATAAACTTTTACAGCATTATCTTCCTTTTTCAAAATATTTAAATCAATTAAGTCACCGCTAGAATACAAAATAGTATTCTTCTAGCCTATATCTATCTATAAAAGGTTTATATCTCTTATACAACAAAAAAATATAATTACTTACATACTCATTACTTATTATTATACTCAACTCCATACTCTATAACACTATTAATTTATTAGACAAAAAGCACATTTTTTATTATCTAAAATAGCAAGTATTTTGCCTTCAAAATTGCTATACTAGATTGATTGGCCAAAAAGTATACTTTGCAAGGACTACGTTTGAGCAGGGACTACATTTAAGCATGTTATTATCAGAAGAGATGAGAAGCAAAATTGAATAAGAAAGTAGAATATGATGGCTCGGCGGACTGCTGCGGTCGAGAATTTGATTGCATAGAAGCCTAATTCTGATTTCCTCAAATTTTCCTCAAATAGGTTGTCTTAATAATACTGGTAGAACTAATGTGTAAGGCAAGCTCATCTTGACTCACGCCTGATGGGGGATTACATTTGCTGTACGTATACCATGTATATGTGTGCCGTAGGGTTGTCGCATTTTATTGTGTGAGCCCTTCATGGCCCCCTTTTAAACCACGACATTTGCCATTGTATAGGCCACAATTTGGCCATGGACCAAATGAAGTTCGTTGAAACATGCCACACGAAATGCATCATTCTATTTGCGAATACATCACTCCCGGAATATGACACACCTGTCGTGATGAAACAAGAACGAGGCACACGGGCTGGGATCTGGAAATAGCCATGTAAACTAGCGTAATTTTGGCCAAGGCTGATATTTCAAAGTATGTGGACTCGATGCAAGCCTGTGTCCGAGAATCCGAAGGTGCTCAGATTGAACTATTGCTATTTAGAAATATTTCTCTTCATAATCTTTTCTAGCTACTTTTTCAGTCATAAATTACCCACCCGTGTTGGTATCGTGCATAGTACAGTAATCCTTTAACGTTCGAAATGTTTAATTCTCCAATTGTGAGATCCTTATCCTAGAATGTCATGTATTTAGAAGCTAGAGAATCTTGACATCAGACAATACAACTGAATCAAAGGAAAAAAATCTGGTACACCACATAGGTCATATCTATCGCGTTATACACTAGGACAAAACGGACGAATTTTTCCCGAGTTATCGGAGAAAAGAAGAGAAGGGCTGGTTGGGAAATAATCTAATTCCCTAACGAATCCTCCTCAAAAGGACTACGCGATCCCACCATCCAATCCTCCATAGCTAACCATTGACTCCAAAGCGACTCCGCGACTCGAAGCTCTTCTTCCTGTGGGTCACGCAACGGCCTCAGATAGGGAACTGTTTCATACGGTAGTACATCGTACTGCGCCTTTGTTTGGAGCCATCCGCTACTCTTCGCGGCGAAAAGGTAATTTATTCGTTCCTGTGAGTGGATTGTGCCGACGCCTTGGATCCAGTTGGCGCCAAAGAGATCTTGCATGATGTTTGGTGTATCTGTGGCCGTGACGACAAGGCGGCGGATGTAGCGGGTGAGAGAGAATGGTAACTGCTGATTGGTTGACTCGGACGAGTTAAGAATCTTATCGGCCGTACGCTGATATGGAAGAAGAATGTTGATATGTGCTGCAAATGATTGAATCAAGGGTCGATGCTGTGCCACGTTCACGAAGTGTTCTATACAACTTTGGTAAATTGGAAACCATTCGGAGAAATTGACTTTGCCATCGTCGGCAAAAAGAGTTGTGCTCGTCCTTCGGCTTGCGGTAGTAGTTGTGGTTATAGAAGTCGCAGGCTGCATCTCTACCGGACGACCGTTCTCTTTTCGCCTAATGATATCCTCGTTGGCATGTAAGACGCAACCAGTCGAGGAGGGATATACCTATGCGACCGATGGCGATTGGTCCTAGAGACAAGAAGACGGCGTCTGTTGACCAACGATCTCAACCCCCGCCAGAGTCGTATTCTTAATCCGGGATGAGTATCGTCGTTCATCGAGGGAGTCGAATTTTGATCTCCATAAGCGCATCATTCTGAGCTGAGGAATGGCAGAGAAGAAAAGGGGAGAGGAGGGGGGATGGGTAGGGAAATTAAACCCAAAAAGAAAGTACAAGTGGCTCACGGTTTCTAAAGTGGCTACTGAAAGCTATTGAGGAATGATGTGACATGTTCCATGCCCGTCCATTTAGTCGGAAGACAAACTCGAGTACCGAAGACGGCCGTACCGGGATGGATCGACAGCTAACAGGGGCGTAGTGTTGAAAAAGCACGGTGCAGAGCGACATCCTATTAGCTGGAGCTATACGGACTGACGACATCACCATATTAGGCTGCATGCAGGATCACATGCAGGATCACATGCAGGGATGCTGTAAGCATAACCACGATTTCGTTTGACATGGTTGGCAGTGCGGGGGATTAGGCCAAATAAAACTACAGTTATGAACCTAGGGCTGGGATGATCCAGCTAGATTTAACCTTGAGGACTAACTAAATTAATGGAGTTGACTACATAGATTCTACTGGTATATCCCCATTATGGATTTGTACTGTTAGATCGATACTCGGCACAGATTGAGCACGACCTAACCCTAATGACCCAGATTCTGCCACCGCTAAGTCATTTTGAATCGCGGTCGTTGTTGGGTGACCACCCGGGATTGCGTCCTCTGCGGATTGGAATTCGGTTAGTTGACCTTGGAGAGTCACCGTGGCCATGTGAGCTGGAGACCGAGACAGTCGTTGCAGATGTGTGTGATGTCTCGGGTGATTGTCGGTAAAGGGTATGTCATCTGCAGTAGCATCACGGAGTCTCTTGGTCTGTACCAGCATACCAGCATGCAGTATTCATACATCAATAACGAGGATAGAAGTTCCCCACGGCATCAATAATTGTTAAATATGCTTACCGGTGTTGAAAAAGTTGCTTAGAATCATGCAGCATTCACAATCATCAAGACCTGGCTTGTCCTAATCAGGCACGAGGGTACGTCATGCATAGCACTGCGACAGGACTGATCACGTTCTTATTGCTTAGTCAGTGCACTAGTGTATTGATATTGCTGGTAGGGAATCAGCGCGTGTCACACTCAGCCAGGTTTCTCATGCCGGCAGTCCCGAAGTAGAAAATCCTCAAGGAGAGCAGCCGGATTCTGGTCTCTGCAAGGCGTTCTTGACGTGAAAGTGCACACTGATTGATCCCGCCTAGAAGAGTATTATACGGCCACGACACCTGGCAAGGGTATCCAGTAGGCAAAACAAAAACCATGAATTCGACTTGCTATCTCGCTATCCCGGAGCGGACTTTCGGCATCCTACGATGCTCAAATACTTAGTGGTTCGACCATATAAAGGCCTCCGTCCGCACTTTTGTTCTGCTTTCTTTCACTTCTGCCCCTATCATTAAAAGAATCCCAGACACCAGAGGTATAGTACCCAGTATCACCATGCGAGAAGCGTGCTAATAACAGAGTAATAGTTCGTGAAGTATCCATCGACTCTATCAAGAACTGCTGCAAGTCTGTGATGTTTCAGAAAACATGGAAACCCATCAATCGTCAACTCAACGGTCTATCTCCGAGTCGTGTCGCCGCTCATCCTTGAAACGCAAACAGGAACTGAATCCAAATCATTCAGACCAGCAAGCTGCAAAAAAGCTGCGATGCATTAATTCAGACACACCACGCCCCTCGGTAGAGATAGAAAGTTATCTAGAACGAGATATAATTTTCGATGAGGATCACTTAGACTGTGAGCTGCGTTCAACTCCTGTATTCATCGATGAAGGCGTACTCGTTGGTTTTTGGTACGCGGATCCGAGTGGAAGTGGGAGACGACCAGTATATTGCTTAGTTGAAAAAGATCTCGAATTCGCATATCAAGAAGCAGACTCATTCATACTCACGCGATACGACGATTTTGATCCCCTGGATGATTTTGGTGACTGGCTGGGCGATGATACCGAAGACGAGGACGCCATGAGCCCAGAAGAGGTGAAAATGTGGGTAGTAGTGATGTGGGAGAGCAGACTCTATGCCGGATTCCAAGATACGACGCTTGAATGTCAGAGGCCCATTCTCGGCGAGCCTTAAGAGCCACTCGATGTCTCGCCAAAATCGGTGTATGTGTCTTCTGGCCAGATTGGCTGACACAGCAGATCGACTAGCAAAGGAGCACCGGGCCTGGAGAGATCGCACCCATTCCAACCTCTCAGCTCGCGAGACAAACAGTTCGAAACTGTGCACTTGGGTCAGAGGAAAATCCAGGCTCATAAGTTGATTGTTCAATCGCGTTGTGCTCTTGAATTGCCGCCTCCGGAGATTCAGCAATGCGGGTGTACGGAGGGGTCCACCACGGAGGCACAATGTGTGGCTGTCGTTTCTCCAGTTGGTCGAGTTGGATCTCGTACTTCCTGTCCAAAATCTCGGAGAGTTGATTGAGCGGGCTGTGGATGTTGGGGTTCTGGGGTTGGTCCATCCCTGTGTAAAGGAGGATTCGACAATTCTGGAAATTCGATTAATTCTGGATATTCGACAATTCTGGATATTCGACAATTCTAGATATTCGATTAAACCTGGAGTTAGACGAATCTCTGAGCCAAGCCACATCAGCGAAATCATCGCCAAAATCCAGCTTCGGTCTGTCAACATCTAGTATCCGCTGCGTTCTCATTTCAAACTGTACCAGGCGACGCCACTCCAAATACGCATAGCCCACGAAGCTGCCTCTATACTTGAGTTCCGCAAGACAAACATTTATTAGCCAACGGTTTAGACCTTGGTAAAACCACGCTTCGCATGGACTGGCGACCGGTGTAAAAGATATTGTTCTTTTCGAGGAGCTTCCCGGACAAGCTCTTCGAAAGGCATGATACGTTTTGTGGCCTGTACCGAAACTATCCAGGAGAGAGAAGGCCTGGATTCGCCTGATAGGCGGATCAAATTCCAACAAAGTTGTACATTTGAATCGCCGCCGGGCTGCGACACTTTCATGTGGTTCAACGTCCCGGTGACCTGAGAATAATCTAGCCAGAGGGTTTCGATTGGACCAGGAATGCCGTAGATAGGATCGTACTTTGCCGTGAACCGAATCATTCCAGCAAAAATCCCCAGAATATCCCCTTTATCAATTGGAATCATCGGACGCACCGAAGGAAGGCCATCGCTAGCCCTAGTGAGCGACATAAAGATGGCCTTGTTCACCTCGCCCCCGGTTAAAGGATCCAAGAGGATTCCTGTTATGTCGAGAAAGATTGTTTTGTGCTCATCAGTGACTTGGTAGGAGGCAGCTTCCTCAGCAGACCACCATTTATTAGGCACTTGATTCCAGATATCTTCCGAAAAATCCAAGCCTTCTGTTTTTGGTGGATGGACAGAACTCGACTCAGCAAATCTCGCTACACGGGCCTCAATTTGATCGAGATGCGGGCCAAAGAGATTGTCCCACGATTTGATGGTCTCCACCAATGAGATTTCGGTCTCTCTTTTGGAAGCTTTCTGGCAATAATTGTCAAATTCTTTAGTGCGGTAATACAGAGTCTTACAGATGCCCGCTTGTCGTAGCTCATACAGACTTTTCCACAGAGTACGGCAAAGCCGCTGGTTCTCAGGGCTAACTCCAAAGCCGACTTCGTCCATGAACTGTTGAGTAGCCACTTTCTCCGCCGGGGTAAAACCATCAAGGGGCCCTTTGGAGGTGGGTAGCGTTGCCGGATCGATCAGTCTCGCTCCTTTCCGAATGATGTCCCAGTAAACTGTCTCCTTGTATCGATGTTGGAGAGTCCGACCCATATGGAATGCATTGTCCCTCTTCACTATCCGGACCGCCTCGTGATAATCCTGGCTAGCAGTTTCGTCAACATACCGGATGATATCCTCGTTCTTTGTTGTTAGGTAACTCGATTTAGTGTGCCGGCCGTACTTATTCATTAGACTGTTCCGTTTGACGCAATTCCACATGATACCCGTCATAATTATCATTGCGGTATTGCCATCTACTACTGTTGGCACAAAAGAAGACAAGCTTGGAGTCGGAAAGCCCGGTCGGCTTTGATCGCTGTCCTCTTCTGAGTCCGACGATTGATCCATCACTGTGACATTCGAAATCTTGTCTGATTTGCCAAGTGGCACGTCCTTACTAACTGATGTAGATTATCAGTCCCTTGTTCTGCTTTTATCCATGACTATCTGGGTCGATGATGGTTAATCTGAGTACCTTTTCTTCTTTTTGGTCGTTTCGACGGACTGCTCGAGCCCCGGTATTCGGTACGCTGCCCGTTGTTCTTTGATGAAATTCGGTCGGAGACTCTATTTGGTCGCGGTGAGGGGGGCGGTGTGCAGGAGGTTGCGTCCAGATTCATCGCCGGGGTTTGGGCATTGTCGCTCGCAGCACGTCGTTGGCATTGATGAGCTGCAATGGCGGTTAGTCTCGATATGATTCAGCACGAGCTTTGAATTCACCATATTGTGAGATGCGTATCACTTCATGTTGTATCGGCTCATCGCTGATGTCACTAAGGCCACAGAGGGCTAACCCTTCTCGGATCTTTGCTGATATTATAGCTTGAATTTGATCCATGGTACGGAAGTCAAAGAAAAGTTGAGGGGTGATGAGATCAAGGAAATAGCAGAACGCTCAGAATCCAAGGTAGCCCCAAAGTACTTTACAGTGACCAGACATGGAAACGTGTGATTATTGATGATAAATGTATCGATTGCTGCACTCTTCTTGAACCAACGTGGCTCATAGTGACCGCGATAGAATATGCCATCATTCCGTGGGGATACCATAGACCCTGAGCGCCACGTGATATTACTCTCACCTGTAGGCAGCAATATCCATCTGAAACAATTCAGTCACCCCTCTGGTGAAATATATGCCCATCAAAGACATGGTGGTGATGACGTCATAAGACAACAGATTCCGACTTCTTAAACTTTTCTCGGAGTTGAGAGTGATAGATGAAAATCCTGCTCTATTTTTATGAACTCTATAATCAGAACCCATTTCACCAAGCCATATAGTGCAGATTTAGAAAATATGGGTGCATCACAGACTGGCTGAGATTAAAAAGTTGATGCTTTGTCTTGCAGCTGAGACGAGATCAAAAACCCACTTGGTATACAAAGTGGAGATCCAATGCACGAGCCGTTCTAGAACGTTCGTTCTCTCGTAGTTCCTGGTGAGTCATACGGTTAGTCATTTGACAAAGTGGATTTAGAAACTTAGGAACAAACCTGAGGGCCACGTGATGACTGACCCATATTAGTTTGGGGGAAACTTACGCCCGAGCTTGCTCAGGTTATGGTGAAATGACGTCATTCAAGAGCAAAAATAATCGAGGGCAATGGTCAGACAGGCCATATGCCAGACAACTGTCTGATAGCCCTCAAACACTCCACTGGGATGAGCATCTACTAGCAAAAAGGTATACTGGGCTGGATAAATTAGCATTACAAAGCTTCTTGTAACCAATGATGTACATACGACAGCCGTTTAGTTCTTTACCTCCCACCATGAGACCGCAGGTCACTCAGAGAAGATGTCGTGCAGCGGGACATTGATCTCTGCAATCGTCAATATTAGAGACAAACCTTGGCGCCACCCGGCAAAGCTCCGAAGCGATCAGTATGCAACACAAAAGTTTAGGAGCCAATTACATAAGAGGAAAGAGTAGAAAATGACTATAAGTATTTCCAGAACCTGAACAGTGACTTGCGCTTGGCTGCTTTGTTGCAGACGTTGTTCTACTGGACGCACCAACTTGAAAAAGAGCCTGAATCCACTCTTCGCCCCATAGACTAGATGCGAGATTTTCCTAAGCCTAGCGTTTCCTGGTCACATTGTAGGCCGTCAGAACCACGTAGAGTAGCTTGCCTTAATCCTGAACGGGCATAATGTAGACCCTATACACTGTGTGCCCAACACCATCGTTAATTTCAATATCGTCTATTATCCGCACTTCGCTTGCATTGATGGCGTCCGTTACTACCCGATGAAGGCTAACAGTGTTGGCGGCAGGCACCTGCCTTGTGGGCAGGAAGGTCATAGACACTTCAACCCACTAGTTCTGCACGACTATAACCGCTGATAACCAAATGGCTATTGGAAACTTGCACCACTTGGAGTTTCGCATCAAGCACGATGGTTGGCAGCGGAGACAAGAAGAAAATGCGGCCAAGATCTGAGGCAGAATCCGAAGCAGCCTGTTCGAAGGAATGAAGATGTCGGATACGATGGTCATTGTCAGATCGTTCATCAGACTTCAGATTGTGTTCATTAATGTGAACAGTAGTCATGTTGATGAGAAATACGGCCTCAGAACCGGTCTGTTTTGTTGAGGAAAGAGCAAACACGTTACTCGAAGTTTCACCGTCATCTCCAATTGACAGAGGAGAGATAAACTCAAAGCTCCTGTTAAAATCTCTTCTCAACCCCCACCTCGAGCTGTCCAAACTCGACCCCCGTGCACACGCTCAACTTCATTGGACGAGCT
Organism: Talaromyces atroroseus; assembly: GCF_001907595.1. Taxonomy (NCBI): domain Eukaryota; kingdom Fungi; phylum Ascomycota; class Eurotiomycetes; order Eurotiales; family Trichocomaceae; genus Talaromyces; species Talaromyces atroroseus. Next base: position 149,767 of record NW_017971450.1, read on the forward strand.
CCCAACAGCCCCACACAAGACAAAAATCTGTGTGAACATTGTGATTGGAGTATGGACGGGCCTAGGATTAAGCTTGTCGATTTATCGAAAACCTCCCATACGGGCGGCTAGCCTATGTCGGATTATTTACGATATTGCAACAATCCTCTGGGGGCAGCAACACTATGTCGGTCTCTTTACGATATCGTAACAATCCCTTGTAGGAAGATTTCTGTGTCGGGCTAATTCTGACGTCGTAGTGATCGCTGTATATTTACGGAGGACAAATATTCCTATGCCGAGCTTAAGTTACAGAGTAGATTTTTGAGAGGAATATTAATATCCTTCTGGTTAGGCCCGCTTGGCGTAGATGTGACTGATTGGGCTCAGATTTTTTTTTAGCAGAGCTGTGATAAAATCTTTGCGCTCGCATCTCAATAAGTCAAACGAATTTCCACGGCTGCCATCAGCAGAAAACTAATGCTTGTAGTAGAACACTGCAATCCAAATGCCTCGGTGACTTCAGCCAACATATCCTGTCCTTCAGGTACTTGTTGAACAATATCATCATCCACTATAGTCTCGACTCCGCTCCAATTGACACGTACTATGCGAACAATGCAATCTGGATCAAGCTCACGTTTCTCTGCGATCTTGACGATAAGATCGCGAACTGTCCTTTTGTTCAGATGAAGAGCTCAGTAGTAAGAGCCTTTTTCTTCATCAAGAAATCGAATGTAAAAGCATGCAACTACTGGTCTTATTAGCTATTGCTATATTCACTTAAAACGTTTTTCAGACACTCACCTGGCTTAGGAAGGCGTTCCGGCGGCGGATGGGATAATGAATCGAGGTCCAGAGCCTCAATGTAGCTAGTAGTACCTTTGTTCGTTATGATTTGTCGCGAGGCGAAGACAGCATCACGCCATCTAGTGATCTCGTCCTGCCGCATAAAGATATGATCCGACAACTGTCGTTTCGAAGGCCGTTGTCGAAAGTCGGAACAAGGAAGAGAAAGCTGGCGAGACTCAATAATTGTGATTGCCCCAGCTTCCCTTCTAGCGACTGCCAGCTTCAGTTTGACCTAGGTACATAATAATGACAGGATGGTTGCATGCCTACATTGAAACGCTAAAAATTTGCATCTAGATCTATGAACGCGGACAGACAACAAATGCAGAGATTCTTAGAAATGGTTCGAAGCAATGCCACAATGGAAGGAATCCGAGTTTTTCATCACAGAAGATTTTACCGTCGAACGAGATTCAAACATATAATGGATTTCGCCTAGGAGACTGCACAACGTAGTGGGTCTACGGAGAAGAGCTCTCGGAATGTGATAGCAGCTAACCCACAAAATGCCAATTTTTTACTACGCCGATCTTAAGTCGAGCTGAGCGGGGAAGACATCAACATGGAAATCGTCAGCGGACTTACGGCATGTGTTGAGTCGAACGCTGTGCAAAAGTATAGCCGAACCGTGAACCGGAATCTACGGGAAAGCAAAAAGCTCCGCATTGCCGAGTGAAAAACGTCAAAGGAGGGCTGCCTTGAAGTAGGGCGTATGTGCTAGACGGGGAGAACAAATGCGTGCAAATCTGATTGGAAGAGTTTTTCTCCAAATTTAAAAGGCGGTGTGAAGCCTGATACTGTATCTTACAACAGCTAAGCGCTCATGCACGCGACATACAACTTGATGAGAACAGCACTATCGCTTCGATCTTTTCAACTGTTCTTCAAAACGCAATTTGTTATGACCGTGAATATGGATTATTGGGCCCAGCTCTAATAATTCAGCAGCTAATCATTGCAATCGAACGCGTCTGTGTCAACCGGGATATTATTCTTCGGATTTTCGAAAATGCTTGGACATACCTTTATGAAAGAGAACTTGAAGAGCTACTTATTCCAATTGCAATAGGATTGGCGTGGTCTTTAGAGTTGGATGATCGCGGGCAAGATTCCTCAACGTTTTGACACAAATCTATGAGCAACGCCCACTGTTTCTCTTATCTTTGTTCAGACCGTCTCTGAAACACTATCGCCGTACGGAGAAGCAGTCAGAGTCTCCTTATACTTTTGCACCACTTGAATACCTCCTATACAAACTCAGCAAAGAAAATATGCATCTCTCAGCAGTAAAGACAGAACAACAACTTCTGACATGTATCTGGCATCGAGGAGAAATGCTTCAAGAACTTCCAGCTGCTCTTATCACCCGTTATGGGATAAAGTTTTTCATGACCGAGGATCGGTTACAAGATGGGATCCACATCGAGGAAAACTCGGTGTCAGTAAGAATCAGCAGTTGGCCAAAGGATCTGTTGAGGTCACTCCAGAAAAAAGAAGGCGAATCAAGCGAGCAGAAGAAAAAAGAACTATAGGAGCGTCTAGCCATTTTGTAACTCCAAACCTTTTGACCGGCTCAAAAGCGGTTTACAGTACGTTCCTTGAAGTCGGAGAATCGTAGACGAAGCGGAAGGCACTCTTCAACAAGTCCTGCCTTTATGTCAGACGGCGGTGAAATCTCTTATTGAGTTCTATCCGAATCTAAGATAGGTCAATCCCTTGTTGCCATTGTCATGTTGCGGCATTCATGTTCTGAGGACTCGCTGTGCAAACATTATTTGTTCCTACTAGTTATCTAAATAACATCCTGGATTATCTAATTGAACGCAAAGTGTAGAATACTCGCACGATCTTACTATGTACATCGCTCCCGCATTCACGCAATGAGTGTGGGAAAACCGGTTGGGAAAAAAAAAACCACGACTGGAGCGAAAGCCCTCGCCTCTTACCCCCTCTTCCTGGCCTACCGTAATTGAAACTTTCATTACATAGTTTCCTGTCTAGCAATCTCCAATGCGTTCTGGAATCTCTCGCATTTGCCTCGGTCGAAAGATTACAGATAACTTATGAAGCATGTAATATCAGTACGTGCTGGTGCTAATATCAGCTGTTATTATTATCAAGTATTGTTCTAGCTGGAAGACGTCTTCCGTTCAGCATACGAGGAAGATTGCTCTGAAATCTTATCTCTGTTTTCTGAAAGAGTGGTCTTATCACGTGAGCTCGTAGTTGTTGGGAAGCGTTGTAGAGTGACCATAAGTCATCGGAAGATATAAGCTGATAAGGCATCATGAGTATATAAACTAAACTTCTAGTATAGAATATAGTTATAATCATACATCATCAAATATTAGTTATAATAATTCAGCAGGAAGATCTAGCAACATCTTTCTTACTTAAACTCTACACCTAAGACTTAATAGAGATAGTAATAATAAAATAATTAACATAGTTAAATAAATTAATATATTATTAATTATATATTTAGTACTCTTATTATTTAGATTTTATTCTAGATCTCTTAAGACTAATCTTAAGCCTATTAATAAAGCTTTTAATAGAGATATTTCTATTTTAAGATTCAGTTAGCTTATATAGTAAACTTAAGTTAATATATAAAATATCTAATATATAATTACTTTCTGGCATGTACAAGTCTTAGTATAAATAAAAAAGATTATCTAGTAATATTAACCATTAAGTATATAATACTATATACTTATAAGAAGATCATCTATATTATATTATTATATTATAAATCTAAAAAACAATCCATTATTCCTCTGAAGAAATACAAATTTATCTCATTATTCTCTCTAACAACACAAGCTAGCCTTCAACTAGCTTTATTAAACTAAGATATTATATCTAAGAACTAGTATATAACTAAAATATACTAGGACTTAAATCAGTAGAAGAATTTCTAATCTTTATAGAACTAATCTCTGGATTTACTCTAATAAAATAAAAAAAATACTTTAAAAAAAATAGCCCTATATTTAATTTATTATAATCTAAGCAATTATTCTTTCTTTAACTGGAATAATAGTTATCTAGAAACTATAAGTATAAAAAATATTCTTGATGAAATAATAATAAAGAATATTTAATAGTAGGAATTAGAAAAAAAAAGTGCAATGAAATAAACTAAGAAAGACCCACCCTACACATTAGGAAGGTTTTCAAGATATGAGCAGTGATCCAGAACGGAACAGTGTAAGAAATCCCGTTTGGCGCCGTATTTCATAACAGTCTTGGTGAGGTTTTACACAAAGCCTTCAAACATGTGCAAGCTAAGTGTGGATCGCGTATCAATTCCAAACTCCGAGCGGGATCATCTTGCCAAACCCAAACAATAACTCGTAGTGACCTCAAACAAGACATCCACCCCCAAATTGGAACACCCAGACACCAAATAGAACAACCATACTGACACCAAGTCGTGCTGGCACCAAAATTCCCATTTAGTGGAAGTTTGAGCTCTCATTTAGTGTAGTAGTTGGTAACAATCTGTTTGGTGCTATAAGAAATTCCGTTTGATGCTATATGCGCCGTCTTGTGCGGTAAGAAATCCTGTTTGGTGTCGTACAACCCGTTTTGTGGTGTAAGAAATCCCGTTTGGTGTCATACAAACCGTCTTGTGCGGTAAGAAATCCCATTTAGTATCATACGACCCGTTTTGTGGTATAAGAAATCCCGTTTGGTGTCGTACAAACCGTTTTGTGGTATAAGAAATCCCGTTTGGTGTCGTATGAACCGTCTTGTGGTGTAAGAAATCCCGTTTGGTGTCGTACAAACCGTCTTGTGGTGTAAGAAATCCCGTTTGGTGTCATATGAACTGTCTTATGCGGTAAAAAATCCCGTTTCATGTTATACACGCCTATCAGTGTAACATCCATCAACAATCTTCTATTCACAGCAACGATCACATCTCATGCCAGTGTACGGACTCCCTGGGTGTTAGTAGATGATTCTATTCTATAACTGTTCTCAAAAATCAGAAGACGTAGCAATTGACTGTGATCAGACTAACATCAAGGCCAAGAGGAACATAGCCCTAGATACTCCATATATCTTAGGGCTCGCACGTCACGTGGATATATCACGTAATCTAGCATGTGGGAATCCGTGCGGAAGAAATCAGCAGGGCCCCTTTTCCGCTTTGAGAGTAGTGTACATAGCTTAGCCCTGGAGCGTTGGTGTCAGTTCAAGTACGGAACGAAATGATCTACTTACAGGGATTGGGAAATCGATGGTTAATCAGGCCCTTCATCACGTCCTCGTACTACCGTGAGTCCTTCGCGACCGGAGCGAGCACCAACACCAACTCATCTCACCGATGCGAAACCAACATATCCAGAACTGGAGCTGGCAACCAAATGCCGTTCATGGATGGTAGAAATAGTTGAATAAAACGTGCGACATGAATCACATGATTATTTTGTTTCTAGGGGAGCTAAGAAATCGTTGGATTATACCTTTTGGATATGGGTATTCACTCATGGCCAGGTGCAACTGGATTTGTTTCGTCAGGGCGTGAGACTTGAGAAAATCGCATGATGTTGCCACTGATCATGTCCGGATATTAACCTGGTATTATGATACAAGTCCTCGGCGTTTGAAACCCAATTTTGTATCCATTGCTGAAACCTGGCTTTGTGGATCAAGATACATATGGAAATTTGGAACGAAATATGTTGATCGGATAAGCTCAGAGTTAGACTGCGATTACTGCCTACGGTCTACCGATAGTCAATTTCTTCTGGATGAATTGTTGTAGGAACTTCGTGATGGAAAAATCTCTAGCAAAGACAAAGCACTGAGCCGTAAGTGATCACGATAGGATGCCTCTAACCATCATCATTTCATCCTGCCTAAGCTGCGCAGGAGCTTTTCCGTCGCAACATCCATTGCTGATTCTGTTTTTGTCCATTGAATATCCTCAGGGAGGGTTTCAAATCACAAAAAGAAAGGGGGATATGGATAGACAATGTTATCTCTAGACAAAGACCCTTCTATAATAAGGTATAGAATTATCAGGTCAAGGGACTAGAGATAAGCCATAACACTAGAATACATATTACAGACATAGTTAACCAAAAGATTAATTATAATATTAAAAAAGAAGCAATTCTTCCTAATATAATATTAGTATCTTATTATTAATAATAATAATCAGCTTATATATAACTAATTATCAAATCTAAAAAATAGATTAAAATAATAACTAAACTAATACTATTTCCTAAATATTACCATCATTTCCTAGAATTTTTATAGTTTATTAAATTCTCTTAATATAACTTCTTATTATTTCTTTCAAAATCATTAATATTTTCTATTATTAAGTCATAAGCAATAGTCACTAATATATAATTAATAGATTTAAAAAACCCTTTACCCTTATCCTATCTTTCCTATACCATCTTCTTGATTTTAAGAATAAAAATATAAAAAAGAACTTAAGCTAGATAATAATATATTAATTTATAATAAAAAATTTTATAAATTAATACTAAAAATTAATATATAATAATATAAATCTCTATTAATAAAAGATTATAAGCTAGAAATATAGCTATAGATACCTAAAATTATTATAATAGTCACTTATTTTAACTATTCAAAATAATATTAGTTTCATAAACAATCTAATCATTTATATTATAGATCTAATATAAAGTTGCAATATTAAAAGATTAGCTAATATCTTTTATTAGAGTCCTAAATAAATTTAAGTATACAGATTTAGCTTTATTTAATAAAAAAAATTAAATCTATATAATAATTTTAATTTATAAATATTTTTATTTATTACCAGATCTTAACTTTTTTTTAGTATTATATTCATCATTATTTATATTTTTATACTTCTATATATAGTTTTCTTAATTAATAATATAACTTTTAGATTAATTACTTTACTATAGATTATCTTTTTATAGACTTAATAATATATATAATCTAGTAATAAAGTTTAATAGATCTTATTATAATTAGAATAATAGAGATAAAGAGTTAAAGAGCTATCTAGTAAGCTATAAATATCTTTATATATCTAATTTTAATTATCCCAAGTTTAAATATTTATTAGACTTAATTTTATTATTCTTAAAAAGAATATTTTATAGTTTTATATCTTTAGAGACAGTTTCTTTTATTTTTTCTTAGAAGTATTCTTACTCTATAACTAGATCTTTATTATTCCCTAAAAAAGATGATTAGCTAGCTATTTTAATCTTAGCAGCAGTTTTTTTATATACTTCTCTATTTTCAATTACTTAATTAGTAATTTTAGTTTTATATTTAGCATCCTCTAGATCTAGTATAGGATCTATTAATTTTATAGATAGAATTTAAACTTTAGAGACTCCTAATAGAATTATCAAGCTTTCCTAAAAAAATAAAATATATATTTTACTATATATATAATATTAATACTCTTTTTAAGACTCTATAATTTAAACTATTAAGTCTTATATTAAATCTATATTTATCTAAAATATAGCTATTAAAATTTATATATATATTTATTCTCTTTAAATATTAAATTTCTATTCTTTTAAATATTTTAATACTTTAACATATTCTTCCTTATATATAGCAGGACTAACTTTAACTAACATGAATTTCATTCTAATTCTAATCTACACTGGCACCAACTGCAACCGACACCAATTCATTTCGACACTAACAGTGACTAGCACCAGTTCGAACTGATACCACCTCAAATCGACCCAAACACGATTTTGACACTAGTTCATACTGACATCAAGCCACAATCGGTAAAGCAAAAGAAGGCATCCTGGATCACTTCGAAGACGTGGATAAAGATAAATAATTTATCAAATCTGAGTCGCCTTCATTTGAGTATTCATTTGGAAGGTTTTTTCCCACACCTCTCACTACATCCACTACTGCAATTTCTTCGCAACTGGAGCGGGACTAACACCCACTCGTCTCACCGAGACAAAACTGACATATCTAACCCCTAACCCGGCGATCAAACTCGCTACCTTCCGAGCCACCACTGAAAAGATCGCAGAAGAGATTATCTCAAATGTAAAGGCGTGAAGCTTTGCAGTCGATCAGCTCGCAGCAGAAAAATACACGACTTAAACGCATGCAAGCAGGGTGTTCAAGACAGCAAGAAGAATGATGTACATAAGAGGATAGAGCAAACAGAATTAAATATAGCTACACAAAAAAAAGTATAGAATGGAACGAACCGAGAAAGCTTTGCGATTCGTAACGTGAAAAGCGCGATCGCCTGCAGAAAATTAAATGCTCGGTGGCTCATCAGTTTGAACAAACTTAGTGTCTGACAGATGAAGTTATATAGTTGACACTCTCGAACCGACATCAACTTATACAGACACTAGATCGATTTCAACGTAACATATTATGAAATACTATCTTAATACCGATGCCGTCAAGGTCAAACAAGAAGAATGGATGCAGGAAATAGAAGAAAGTAAGTACGCTGTGTAAGGATATAATTTACATATAGCTATTCCACAATCAATTATAATACTTTCCTATTGAACATATAATATTTCTAAATAAGTCTAACACTATCAGATCATATATTAAGTATAACTGAGTAAAACAGAAAACATAATAGTCTTTAAAACCTAAATATAAATTATTTAACCAACTTTCAAGATTATATTTAATATTACTAGTTTTCTAATCTAATTTTATTTTCTAGCAATAAAATATTTATTAAAAATATAACCTATAAAAGACTCTATTTTAATATATAATTTTAATCATTATATTTCTAAAAAGCAGAAATCAATAATCTAAATATACCAGCTTAATCCTATATCTAAGGAAAGCTTAGAAGTATCTATCTATTAAATCCTCTAATCTACTTAAGATTTTAGTATAATACTAATAAATAATTTTTTCCTATTCTTCTATAACCACAAAGCCCTATTAGATTTAATAATAGAGATATAGAATTTAAATATAAGCTTTTTAAAGCTCTATATAACATATCTAAGACTTTAAAAATAAAGATTAGCAAAAGGACTTCAAGATTACTTGATTTATATATCTTCTTTTTACTATCTTCTTCAATAGTAACTATTTATAGAAATTCTTAATCTATTTCTAATCTAATATCTTATTAAAACATAATTTTAGATAATAGAAGATTTATATATTATATCTTATATAAAATAAAAATTCTTATAGATAATTTATAGTAAAAGACTCTATTATTATTTTTTATAAATAAAAAAGATAGATTTAAGAGTTAAGTTAATATTAAATAATATTATAGAGAATTTTATTATAAGGATATAAAGTATAAAATATCACCTATTTAAAATATACCATATTTTTAAGATTTAAACTTAAAAATAGTAAGCTATAGTATAGATAATATATTCTAATAAATTTTATTTATCTCTTCTATAACTTAGATCTATAATACCTAAAAGTATTAATACTAAATAAAATCTATTATTCTCTACTTTATTCTATTTCTAAATCCTATTAGTTTATACTCTAATTATATAACAAAGACTAAGTAGAAACTATATTATTAATTTAAGACATAATGTATAAAAGGTTAGATGCTCTCTAACCCAGTGTCGGAAACTTCGGTTATTTACCGTCGAGTATAGCTAGGATAGCTATTAACGGGCGAAGTTAATAGGCTTCTGGTATACGAAAGTTGTAAAGAAACAAATGAAGTCTTAAAGCAAGATAGAATATCCTGATCGATAGAAGATCGTATACTCAAGTTATCTCAGTGAATTCAAGACGATAGAAGAAAACTAAATACATGGTAAATGAGCGTCCTTATATACTTTTCCTCCATCATAGCCATCATATCCATTTTCCAACAATGGCTCTGTTTGCTCGATCATAGCCATCATATCCATTTACTAACAGATGGCTCTGCCGGCTCTGTTGCCCTAACCCTAAGGCTTTGCGGGTAATCCTTTGTTCCGATGTGCATTAGTCTCGTAGTGACTAACCTGATCCATTGGCTGTGACGTTCTGATTCTCTGACACCCAGTCTGTGAAGACGCACATGGTGACCAAGGTCTTAATAATTCACAATGTTTCTCTTGTGGGCCATAGCCAACATCTTGCATATCTTACTAGCATGTGCTGCTTACCATAAGCACCATCATAAAGCATTTACACAACCATTAACTAATACAGCCACTAAAATATCAATTAAAACCCATAAAGTTTCAATCGCCATTCCAATAAATCCTAGTTCTAGTGTTCCTATTAATATTAAAATCAATAGGTATACTACTTCTAAGTCTTTATCTGAGCGTGATACTGAATAAGGCAGCCTGATGGGCATCATTGAGATAGGCTCTCCAGGACAAACAATTGACGTCCAGTTTGACACTACCTTCAACGGAGTGCTCATTCGGTCTACCCGTGAGAATGTCACGGATATAGATGGCATTCTAGTATATAACAGCAGCAACTCTCAGTCATGGGGTTATATTTACAACTCTATCACTGAGAACACATATACACAGACCTTGGAGAAGGATGCCTATGCTGTAGCGTTCGCTAACACGGAAACATTCAATATTGGCGGCGTGCTCTATTCGGATATCCCATTTGGCGAACTTGAACAATATTATCCAAATACACACGGACCAGCTCTTCCCTTTGGCGGAACTAGTGGGATCATAGGCCTCAACTATAACTCGACGACGCAGTCTTTGCTTCCAAGCTTCATGTATGCCATTCGGGATCAGCTAATAGGTACGTCTCAATTCAGAGCTTCCCATGAGCGTGCACTGACGTGACACCTAGAATGGAAATGCGCCCTTGACTCATCCCGTGAATGGCGAAATGGTACTTGGATGTTTGGGAGTCTGGAAAGCCTAGATTACGGTGCTGCTATCGCCTGGGCGGATCGGAATATTAATCAGCCCGCCTGGAGTTTTAATATTTCAGCGATCTCCGCTGGCAGTCGAACGAATCCCCCAATCAGCACCTGGTCCGCCACAGTCTCAACAGCAGAGCAATCCCTTGTTTGGCCGCAAAAGCTCCTAGACTGGTACTTCTCAGGCATCGAATCTACATGGTCTGCTTTTGATAACACGTATCGCTATCCGTGTAACGCGAGCCTACCCGATTTCACATTTGGCATTGGAAATGGGACATTCACCATTCCTGGTGCTTATATGCCGTACCAGCGTAATCCAACCAGCACTACTTGCATCTCTATCATCACAGGGGACAACTCTACAGAGTCGAGTCATGAGTACACCTTTGGTTCCTGGTGGGCCCAACTAGGCGTGATAATTCTTGACTACGAACATGGTCAAGTGGGCTTTATGAACAAGTCGACACCATTGCCGAAGTTTACCACCGCCGCCCTCGACATCATTGCAATGAACTGATTTGTTACCATAGATGAGTAGATAGAGAGGCTGACGAGTTAATATACATAAAATATGGCCAATTCGACTTTTACTAGCTGACCAGCCTTCAGAACAGTAAGACGTTCAAATCTCCAATGAAGGGGAACGATGACAACGCTCTTCAAACTCTACTTCTGAACAGCGTGCTCGCAAATCAATCTCTCTGGAGTTAATAGAGGATAGAGCATAGTCTAAACAGTTAAAGTCAAGAGTGCATTGAGGTGGTAGATCGTATTACTAGCTTACAAATAGATCAGGATAGAAGTCTTCTAATATAAATAAATCACATTTTAGCCCTGTGCTCATAGTGGGATAACACAGCTTTATTCAATATCAGAGCCCCAATTATAGAAAGCACCTAAGCCCTAAGTTAGAATCATTTATTCTATATTTAGCTAAGCCACATTGAAGTATAGCAGTCCAGTGCTCTTAATGGCTTAGGTCCTCCGTTTGACTCGGCCAACCCTCAGTCTACTTGGGAAGATAACAGCCAAACTATGCTTGTGATGTGGCGCAGCGTCACAACGGTAGGTCTGACCTGGCCCCACTTCCGCCCAGTACTATATAAACCCAGAACAAGCCCATCACGGATAATTTAGTAGCAACATTTTTTTGTGACCTTCTAAGACCATGGCCATCAGCACCCGATCATTTTTAGATCTACCCAATGAGGTAATCGAAGAAATCCTCAGAAATGTGCCAGACTTTCATAGTGTTCATTCAGCAAGTCAGGCCTGTACACGACTCTTTCATATATATCAAGCATCGCAATTGGAAATCATAAGATCAACAATACTCCGAATTCCAGACAGACAATCTGAAAGCAAATTTTATGATCTCCTTCGGATATTGCAATTCGTCATCAAACAAGAGATAGTTCAGCGAGATGTTGCGCGATCAATATTACAGGATTTGTGGAAATTACTTGCGGAAAAGGGATATGAACAGTTGCTTATTCCATTTGGAAAAGCTTTGGCATGGTCATACGCTAAGGGCGAAAGAGGATTGGAAGCTATTCGTCTCCTCCAAAATATCTGGGACCAGGACGAGCCTTTTCTTTTAAAGGAACCAGAGGATACTTGGTTAGGACGTCCTTTAACTCTTCTACCAATTAAAAGGCTTTTAGATCAGCTTTATCCAATGGATGACAGCCACTCCCCTACCACTACAGAACTGCAGGAGTTTCACGAAGTTCCATTCACCAAAATCCGCCCAGGAGAAATCGAATGGAACGTTAGCATAAGCCAGGTGGATAAATCCCAGCAAACCCAACTTTTGGAAAATGGGATCCTATTTGAAAGAGACTTTATAATGATCAAGTTCAGCCCCATGATGCCAACACTTGAATCTGCACCGCCGTCTCCGACGCCATTGCCCACTATGCCCGTCCACTACATCCGTCCAAACACCACCAGTGACAGAGCCTTGGTTGAAAGTCTGGATGACGAGCTTCGACACTATACTTGGTGGAGCACCGAGATCCGCCGTTGTTAACTCGGAGGTTGGATATGCTTTATATTTCGCACTTATTAATAATTAGCATCAATACATCAATACCAACTTAGTGTCAGAATTAGTCAGTCCGATCCCCGTTTTGATGTTTGAATCAGTTGGGAACGGATCATGAACTAAATTTCCAGCATGCTGCCCATCTCAAGTGGATTCTTCATTTGTCTGTTGTCCTGAGCCCTGATTCTCACCAGTATAATTTGAGACTGTGGGATCCTTTCAGTTCGTGTCATGACGAGGATATCGAGAGATCCCGCGTCAGGAGTGTCAGTAGTACGGAAAGGTGCAGCCCTCTTGTGGAAAAGTTCACTTTTATAAACAACGGTGTCAAGGTCCCGTCACACTCAGTCGCGCCTTGCAAAACCAAGAGTAATTGGGCCTGTTTACCGTATAGCTTCTAATCTCAGTTCTTGGCACCGTGATGATGACTAGTTATTCTATAACAGCTTATTCTAATAGACACTACGATTCGCGTCGTAATGGAAGACTCATTAATCTCATTTCAAGTATTTTAGAAGACCTTCTCAGTAGGACAGTCAATCTTCGCAACCTTATTGATGTTGAATACGTGCTATTCTAAGTCTGTTCTTGGAGAATCTAATGAATTTTGCTAATACAGAATTGACCCTGACAAGTAAACCAGTTTGCGTGGAAGGATTTTCCATTGGTAAGCGGTATTGCACATCCAATATCCTACCATTTGCAAGCTATCAAAATCTCACAAGGTCGAATGATATGTTGTCGTGTAAGTGGTTTCGGGACTAAAAACAACGAAAACACTTTGGATTACCGTTTGCAAAGGTGCCGCAGTGACGGTCGAGAGGTTAGTGGGGGACGAGGTCGAAGAAGGCTTGGACGTAGTGCTTGGCAGTGCTGGTACAGAACTGGAAGACCTGACCGTGACCTTTGCAGATGAGGATCCTGTAGGATATGCGCTGTGTGCCGGCAGTGGAATAGTCTGGCAGGTGAAACTTGAGCTCATGGTCGATTTGACGGAAGGAAGTTGAGATACAGCAGGCAATCCTCTATTAATCCATAATCGTCGACACGTAAACGGAAGGACATCATGGCAATCCATAGTACCATTGAAACCGGTATATGATTCTAAGAAGTGGGTGCAATATGGGTTTCTGGTCAAGCCTAAAAGCAGTCCGCCTCTCCATACCGATAAGTTCTTCCGCCGACGACCGTATTTCGATTTATGCTCTTGCTAGACCCGGGTTATTCCACAAGCGGTGGCACGTGAATGGCGGTGTACTGTGGCATGCTGTCGTTCCGTTCGACGCATAATAAGTCTGCAAGAACCGTGTACACGATGCGCTGTTGTAGGATCGCTGGTCTTCACCACTGTACCAAGAACTGAGATTAGAAGCTGTAGACAGATCCAATTGCTCTTGGTCTTGCAAGGCGCGACTGAGAGTGAAACTACGGGATATCTGCCAGTTTGAGAGATTGACGGCCATAACAGTGTCGTTAAACGGAGTCCATGCTAGACTGCCCGTGCAATTCGATGTATCCCAAGCATACAATGCCAGAGGTGCAGAAAGCTCCTAATAAATCAGTGACTGTCTCCAAAGGCTGGTCAAGCACCATACTTCACCTGCTGAATGAGCGCTGATGGCAGCTAAAATAAACAACCATTGGTTTTTCATTTTCGGTTGGCGGCGGAGCTTCTGGTACTCTAGCAGAACGTTGCACTTATACAGTAACTAATTCAACGTTACTGATCATTAGATCCGACGTCGCTTTCACTGGAACGGTGCGTATTGTATCACTGGTTGATGCTAACACGGAAATGTAACCCATGTAGAGTAGCCGTCTGAGCTTTAAAAATCATGTACTCATGGCATTTGTCATGCTGCATAAATCCGATCAATGATCTGAAAAGGGACCAAATAGCAACACTAAACGGGAACACTTGACACTAAACGGGAACATTTGACACTAAACGGGAACGCTTGATAGGAATGATTGAGCCAAACGAGAACATTAACGACACCAAACAGGAACGTTAGCAAACGGAAACGTTACTGACACCAAAGGGGATTGTGACACGGAGCAAGACCATATAGTGACGCTAAGTAATTTTGGAAGAAAACATAGAGGCACAGACCCGTTTTATAGACCGTAATAGCAAGGTTAGTAGTCTACCATCGTCTACGATGTACCTGAATATAAGTCCAAATCAAGCGCTCTCTGGTATAAATAATAATATCTATATATATGCTAGTACTTGTATCTTTAGGATCTCATGAATCCTATCGAACGATGACCGAGTTGACAAGTGCCCAGAAAGGCCGTGTTGCAATCATAGGAAGTGGTCCTGCAGGACTATTCGCTGCATGGGCTCTCCGGAATGACGGATATGCTGTGACGATATTTGAAAAGGCAGGTGTTAACTGCCCTCCAATCGTTGAACTCTTCTAAAGGACGGTACCAGAACAAATGTCTTACCCTAGATGGCCACTCGTTCCAGCTCGAAAATGACTCCACAGTGGATATTCCCATGCGTACCTTTTCGGGGAGATACTACGCCAACCTCTTCCAAGTACTGAAATTCCTTGGTATCAAGACGCAAGTTCGACAATTTCGATATATATTCATAGAACGAACCCGGCGTCATTTCCAATTCTGTTCCAATTTTCACCAGATTATCCCTTGTTTCGAGAACGGCATGCTTATTAACCTTTTTAATCTCCTCTGCTACCTTTGGTTCACGATTGCAATATTTCTTTTTCCCCCTCGGATAACCAACGTACCATATACAAGAAGTCGAACAGAAAGCTTGGATGAATATGCTCATCGTATCCGGCTACCTTCCAGTTTTCTAGATCATTGTTTGTTACCATTATTTGCATCTGTTGCAACTTGCACCCATGATCACCTCCGCAACTTACCCGCTGCGTATATCGCGGACTACAGAAAATTGACTTTGGGAGCACATCACCGTACGGTATCGGATATGCAGCATCTGCAGCAGCAGCTTGTCAAGGGAACACGTCAGAATTTACAATGTGAAGTCATCGCTGTGAAATCAGAAAACGGGGACGTGGCCGTCAGGTACCGTTATGTGTGCGAAAGACCAGAAGAAGCTTTAATTCATATTGCAATCTTCGACCACGCAATCCTGGCTGTCAGTGCAGCCCAGGCAAGTCAAATTCATATCGCCAGCTCTGCAGTGACTTCACGCTTGTTAAGCTGTCGAGTACGTGTCGCTGTCTCGAAGCAACCTTGGGAGGAAACCGTTTCGCAACGAAAATGTCGGCCATCTGAAATATTAATGCTCAGAACTCGTGGTCATTCCAGTATCGGCATGGTCACACAGTCAACTCATCTTCATCCCTCAAACGTAGCGGTGACGGTGTCTCCGTGTCCAAGCAATAAGACTGGAGACAGGCATACACTTCATGTTGTCAACTTAGTCCGTCCAGTACCAACCCCGGATTCCCACAACTTATTACTGCGTGTTTTTGAAAAAGGATATCATTCCAGGATTTAGAAAAATAAAGAGGATAATATTTACCTAGTCAGCAGTTATATATTAACTAGACTACCTTTGCTTAAGATATATATCTAAAGTATATTTAAAGCTATAAAGACCATTAATATATAACTATCCTTTCCAGTAATATATTAGACTCCTTTTTAAAAATATCCTTAGATTTACAAATTAAAACATAAATTTATTAATATTAAATAAAGATAAAGCAAAGAAATAGAAATATTATTAATCAAATTAAAAATAATATATTATAATATATATTAAATTGCAATATATTCTAATTAAAAGTATAATATTATTACTAGAAATAATTCTATAAATCTAAGTTACAAGTATACCTTTAGTTCTTAATAGATCTAATTAAATATTTTAATTCTTAACTATAAATATAACTAGATAAATTTTATAAATAAATTAATACTATTACTAATCTTAGCATCATTATAATAAATTAATTAGTTATTATAAATAATTAGATAAAAAGATAGATAATTAATATATATAAAGTCTATTCTATTTAATTTTTATTAACTTAATAGCCTTCAGGCTAATAAGATATTTAAATCTTAAATAAAGATTAATTATAATAATTTTCCTATAGCTTCTACTTTTAAATAGCATCCTTATAACTTCACAACCATAGTTATGGTCAATCTCTCTCAAGTCCACAGAGGGCAAGGCATAGTCAGGACAGTCCGAGCCTAGAGAACACTGAGGGGACAGTACAGATCATTGGCTTACGGATGGGTCAGGAGAGAAGTCTTCTAGTGCCCTTAAGTTACATTTTGGCCCCGCGCTCACACCAGGATAGCACAGCTTTGTTCAATACCGGAGCCCGATTCTGGAAGCACCTACGCCATCAATTAGGATCGCGTCTGGAGTCAATTTCATCATCTTTCTGTATTTGGCCAAGCCACAGTGAAGTATGGCCTCTCGGTCAATTAGGGCTAAAGTGAAGACAACTAATTGTGGCCATGCATGATAGTGTCGCAGTTTCGGTCATAAAATTTTCCGATGATTGCTGGTTCTCAGGTATATAAAGCTCCTCAATGCCCACCTCTGTGTTTAAATCTTTCCTTTCTGATTTATCTTCACATTCGGATACTGCCATCGAGATAGAAAACATACAGCCTTCTTTCACCATGACGACGAACGAACAAATCCCAGTGGATCAGGCATTTTATCATGGATTGTTTTCGCAGAGTGATACGGAATCTCGTGCATCGACTGTTCCCCTAGATGAAACCTCATCCTGCGAGAATGCCAACACCATCGCTGAGCCAGATTACCGTGAGAACGACCAAGGAGTGCGTGTATCTTCGCGTTCACTACGTGAAGTTACCAAGCGTGATTATACTTACGAAGATTACCAAAAACAAATGGATGCTGCCACTGCCACTGTCACTCCATGCAAGTCGAGAAGAAGAAAGACTGGAATAGGCAAAAGGACAAGAGAACCCGCAGATTTGGGCTCCATGCTTGTACGTATTCAGATCTCTCGTCACCTGATATGAGACATTAGCTAATGGCAGTGCAAGGATGAATTCTCCCACAAGGTTCGACGTCATGGTCAATCATGGACAGATGAAATCCGAAAACTTCGAGAAGAGCTCGAGATTTTACACGACCGGAACAACCGTCTTCAAGACGAGATTACAACCGCAAATGGCGAGAAAGACCGCCTCCGAGAGGAGCTCATCATGTCGAATCAGGAGAGGGATCGTCTCCGAGATGAGTCCACAATCTCAAACCAGCAGAACGACGAGAAAATCCGTGATTTACAGCGGGTTGTCGACGAACGGACTAATTTCACCCCCCTTGCCTGTCAGGGCTGCGGTGAAGGAAAAAAATACTGGCGTATATTGGGATGTGGTCATGCGTTCTGTACTGGATGTATAAGCGAACTCAATACGAAAGAGCCGCTGTTCAATTCTTGCTGTCCCTGCTGTCAAGAGCCAATCCAAATCTGCATCAACTTTGATCCAAAAGCTTTGTAGACAGGCGAGATGGATGGAGCATTTCTACATTTGGCAATCACTGTATATGATAAGATATTCATATATTAACGGCAAATCATCATTACGGTATACCAAACGTAGTCTGTGAAGCTTTACTAAGTCTTGTATATGCACTAGGTGCTGCAGGAACTTTCGATTTTGAAAGCAGCCTCGGAAGGCTGCAGCGGATCCTCTCAGATCATTTCCTTTTCGTTACTTTGAATCAATATAATTTTGAAATTATCAATTCTGCGCTACTATATAAAATTAAAAGTCACAAGAAAGCATGAAAACAGCATTTTTTGGATGCGTAGATCGACAACGGTAAGCCGGCATACAATGGGTAGATAGTTGGTTTCGATATACATCGGGAGTATAACTACTCACTAAAATAAAGTTTCCAGGCACACCAATTAGAACCGTGGATTCCCGACATAGTGGAGCGGAGAGTGGGGTTTCACGAGGAACGCCACCAAGCGATTGGTCAATGGCAGTAGCTAGCCCTAAGACTTGTATATAACTTCAACATAGGCATGATGTCGATGTCAACAAACTGCAATAACCCCTATGAGAGGATCAACATTTCATTATTTTCGACTCAAAGTATAGCAAATTATGCCGCACTGGGATGCCATGATGGTCCGACCACCACATCTACAGTTTTCATTAACGAGGGGAGATAATCGCATCGTCTGTTGCCACTTCATATAGGTTGGTGGTTCGTACAGAACTGAGTACATTTGCTTCAGGGCACCATTAGGGCTCGTGGAACAAAGATGCACACAACAGGATGTAGGCAGCAAACGAGAACCGCCATCTCCATCCTCTCCTCTCGTCATCCCCATTATCAAAAAAAGGCAGCAGCAAGAACAATCATGTACGTCGGCTCTAGCAATTGCTTTGGTCATTCAACTAATATGAAGCGATGGCTAACGAGGGACCTGCAATAGCTACGTCAAAATGTCTAGCACTCCTGCCCCAATCTTCGCCCCCAGCCCCGTCAGTTTTGTCCTCCCTGGTGGGTTTAATCTTTCAATTGACCTGGACTTTCTTACTGAATAGATATGTAAATCATCACCAAACAAGTAAATCAAATATATAGAATATATACATAGAACTAATATTAGTAATCTAGTGCGGCTGCCTTAAATCTCTTACCTATAAAATCTAGAAGGTGATATAAGAGTATAAAATTATAGATTAAAATAATAAATAATCAGCACTCTAGCTGGTAGATTACTAAGAAGATCTTTAAATCCTATATTTTACAGCATTGAATAGAGTCTTTAAACTCTAGACTAATATTACAGCTCGCATAAAAGCCAAATTCTATAATTATAATGTGTGGCAATGGAGGCTGGGCCCTGCGCCTGAGTGAAATTTGTTCTCTTTCATTGTCAATGAATGTTTGCACTTTCTTTTGTAAATTCTTCCAGATAGATACCCTGTTTGCTTTGCCTAGATTCTTTTATTGAAATAATCTCGAATTGTCCAAATCTCAGTAGCCTGGGATTCACCTCAACTATGGCTAGGGTGCAAAAGCATAATCATCGCCAATAACCACCAAATATGAGACGTTCTGAGGCCCATCAACGATGCTTCGAGCAACGTAACCGTAGTTGTAGCTGTTGCCTATAGTACAGGCGTCAAAGACCTGCTTGGCGGGTTGAATCAGATTTCCACATTTTATGTTAATGTCCTGGCTTTCCTATACACTTATATCAATAGTCTGGAAATGAAATTTGACCATCTTTACACATACAAAATTGCAGAAGAAAATCAAGGATCTTCCTTTATGAGATACACGCACATAAATAGCTGCAGGCATACTGCATGTAATATTAACAATATTAAAAAGATGGCCAATATTGATGATAGTCTTATTCACACAGGCCAATCTATATCAAAAAAAGCAAGTTAGCGCAGCATCCTCAAGAAATATACTTATTAGCCTTATAATAACCAGGGTTAGTAATACTTACCAATACTCTTGAGCAAAAATTTCAACTATCACAGCAATGTGGTGCCAGAAAAATAGTCATATTCAACACCTTTACTGTCAGATATTACTTCAAATATATGACATAGGACAGGTAGACTTACCATCCTGTCAAGATTAGCATCGTATACAAGAGACGCGCCTTGGACAACGCCTATCTAGAGAAACGGTCAGCGAAAGAAGAAGATACCCAAGGATGGAAGCGCAGCCCACTGACTGCTGTAGAGATTATGCCAAGGATTATTGAGTCTAGCTTCATTGTGTTCTGCTGTATGGGACTTTTAGTGAGATTGGGGTATCTCCATATGAGATAGATATATAGTGACCATTGAAAATAGAGTTTAAAAAGAACGGATTTGATTGTTCGTGCTGCCCTGGATAACCTGCATGAGAGATATACTCGCTAATTTCCAAATGCTTCTCATCGTTAGCGAATATAACACTGTGTACACTGAATCCAAATGGAAACGAACACCTTCCGTGCGAATCAGTGCCAGCACAACTTGATGCCAGTATGGTTATCCTGTATGGTGTCATTGTGTATCTCGGGTTGGATTTGATAACTATATCACGGAAATGATTGATTTCGTTTCAGTGTCCGCCGCTCCCGTTTGGTGCCAGTTACTGATCTCAGTTAAATTTAGTATGTGATAGTTTTTGTGTTGGTCAGATTCATTTGGTTAGTCGCTGGTGATCATAAAATCGCTTTGGACTCATTCGTAGTTCACTGAGAAGCATGACTTGATCATTTCCATGATTTGTTACTTTCATGCTGGACCACGTATCAATATCAAACCCTGACCAAGATCATCTAGCGAAACCCAAACAAAAACGGGTAGTAACCTCAAAACAAGATATCCACCCCAAATTAGAGCGCATTGACACCAAACAGGACAGCCGTACTGACATCAAGTCGTGCTAGCACCAACTCGACTGACAACAACTCCACTAGCACCAACTCAGACTGAGATCAACTCGAACTAACACCAACTCGAAAAAGATATCAACTCGAACTGACACTAACTTGGAATAAGATCAACTCAGAATAAGATCATCTCGAACTAATACCAACTCAAACTGACACCAACTTGGACTAACACCAACTCGGAATGAGATCAATTTAGAATGATATCAACTCGAACTGGCACCAACTCGAACCGATACCAACTCGCGCTAGCCAAGGTTTCTGTAAGGGTTCCTGAAGGATCCGGAAGAGAAGTAGCACTTGATTGCAATTAGACTAATATTAAGGTACATCTAGTAACAAGACATAACGCGAAGAAAGAAAGTAAAGTAAACAAAACATATCCCTAGTTCCTCCATCATATCCCTTCCTAGGGCCAATGAGTCACGGGTACGGTAATGTCACGTGATCCTGTGACAGTTTCCGTTTGGTGTCGTCTTCACCGTCTTGAACGGTAAGAAATCCCGTTTGGTGTCGTATGCACCGTCTTGTGCGGTAAGAAATCCTGTTTGGTACTGTATGAACCGTCTTGTGGTGTAAGAAATCCTGTTTGGTGTCGTATAAACTGTCTTGTGCGGTAAGAAATCCTGTTTCGTGTCGTATGCACCGTCTTGAACGGTAAGAAATCCCGTCTTGTGCCGTATGCACCGTCTTATGTGGTAAGAAATCCCGTTTTGTGCTGTATGCGCCATCTCGTGCGGTAAGAAATCCTGTTTGGTGCTGTATGAACCATCTTGTGGTGTAAGAAATCCTGTTTGGTGGTGTATGCACTATCTTGCGCAGTAAAGTTTTTCATTTGATGTTATATGAATAGTTTGGAGGTATAGAAAGAATCCTATACAGTACTAGCACCAGTTATATCTGTATACTAAATAAAACAGATATTGATATTAAATAAGAATATTATAAGAGCAAATAATATAACTTTATAAATCTAATAAGATAAGAAAGGTATGTATAGGCCTAGTTCAGCTCTTGATCTGTGCGCAAAAGGTCAGTAATTACAGGCTCTACTATTATCTATAATTTATATTCCAGTATAATTAGGGCTGCAAAAAATCTTATTGTAAAGTGTACCTTTATTAATAATAAACCAACAAATTGATAGCTTGGGATCTTATGCTAATTAATAGTCTACCAAATTTTTGCCGCTTTTATATGACTTCAAATACAGCCAATCATGAATCTATGTCCATAGGAAATTGGTCATTCTCGAGCAGAAGCAAGGGCCATTATCAGCAACTCTCTAGTACTCACCAGTCCAGTTTCAGGTCTAGCACAACATTCTTATTGATAAACAGCATACCATATCCAAGAGCTATTACATCTGAGGTATGACATGGAATCAACTCACTATAAGCTATAATCACAACAAAGCATTATTACATATCCAATGACTACAAGCTTCTTAGAGAGATTATAGAATTAACTAAGTTAGTACTTTACTTTACTAAAAACAAGATTATTATATTTATGCTGGTATAATTAGGGTTATAATTACTTAAATATTAGATATATACTAGAATAAGCTGCTGTCTTTTTTTACTAGCTAAGAATCTCTTACTCATGTCTTATAACTAATAGATCTTTATTATATAAAAAAATAGTATCTAAATAGACTACACTCTTTACCTTGACTATCTATAATAATATATTTAAAAAGATATAAGGTTCAACACATAGCCTTTATCTACTGCATTTTTCACCTTATCTTTATAGATACTGCTTCTATAATTAAGTCATAATAGAGAAATAATTTCATTTTTTAAATCTACAAATTGCTAGATTTATAGAGTTTAGTATATATATAATTTTTTTAAAAATAGTAAACTTAGATTATCTATATAATTATAATAAGAAGCTAATTGAGTAGTAGCTTATTCTAAAAGTATAGATTAACCTTCTAATAAATCTATAATGCTATAATTAAAATAAGCATCCTTTAATTTTATATAATAAGATTATTAATCTTAATATTATAATAAAATATATATAAACTTTTAAACAAAGATCTACAATTATTTATTAGATAAATATCTTCTTAGATTAAGCCAAGATCTAGACACTTTTAATAATCCTATTAATCTCTTATTCAACTCTTTAATTTCTTAGAAAGACATAATATTCTTTTTTATTTTATTGATATTAGCCATAGCACTATACAATATATACCTACTAAAGATTTTAGTTCAGTATATTTTATATAATATAACTAATTTATTCTAGATAAATAATTTCTTATTATATTTTCTAAAATAATTCTATAAATCTTTACAATATTATACAAGCATACTATTCTCTACTATAAAAAAAATTAATAAAACTGCTAACTTCTCAATCAACTATTAAATTAGCAGACAATAGCATTTATATTATACTAGATATACTAACATCAGAACTAATAAGCATATATCTCACACAATTTCAGATCATTATATTCTAATTAGGCTAATAACTAGTTCTAAATACCTTTCTTAAAAGTATCTTATTCAAGCCTAAGTATAAAAAAATCTTTTATATATTAATTTTAAATAATAATTAATTAGTTAAAGTATAAACAGTTAATAAAAAAGTAACTATATATAACTTATTAATAATATATTTCTAAAAAATCTATAAGAATCTTTATATTTATTTATAATATTAATCTAATATAATATAGGTCTTAATAGCCTCTTTTTTATAAAAATAACAGCAAAATAATTATTAAAATTAATATTTATTATTTAGCTTTATTTTAAGTATTAAACAGTATTTTAATAATATTATTAAACTTTATAATTATTAAATAGTTATAAATATATTAAACTCTAAGTAAATAACTAATAATAAAAACAAAGATATTATATAAATAATATATTATCTTTACTTAATCATTATTAATACTTATTTAAATACTTATCTCTAGCTAATTCTTAATTACTATAAAAAGGCTAATAATATATTAATTATATTTTAGAAAGATAGTCTTTTAATAAGAATATTTTATAATTCTTAAAACTAAAATCTTTTATATAATATAAAATTTAAATTAAATAAGATGCTAGAAATATAATTAATATATACTTAGATATATATTAGTCTATTATTAATTTTAAAATTACTATATTAAAGCTTTAACAATATTATTCTTACTTAGAAAGATTAAGAAAATTATTTCTAGCTATCTAGAATCTTAGATAATAAAATATAAATAAAGCTTAATTAATTATATTATTAGACTATTTAATTATTTTCTAAAAATAGATAAGATCCTTATTAATACTTCTATAAAATCTAGGAAAGTATATATCATTTAGTCTTTAAAATAATAATATAGAGTGATAACTAAACAGATAAATTTCTTATTACTTATTAAGGAGTTGTAAAGTTTACAGAATGTGATATGATAAATATGGTTTACCATAGCTGCCCGGGTGTTAATAGTTCGTTTGCATAATGTGCATTTCTCCTCGAATAGCGGGGTTCTTCACATAGGCTGGTGAAGGAGTGTATAGAAATTTCGGTCTTTGAAATCCAGCTGCACCTACCCAGTGCCCAAGAACTCAGTTTAACCAAAACTACTTCTAGTATAGTAAAATTCGACCAATTAATCAGAGCAATTATAATATTCTTCCAGAAAACCACACACCATCAATATCTAAGAAATAGGAGGGGATAGCCAGAGATAGTTATAGATTCAAAAGTTCATCTTAAAAGACAGCAAAAGTAAAGAGATCTTTTATAAGTAATAAAGATAGCAGTACTAATAACTAATATTCAACCATAATAGGAAATTTTCTAGTATATATTATACCTATTTTACTTTTTAAGTAAAAGACATCTTCTAAGATAATTAGAACCTATTCAGCATACTTTCAGTTATAGAAGATTAGGGTTTCCTATCTAAGTTTATATCCAATCTAATGCTAGTTTACTCTAATAAAGTAACTTATTTAATCCTAAAATATATAATCAAAAATCTTCTTAGCTCTCTAAGATATAAGATAATGCTATAACTAATCTATTATATCTCTCTTAGGGCTAGTATAGATCAACTAGAATAATAATATTCCCCACTCATTATCTTCTATATTGATTTTTACACCATGATTAATAAGCAGTTTAATAGCCTTAAATTAGCAATACTCTATTACTTAAAATAAAGAAATTTAGCTATTTAAGTCTCTTTTATTTATATCTACTCTATATTAAATTAAAAAATCCATTATTTATATATAACTATGAAGCATAGTATATAAAAAAAGCAGTCTTTTTTAGTATTATTTATTATTTAGATTACAAGCATTAGGATATACTCCATTATTAAGATAACTTTAAATGATAGGTAAATCCCTCTTTTTAATAGCTTTAATCAGATCTTTGGGGGCGTTTTGCTGGAATATCATATTTCCTAGGAGTCAATGCATATCCAAAAAGTTACTGCAGTGTAATGTTGAGGGGAAGGTCTCAATAATAAATACATGTAGTTCAATGATTTCTCCATTGGTCACCCATCAACGTGAGAAGCACTCAGCGAAGCGAAGTTTGGATGCTGGTCGTATTGCTCAAGAAGGACATCCTAAATGAGAACGCCTCACGACCAAACGAAAAAACCACCACACAGGAACACTAACACAGAGTCAATGTCAATCCATCTGATATCGTCCCACCAACATAGGAATACAGAAACACCGAACGGATCGACCGTACTGACACCAATTCGCTCGGATAGTGTTCGTTCCCGTTTGGAGTCAGTATGCGGATATTCCTAATCTTGGTAATGATCTGTCTTGCGCTGTAAAATATCCTGTTTGGTGTCGTATGCACCCGTCTTGTGCGGTAAAAGATCCCGTTTGGTATCTAAGCACCGTTCGGGGGCTTAGAACGAATTCTGTTCGGTGCTTGCACCAGTTGATGTCGGTACCCAACGGGAACGGACGCTGATATCCAAAGAACACTACGAGAGTAAATGATTTTATTTTGCAATCTGATA
Organism: Talaromyces atroroseus; assembly: GCF_001907595.1. Classification (NCBI taxonomy): domain Eukaryota; kingdom Fungi; phylum Ascomycota; class Eurotiomycetes; order Eurotiales; family Trichocomaceae; genus Talaromyces; species Talaromyces atroroseus. Next base: position 175,956 of record NW_017971450.1, read on the forward strand.
GGACAAGATATGTATGCATTTATAAGTAGACTCGCCTCCCAAGGTTCCAATTTACAGCTCATTGTTTATAGCACTTTTATCTCTTCTTACCCCTGGTTTGGTGGGCTGGTCGTTTGTGTCTAACATTATTCAAATCGTTGACTAGTGTGTAGGTTCCAGTGTGACTTCCACTTATCACAAACATCAAGCATAAGCTTCTCTATCCGCCTTTTAAAATCCTCTGCGCACTCTGAGCATCCATCCTTCTGAAGACCGCCCGGATCTACAGTCGCTTCACACCTCACCAATTCGACCATGTATTTCTCGGCAATTCTCACAACGCTCTTTGCACTTATTCATGCTACATAAGCATACACACCAGCATCTTATTCATGCAACAACGAGACAATCTATAAATGCGACACTTCTGGTGGTTCAGCTTACTGCGAGTAAGCGACGACAGTTGTTACAAGGAGACTGCAAGATGTGTTGCAATGGGACCCCAAAGCAAGACCATTAGCTCTAAACGCATTAGAACATCGGTGCTTTATTGGTAATATGGATCACGAGCTACAGGAGTAAAACGACGGGAAACCGGATAAAAAAGAATAATCTGAACTATTATTACAATTTTCGCACTTTTATGGGCAAGTAATACGTATGCGTATACTCTCGTTCGATGTTGGATATTCACATCTGATTTTGGTAACGATATTTTTGTATGAAATCCTGTTTGGTGCATCATGCGTTTGAGTGTCATTAAACTTTTTGAGCAACTCATGATCACCTCATATATAAATTGGGAAAATTCCGCCAAGAATAACCCCTAAGACAGAACAGCGCGCCATGAAAAGCTACAGAATAAATTCAATCACAGTGGAGTCATTTGCATATCAAAAACGGCGGAGCAGCAAAACATTTTTCCTTTAAGAATTAAAAAATCTTTGTAGTTAGAGTCTACTTTCTAAACGTCATTCTAATGATTTGGCCAGATGGTTCACAATCGAAATCCAGTAAGAACCTCTTCTGCCTATTTTCAAAATAGACTTGGGTCCCATCTGGAGAATTGACCGCATAGCCGTTCTTGAGGGCTTTGGAGTAGTATGGAGGCTCTCCTACACCGATTATATGGCAAGGCTGGAGATTGAGGATCTGCTTAGTGCCATAAATTGAGAACTGTGAGGTAGGCTGAGCGGTATCCTTAAAGGAAAGCAATCGGAGCAATTTTCTGTCGTTCAGCAGAAACGGATCCTCTGGGCTTTCGATTTCCGAAACGTTCAGTGTAATACCCCAACGAAGTTTGATCTCTCTCGTGTGTGGATTATATTTATATGGACGGTGTAGACACTCTAAGAACAATTCCCAGCGATAGTTGGGGTCCGTAACTCCACCACCACAGTGAATCGTCACATAGATGTTTTTCTCCCCAGCTTTGTCGAGCATCGGACCGAAAAGCAAAGGGTTCCCCTGAAGCCGCGTTATTTCCTGGATCCATTCATCGCTCTTGAAGATCGAATTCCACAATTTGCGGTGTTTGCTACGCTCCGACGAAACAAGAGATGGTATTGGTTGTCGAAAAGCGAATATATTGTCCCAAATTTCTCGAGGAACTTTGCCAAGCATCGTGAATCTCAGGTTTGCAGTATGTCGATTAATTCATGAATCAGTGGAAATGCTCAAAGCTGAGGGCTTGTTAGGAGAATGACATTATTATATATCTATCCGCCCAATATAAATCCAGAATTGACATCATTCCTGTGGGCGATCATGCTTTCATATTTTTGACATCAGAATCGGGATTCAGTTTCCATCTCTCAATTTATAGAGATAGAAACGTCAGATTCGACGTGGTCACCGTCCCGGCCATGGAGCAAAACATAGGAAACGATCTGTTTGGTGCTGTAAAATTCGCGGCTGGTGCCGCATGCACCGTCTTGTGTGGTAGAAATGATCGGAACTCGTATCGTACGTCCAACGGGTAATACTGGGAATGACTCCGCCTATAGTTCCGGCATGGTAGAATCATTAAATGCGCCCTGCTACGTTCAACTAGCAGTCCTATCACTCCGCTTTGGCAGGCCTTAATCGACGATATTATGCCTGTCTCCGACCAACCCAAGTCCTCTATAACCTCTGGCCGGACAAACTGGGGTGCTCCGTCTGTCTCTGACAAACCCAAGCCATCCATGTTTGCAATTTGATGTCTGTTTTAATTGATAAACTTTTAGACCGATACAAAAGTGCTATTGATAGAGTGAATTTCCTTCTCAACCTGAATGGCCGTTAAGTGTTTGCAGTTCAGAGCGGGTCTTAGCATCCCAGAGCTTGATGGTGTCGTCATAGGAGCCTGACGCCACTATTTGGCCATCAGGGGAGAAGGCCACTGAACAAACCGAACTTGAATGGCCCTCAAGTGTTTGTAGTGCCGGGCTCCAATCATCCTCCACCTGTGGTAGAATGTGTATTTGTTTGGGCCTGTAGTTAAGAAACATCTTTCTAATAATACTTCGCATTGGTAAAAGCACCACCCCGGAACAGTAGAGTTGGAGCGGGGCAAGACTTGCCATGTAGGCGTTCTTTAGAATAAATCGTTTTGCCTCATAGAGAAAGTTGGAAAATTCAGCAGTCACGTCCTTCTGTACACTTGATTTTAGTCATCACTCGAGTGTAAATGCACAGAAACTTACCCTAGCGCCTAGCTGAATTATATCCATCATTGCCACCGCCTCTGATATAATACCCATTAGACTCAGCGCCCCTAGCCAATGAAGGAAGTGCTTTTTCAGAAAGCCAAAAGCCATGGGCCTACTGATATGACGGTGGCTATGTTCAAAATGATATACCCAATACCGACAGGAGTACTGGAGATCTGCTGAGAGGTGCTTGTTAATAAGTTGATTATCGATATTTGCTCTCTGACTCCCGTAGCTTGACAGACCACAGATATTTTGCTTCAAGCCAGTTTTTGCGTTCATAATACGGAAGCAATGCAAGACAATCTTCTGGTGCGTCTCGTTTTCATCCACTTGGAAGGTGCTTGTTGTATTAATGAGGAAGTCTCGGAATGATAGATGTAGGATTCGGACCGGGGCATCCGAATTAGTTGGTATATTCAAATATCGATGCCGCGCCGAAACATCCTCCGTCTATGTACGTCGATCTTGAAGGGGTGAACCTGTCACGAAAGGGAACTATATCAATTTTGCAGATTTACTTTGCGCCTTCTGATATGACGTATTTGATCGACATTCATGTCCTAAATGCTGATGCATTTACGCACAAAACAAAGAGCGGCAGGACACTGAAAGAAATTTTGGAGGATCCGCTTCTACCAAAGGTGTTTTTCGACGTGCGCAATGACTCGGATGCTCTATATAGCCATGCTCTTCGAACAATACGGCGTTGTATAAACAGGAGGGGTTTTTTTTTTCCCAACGATAGATGCATGCGACTCTTCTATTAATTCCCATTCGACCACTCTATTACTCCTGACTGGTCTGAGATTTTTGTACGCGTAGTGTTATCTTGATGCGGATCAACCGCACATAGTGCCATGTCTCTAATGAATTTGGTAACGCCAGGTCTCATTGCCCTAAACAGCCTTCTAACTGTGACAGCCCTCGTGGCTGATCTTACGGCTCGAACATGAAACTATTCGGAGATAGGGCTTCGACCCTGGGCGGTACTGTATTGGGAAGCCTCATCCACACAAAGAGCATTGATAAAGACTTGTACGCAGCGGGGCGGACTCTTTCTCTTCTTTTTTCCTTCTCATGCTTGATATGCTCTGTAGATGAACGCACCTACTTATTTCCCAATACAAGGTCTTGGCTGTCAGGATGCTATCTACGAGTAGTTGATGAATTTGCGTAGCAAGTACTAAGCATTGGCTAGGTCCTATTATTAACAAAATACAACAATTCACCCATGGGATTTAAGACTCTTGTGATCCAGACGCCAACTTTCCCAACACACTCCCTACATTCATTGCAGCATTCATGCACTCTTTTGACCATGGCGCAAACTGCAAAAACCCGTGTGTCAAATTATCATAATGGTGCCATTCAACTCGCACGCCCGCCTCTTGTAGCTTGCTTCCATACTCGACCCCGACATCCCTCAGTGGGTCCCATCCAGAAGTGAATAATGCCACAGGAGGGAGATCTTTCTGCAAATCATCGACCCGTTGCATACCCGGGCTGACATACCGGTGGCTGGGCGGGTATGTTTTGTCATACGGCAATTTGGGAAGATAGTGGTCGGCGAAACTGAAGATTCCATTGCACACTAGATATAAGCTTCCACCCCTGTTGTTTTCCTCGCCCGCCGGCGTGTCAAAGGGGATCCTTGCCTCCGGATACAAGAGGATTTGGCCCGCCATGTTCTTAATACCTTGATCTTGGCGACGCAGAGCAAGGGCGGCAGTCATGTTCCCCCCTGCAGAATCACCGCCACCAAAGACATAATCCGAATGAATTCCCCGTCTTAGACCTTCGGGTCCCTGGGCCCAGTCTATTGCGGCTGAATATTCGTCTAGTTGGACTGGGAATTGATGTTCTGGGGCAAGACGATAGTCAACGCCAATAGTCTAGATCGTATCTTAGTTAAACGATTCGCTGGGTCGAAGATAGGTCTCACTGCTTGGTCTCTTAGAGGAATATGGGATAGACATACTATGACACCTGCCGCTTCGGCAATCAGTCTCAATCCATTCTCAAACTCGTCAACGGAGCCAACTGTGTAACCTCCTCCATGCATATACACCAGCGCTGCCACTTTCTTTCCAGATCTCTCTTTTCGATCTTCCACAATCGTTCGGGGATAGAATAAACGGATTGGGATTGTTCCGTGTATTCCTCTCACCCCTTCAAATTCTACCTCCCCGATTGGTGCTTTTTGATTGTCTGGCAAGGCGTGAAATCCAAGGATTTCTAAATGATGTTTCCGCTCCCGAACAAACCCATTTTCGCCACCGAGATGAAGACTTGGGTGGGTGTTGAGAAAATCGGCCAAGGAGGAGGCTATAGAAGAAGATCGAACTGCTGTCTTGGGAATTCGAGGTGTCATCTTTCTACAGTCTTTCGGAAATGATGATAGAGATGTATATCTAGGTAGCGAGTCTTTTTTTTGCTTCTTTCTTGTAAAATTCGTAATGAATATATATATATATATATGCATGCTAGTCAAACAAACAAGCTTTACGTAATACACGATGTGTTGGTATAGTTATGTTAGCCAATAATACCATGCGAAATGACGGCACCAATTGACGTCATACATCCATGCTCGAAACTAGAAGAATCACCGTATGATAAGCTAGAATTGCAAGATGAACATGCAGCTAATAATTGTTCTTACATTGGACTGGTCGAGAGATCAAGAAGTTCAGATATCGGATGAGATTGGCATCGTGTAATATGTTCCAGAACGGGTGGGCATTGGACCTTGGGAGGTGTTTATCTAGCGCCTATTCCAGCGCTGAAGCTGTTCATATCCGGTGCCCATTGGCGCTTCTGAGCACTCCCATGGGCCTTTGGCACTACTTGCAGCGCCACTCCAGCACCAGCACTCCCATCGTCCTACCTGGAGCCATCTGACCATAGGGTGGTCCCTCGGCGCCATTCAGCCGCTTCCATAAGCGCTCTCTCATTACCACGCACCCCGATGGTGCCTGGGAACTCCATTGCTGCATATTGCGCCGTCATTTCAATCCTACTGAATGATCAGACAAGGATACTATGGTAATGCTCTCCAGGCTGCCACTCAAGGAGGACGTCTTAAGATTGTTCGGTTATTCCTTGAGAAAGAAGCGGATGCCAGTGCTCAGGTTGGAGCATACGGCGACGCTCTCCAGTTGCTGCTCAAAAAGGACATCGTTATACCATAAGGATATGTGCGGTAAGAAATGATTACAACTCGTATCGTACGTCCAACGGTTAATACTGGGAATGAATCCGCCTACGGTTCCAGCATGGTAGAATCATTAAATGCGCCCTGCTACTAACGTGCCTAAATTCAACTAGCAGTCAGAGGCTATCACTCCGCTTTGGCAGGCCTTAATCGACGATATTATGCCTGTCTCCGACCAACCCAAGTCCTCTATAACCCCTCGCCGGACAAACTGGGTTGCTCTGTCTGTGTCTGACAAACCCAAGCCATCCATGTTTGATGGCCGGACTAGATTTGGTTGGCCTCTTTCAGAATCGCCGTCACGGTTCCAACACCAAATCAGATTGATACCAGGGAGCTTCATGAAGTGGATTAGATTCACGGCGCTCTTTGTTGAATAAGTTCTCCGCACCATAAATTTTCAGCCATTTTCTTTTTTATAAATGTCTGTTAAGAAGCGGCTTCAATATGAGCTTATAGCCATTTCCTGCCAGTATCCAAGGTCTTTCATACTAGCAAACAAGCATGAATAAATCTGTTTCTTAGCACGAAGAGAAGGCATTAATTCAGTAAAACACTCGATTGTAACAGTTCAACTTCTTGTCCTTTGCTATTGCAACTCATTGTGGCAATGATAACAAGGACGATCCGCATTTCTTAATTATAATAATTCACGACATGAATTCATCCTCACACCGATACTATTCATTTAGACGCTACCTTGCTATTGGACTCTGGCTTTTCAACAGACTCAACACTTCACCGACAAAAAGTATTAGAGCATCAAGAGTCGAGACAAGTAAATATATCCCAAATTTAGTAAACATATGCTTCATGACGGATAATATTCTGTCTTAGAATGCAATAGACTGGAACCGCAGCCAGTCTATACAGGTCATTCCTTGAGTTAAATCCATATATTTGGAATGTAGAGATTTGAAAGACTAGTTTGATAATACTCCTTCAAGTGCAAAGTCTCCTTGACGATAACATTCGATATTCTTTTTGGATCAGTTCTGATTGCCATGGACGGCTACTGTTGCTCATCGTAGGTACCCCCAGTGCGAGAACCACCTTTGCGTCCAGCTTCGCGAGCACGCTCTTCGCCAGGCTGAAAAGATCCACTTGAGGCCTTCCCTCCCTCAGATGCGATGTCGCGCTGTGTCAAGTCAGTATAATCAAATACTTCAGAACGGGATTGCATACCTGGCGATGAGGGTCCATACTAGCAAAACCGCCTGAATGGCTGCTGTGACCACCCTTGCTAGCGATATTCTGCACTTCTTCTTCTGGGCGATTGGCGAAGTTGCCAGGGTTGGGGTTTGCGGAAGTCATTTTTGTGCTATAGACTCTTTTGGAAGATAAAAAAGGTTTCTGAATGTTGACTCTGAAATTGAGACTTTGGAAGACAAAGAACTAGAGCAAAACTATCTTCTTTATATAGTCTAGTTAGCGTACTGTTCTCACTTTCGAGCGAGTGTCTTGGATCGCTATTTCGTCACCGTCTTTAATTAATCATCGAATCACATCTAGGGATATAGATTGCGACGTCTTCACTTTGGCGATCGCCACCTGGCAAACCATTGCGTCACTTTCTTCATTTGGGGGTCACTTAATCATCACATGTAGATTTTTCTACCACCAAAACAGTCCTATTATCTTGCGGTAGCCCTGCGGCGAAGACCGATGGGTTCCACGGTGCTGCTGGGTCTGGTAATGGCGAGAACATTACAACTCAATTAATTCATGCCTACTACGTAGTAGTATAGAATCAGGTAATTTGGATCGTAGATCGTTGGACAGACATAGATGACGAGATGGTGACGCAGCATTTATTACGAGAAGCATCCTAGCTTATGAGAAATCGCCAGAGTGCGATACCGATTTCTATTAAACTGTCCACCTCGGAGCCCATCAACAAAGAAAAATATCGTCCTTGGTTTTTTCTTTTTTTTTAAAAAAAAAACAAATTCCCGCTCATCATGTCAGACCGTTACGAACGCGAAGCCGAAGACCGATACGAAGCAGAAAACGATATCTCACCTGTCTCCGGTAACGTCAAGGATTCATCGTACACCACCACCGAATCCTAAAGAATTCCTGTGCAGGCAGACAGCAAGCCGTATGATGATCCCATGCAGCCGCCACAATCGAACTCTGACCAGCAGCTCGGTATGTGTGAAGTATACAGAATATGTTGATTTCCACGACATAACTGACGGCAACAGAGAGCGACGAGCGTGAAGCTGTTGACAAGTCTAATATTCTAAGTGGAAGCCGACTTCGCTATTCAAAGCCTCAGTCCGCAAATCGATACAATGAGGGTCTAGATGAGAACGACCTCCCATCTCAGACCTACTACAAAGGACAGTCTTCGACTCGTTGATAAATTCCGTCATTCGTTAATCTAGTATACTTTCTTGCTAGCTTCTTTTTTGTTTCATGTGCACGACCTCAAAAAGGTAGCTATTGGACGATTCGTATGAGATGGATAGAAATCTAACGAAGCCGCGAGTTAACTGCTGTATTGAATCAATGTAACTAACTGAAGTTTTGCTCCGTTACAATATCTGACACATCTGTATTCTAATAAAAAATTAGTCTGTCAGGTAATGTACCTAGTACAAAACAGCTGCCAATTAACGAGACAGTAAGTTTAGTTTTCCTGAGTTGGGGCGTTGGCCCTGTGGACCTAATGATGAACCGATGACTACTACAGAGTACATTACATATTAGACTATGTCCGACTATATAGGCCATCCCGCCGGCTTAGAGTGAGATTCTAATCACCACCATCATTATCAGCATATTATCATTGCTATCATCTATCTTAGTATTCCGCCATGGATGAAATTAAGGACAAGTACGGCAACGCGATCCATCAAGGTGACCATGTCTACACTAAAATCCGCGGGGGGCACGAAGGAGAAGTAATCTACCTAAACCAGCCCCATCATGAGCAAAGAAGCAATATGCACTGACTTCACTGTTACAGGTCGAGAAAATAGTGATGAATCAAGTCGAAGTAGAAGAGGAGGATGTCAAGAATCCACCCAAAGTAAGATACAAGCTAAGGTCTCCAACGATAATCTATACAAATGTTTCATTGACCATGCCAGGTCCTCTTCCATGACCAACGAGGGAAAAGGGCCGCTCATAATCCAGAGACGCTGGAGAAACTGAGCGACTAGCCGAGTGCTTCTACTGCTTTGGTATTATTTGACTCTGTTGCAGGTTGCTACATTTGTATACAATATTGTGTATATATAATATGATCCCTGTTTGTTCATTTTACAAAGCTGCATCGTCAAAACCGACATTGTATAGCTTCAACCGCGCTACTCTCGTATGACGTCATGCGCGTTGTCGAGGAGACAAAAATATATACGCATACCCTACGACATGTAGTAGATCAAGCCCAGCTTTGCTTCGTTGATTCTCGTCAACTCTTCCCCCTTTGCAGCACAAATGCAGTCTGTTCTACGACTAGTATTAGGCCTAGGACTTTAGTGGCCGAGTCGCGCTTGCGAACCCATTGCGCATCGGGTTAACTTGTACATAACACTACGATGCTTGCATTCCCGCTAAACTCTTGATATCAACCAGATATGAAATCGCACGAGCCTTGGTATTAAATGGCGCTCGAGAAAGCGGAATCCATGATGAACGCTTTGAGAGATCAATGGTGGGAGAGAGAGAAGAGGGAAAAGAAAAGGCAGAAGTGTTGATGCAGGCCTCTTTTCAGCCGTACAGCCTAGGGTTTCAGCATCCTGGGATGTCGAAACCCAAGTCCTACCTGCGCTGCCACAACCCACCAGGTAATCGGCTATTGGCACCGTGATATAAACCAGTGAAAGAGAGCCAATAGAGACATGCTGTTAGGTTAGGCCTGTACGCTTGACTGGAGGAGGCATCGCCGATTGTAAATTCACTGGAAAGTAGTCCGGACGCTTTGCGCCTCAACCCATGGAGTGGAAGAGAACCCCATCCATCCATCCTCCCACCTGGAGTCTACTTGTAACTTGCGGGTATATTGTCCGAAGTCTTGACTGCAGGAATAGACATTCCTGCTCCAATTCCGAGACATTCTTTTCGACGAACTTTTTGTTTTTGGAAAATGGACCTACTATGGTATGGGACTTCGTCCACTTCAGCAATCCATTGCTTCAAGACGCGAATTGCTCCACCGAGTGGAGAAGTAACCTTGTTCACAATGTGAAGCTATTCCCATATCGTATGACTCATATGACAAAGGCCCCCAGCGGATTCTTTGGTGTCTCTCAAACCCGCCTTGGCGTGTTCCGGAGCGCTCACACTCGGAGCAGGTTCCCGGGTTGCAAACGTGACATGTGGCAAAATGTATTTCCGATGTTTTCCGAGTTTTGTCGTCAAGGTCGATATTGGCCACGGTAATGCTCATGTACCCGCTAAGCGATTGCGTCATACCCACTGTTCTGTACTTAAATCTGTAGTCTCTGCCTCCTGGCACATCAGCTCGTCTGCGAGATATAAGCCTGTCAATTTATATCTGAGTACTATGTACTTACCTCATTTTGCTATTCCATATTCCTCTTTCATAGTGACGCGACGAAATCCTTCGCAACACATGGTGACAGATACGTCCCTTGGAGTTTCGAAGTGCGGTTGATACAAATGCAAAAATGGCACATGCATATTCTTATGACAGGAGTCACTGCTCTACTTGCAACAGCAAAAATGACGATCAGACGACATATATGACAGATAATGAGTTTGAGACCGCCTTACAACATGCTCAGTTGGAGGCTGAAATTATTCGCCGTGATATTGAACAGCTGCTATTTATGCTCAGAACAGCCAATCCGCAACAGCTCAAATCATTTTCCGCGGCGGTTCGGAGTGATATATCACAGCAGGAGCTTATGGCCATGGTCCGCAGATATATCGGAGAATAATACGTCGGAGAATATGAGGGGAAATTTTGCACAAATATAATACATTATGCGCCCGGGTCTTGGTGGTAATCCTTTTGGACTTGTCGGCCCACTCTTCTAATTCCGCATTTACAAGACTTTACTGGGGAAGCTTAATGTTTTGGATGAGGTGCGTTGAACATCAACTGACTTGCTGTCTAATCGTCAAATTCATGCTATCCGTCAGCTATGAATTCACTTTTCGTCAATCACCTGGATTTTTCCTTTTGAACGCTTTAGGATCAATCTATTTGGTTAGCGCAACTTTACCCATCATTTCAAGCCTTCTACTACGTAGTATGTTCCCGAGTCGGAAATAGCGCGACAAGATGCGTCAAGCAGACGCTTGTCAACTTGAAGCGCTTCCTGCTAACGGATGCCTCAAATCTTTGACATCTAATGTCATTCTGGGTGGATCCACCTAAAAAAAGAGCTTATGAACATGAAAGCTTTCGGGGAGGCCAGCTTCGTAGTAGGATCAAATTTGATCTCCCCGAGTGTGAGTATATAACTCAAGGCTAGCTAAAGAAACGTTCGTCTCCAGTGGCCACTTCGAATATCGTCCATAAAGAACCGGAAAAAATATGTCTACGTGACAGCCTATAGCCCTGGTTTTCAGTATTTTGAATTTATGAGATCCTTTTGATGCTGTAAACATGAATGAAAGTGGCACTGACAGTTATATCATATTGCTCACAGAAATAACGTACTGGATCTTCTCCAGAAATCGAAACCTGTTTGTCTCCACGTCCTGAAAATTCACACACTCTTGTGAAAGTGTACCGCTAGGCGTTATCAATGTGGCCGATCTCTTTGTGGGCAGTAACCGTGCAGTCCGGGCGTACCTGCACCGCATTCGCCACTTACGCGTAATGGAATTTTATTCTGTTACCATTCGCCACTGTAACTAATGTTGGAACGAGCTCGAGTGGGACCAATTTGAATATACTTATGCAAACAGTGAAATCAGCATTACGCCAGCTTGGACTCTCTGAAACCGGTTGCAATCGCTAGCATTACCAATTGTTTACTGCTCAATTGTTCCTTAAGTATTATTTCTCTCATCCTAGACTTGGTTCTATACAATGGCTTCTGCTGCCGTTCCTTATACTATCAGAGAATGAGAGTGAATAAAGTTGTCCCCGCCGCCGGTTCAAGCATCAATCATTATTGACCAATATTACTCAATCGCCTATCACTCGCGGTGGCAATAACTAACAGCCTGTTGCACCGACGAAGCAGCGCCCTTTTAATTTCATAGCCTGCCATAGGAGCACTCAAATCTGTATTGCTCAAAGACGGTTCGTTTATCCTTGATAATGATCGCTCAGCGATCGTGTTCAACAATCAAAAATCCCACTATCGACGGAACCGTTGCGAATATTTCGACTACCTAAAAAATCCGGAAGACTGTTCCGACATGGGTAGAACCACGAACCTTTCTGAGCTAGCGGAGCATGATTATCTGAAGGAAAGGTCATTGATTACAGGTCAATCGAAGCGAGTGGGACCGTTACGCCGTACTCGAACCAAAAAATCTTGTACAGTATGTCTGAAGTGGCGGACAAAATGCGATGGAGGCCAGCCAGTATGCAAAAGCTGCCTGATTAATGGGGCAGAATGCAGATACTTGTATCGAGAGCGAGCACGGGATAGGCAGGAGCTGGAATGTCTCAACTCAAAGATTGGCAAATCTCAGCGTCTTCTACGTTGTGCGCAATTTGAGGCTTCCGCAGGTTCTACGGTAAGACTCCAGTCAACTTTAGCAGTAAGTTCTTCATGACGCAGATGCTAAAGCCTGTGCGCTAATTTTTTGTAACTGAGGAGATATCCCAGGCTGCGGATTCATTACCTCGACCTCAAAATCCTTTCTCGTCGAGTCAATCATCTGCCTCAGCTGATCATTGGGGAGGACACATCATAAACCTAAGGCTTCACGGAAGCAAAGACGCAAGGGCTCCGGGCTTTCCAGGAGGATTTACGGATCCCGCTGCGTCATGCACCACAGAGGTAGATATGGCAGATCCGCCTAATAAAGACAAGAAATCTTTATTAGATGTGCCTCTTTTTTCAAATATCCGAGCCGGAGTGACTGGAGATTCCCCTTACAAGAAGAAACTGTCGGCAACGTGGTTAGATGATCTACCGTCAAGAAAGCTAGTAGATCTGTTCTTGCTGTCGTATTTCAAATCTTTACATCCGATGTTTCCTATAGTCCGAGAAAATCTTTTTATGCGACAATATGAATCCTTATGGACGGATACCAATTTAAAACCCGGACATAAATGGTTGGCAATTTTGAATTTGATCATCGCTATCGGTTGCAGAAGATTGCATCTTTTACAAGGAACGTCGGCGGCCGACTTGGATGACGAGGTATTCTTCTCTCGTGCTCAAATCTCGAGTGAAAGCGGATTTACCGCGTATCAGCGTCCAGATCTCCAACAAGTACAGGTTGAAGCACTTATGGCACTTTACTTCATGGTCTCTATGCAAATGACCAGGTAAGCCCACTCATGGCCTCTGAGGTCTCAGTTAAAAATAAAGCAAATAAAATATTAAAAAAAAATTCCAAAAAGGAAAATACTGACGCTGTTTGTTTGCATAGAGCTTGGAAGATTTCAGGGATAGCTGCGAGATCGGCCATGGAATTAAAAATCAATGAAAAACTTCCAGGCTTAAAGCTTGATCACGCATCCCAGGAAGCTCGTTCTCGTCTTTGGTGGTCTATCTACATGTTAGAGAGTCTGTTGTCCCGTATGATAGCGAAGCCGACATGTATAGACAGCGGAGCATGCTCCATTGATCAGCCTGTACCGTTTCAAGAAGATATGTTTAGCGGTCTGGATGCCGCAGAAATCCTAAAGAACAACGATCTCCGCAGAAGGCGCCTCAAGTGGTCACTAGATGACCACGATGGTGAGGAAGAGGCTCAAGTTGATTGGCTGGGAGAGATAAAACCAAACCAGGGATTATATTTTTACCATTTGATTGATCTGGTGCATATAGTACAGGGTTTTACCTACGAGTTCGCTATCCTGATAAGGTTACAAGAAAGTCAGAGGTATATTGCACAGCGAATCACTTTTTACAACAGGAAACTAGATTACTGGTTATACCGACTTCATCCAGCCTTTCAGTTCATTGATGACGTTGATGCCTGTTTCCCAGAACATCCATCGTTGGAGCGGACAAGCTTGGGTATGCACTATTATAGTGCGCGCATTACTCTCTACCAGCAAGCCTCTCTCTCCCACAGCCACGGCTCTTCGGATAGGCCGATACACAACTACATAAGCCAGAGGTGTCTTGACGCTGCGTTCAGCTTAATCTCAATATACCCGGATACCGTGGACATGGATTGGATATACAATGCATCTCCATGGTGGTTGAATCTGTACTTTATTATGCAGGCAGCTACAATCTTCATCAAGGCTCAAAAGAACTTCGAAAACAACCGCAGCAAGATGGACAGCAAGGCGTTTCACGACATAAACAGAATTCGAATCCAAAATGCGCGTTTTAAGGTCTATCGATGGCTCCAGTCACTCTCCGGAGTCAACGAGCTCTACCGCCGTGCATTCCTGCTTTATGACAATATGTGTCATCATGTTGGCTTATTCAATTCGTCCATTGTTGCGCCGGAAATATCTTTTACTAGTCAGGACCATGTTACATGCACGTCTTACATGACGCTACCTGAGCATCAGGCCGCTATAGCGGCGAGCCAATATCATTTTGCCTCGTTTACGGATCAGAACAATGCAGGACCACCTTTCTTTGAATTCGACCGAGTTTGAGCTTGATGTTGCTCAACCGAGAAAGAACCATGAGTAGAGCTGTTACAGCGTCGCTCTTGGCATATTTCCCGCCTGATGAGGACTAAACCCGATCACGACTTATTGTGAACACTATATTTTTGAGACGACTACACCGCATGCTACATGATTCCAGCCAGGGCAGAAAGTGATAGGCTAGGTTCTTCGCTTCATAGATAGTGAACTCTCTCATGTCCGCTTTCAGCGTTGCAGCTGATTCACTCAAGGATAATGAGAGATGGGTTGATAGTTCGGTAGGCAGCTGTTGGCTCAGTGAAGCTATAAGGAGGTGCAACCTCCCGCCGAAACAGCTCCATTCTTTCTTCTTCACCTATCATCAACGCCGATGCATATGAGTGATCCTTAGATCTCTGTGAAAAGGAAATCCAGTCTAGATCAATAGTGCCCAGACAAACGGGTACCGCAGACCCTTGCAATGAATGGAGGACCCGATAAACATCTTCTTCCTGCCGTACGGCCGGCCACCGGCCATCAGTAGTCTCCTTTCCAAGTATTGTATATCCGTACGGCATCAAACTGAGCTTGAAAGGAACACCGCAGGTCCAGAATTCCCAACCGGGGGCATGGTAGTGGTCCAGACCTCTGTCCAGGTGCTGTTTGAGGGATGCGCGCTAATCAGAGAAATAAACTGATAGATGGTCAAGTGACTTGGAGCGACATGGTAAAATTTAATTTAAAGATATAAGAGGAGTATAAGATTCCACTTAAATCAAATAGTGATAGCCTTGATATAAGATGATCCAGCTATTAGCTTCATTTACTTATAAACATCTAGCACAAAGGGCGAAGCTTTTCACTTTACTTTAGATATAATAGTTGTCTGCTGCAAATCTATTGCCATCACTCACTATCGTTCAGCGTTCCATACTAAATTGGACTGTCAAATATCATCATAACAGACACCAGACTAAGCCAATGTCTGTAGTGTTTTGTCCATCTCTTTCTTAATATCAACATCCTCAGGCCAGCTATTGTAACATAAACTCATTCCAGCCCACAACATCAACAACATCATTGTCACTTTTGCCATAGAGACAAGAGGATATGGCCAAGTAAGAGCTATGCTGCCAAGACAGACCGGGATATTCTTCCCTTATAAAGGCACAAGATGTGAGTATACCTTCATTTCATAAGCCAAGTCGCGCTCATTTGCTTTCTGCACGCCTTTAACGACAAATATATATCCATATTTGGTCAAAATGACTTTGAAGAGCACACCAACATCACCAAAAAGCCCATTTCTGTCCAAACATTCGCAATCTTGATCAAGGCTCCGAGCAAGTTGCTTTCGAAGAATAAAGTGTATCCAAACTCGCAGATTGGCGATGCACCAACACTTCAGAGCACTGGTACATCCTAAGACTTCAGTAGACTAGTGCTCTTAGAAGAAGATAGGATAGTCTTGTAACCGCTTTTTCGGTGATATATGATCTCTATATGTGAATTGTTTGTTGCCATGATCTAAAAACAAGATATAAACTGTCTGCTTTTATGTGGACTGCAATCCTGCTATGTCTAACCACTGTCCTTGACACGAATCCTATCACAGGCATTCCAAGACGGAAGGATCGGATCTGTGTTCTTGATACACTAAGGACTATTCTTCCCAAGGAATTCAGCATACCGACATTGAAAGATGGCATGCACCACACAATTAGGTACAACCTGAGTGGTTGCCCTATCTTAAATCGGCTTGTATTTTCCTTGCCAAAAAATCAGGTCTTATTCTTGCATCAGCTTCAGACGTCGTTTTAATGAAGTTCACGGCGACATCTTGGATACGTTGATGCGAACTCCCCATCCGAATTTCGCCACGAGCGAATCAATTTTCATCTCATTGTCAGACTCTAGGATCGTCAAAATCAGGTCCACCAGCTCCTTTGGATTTAGCGTCGGCCGTTGCCGGGAATTGCTATGGCAGGTGATCGAGTGAAGGGAATGATTAACACCCAAGGCATGGGCACTGAAACGTGGATTCTAGATTTTCTCAAGTTAAATCACTAATGCTTTTACTCGAAAAGTAGATATCGTTCTCACTTTCATAGCAGACTAGTTACGGCCAGTCTTTTTGAGATAGACCAATCTTCAACAATGGTGTATAGACAGACTCTGACACCCACGGAAAGGAAGGAAAAGCGGCAAATAAATACGTCTGTAGGCGATTTTAGTTGGAAAAAAGAAAGCCGAACATGTATCGGATTGGTTAGGTTAAAGATTCCCCTGGCAAAGTGAGAGGCTGCATAATATGAACACATATGCGATTCACGTAGGATGTATCACATTGTTTTTTGAAATAGACGCTGTTTCGAAGTTCCTTCTATATGGTTCGTTTTGTGGCCTTTCTTTGTTTGATCCGACCCGTGATGACCAATGGGGAAAGATTTGAGAGTTCAACTTTGCGAGACTGACCCACGTGATCATGGAAGATATCATCAGCCCGTTATTCCCGGAAGGATCCTCGAGGTGGAAATAATCCTTAGATCAATCACTCCTATCCCTGTGGCAGGCGGAACATGGCGACTTCAAATGAAAGTGTCACGTGCGATTCACGTGCATGGCTTCACCCGGGTAAGCCATTGGTCTAGGAGAGAAACGTGGTTTAAACATAGATCAGCATGAGGAGACCATACGCCACACCTACTAGGACGGAGTACGTATAAAGTATTGTGACGGAATAATCGTTTCCAGATGAATTCAATCAAGAAGGTATTGAGACACCATTTTCCGGTTGCAGAAAGATATTCTTTTTCAACCTACCTCAACTTTAGATTTTTTTTTTAACATTTCGTAGATCCCGTTCAAAGGCTCTGCGAAGGGTTGATAAAACGTGCGCATTGCACATTTCAAGGCTGCGGCCATCTCAATATGCACGCCATGGAGGCTCTGACTTGGCAGATATAAGAAGACACTTTGTATCTGTCCTCTTCATCGGTATTCATTGTTGGTTCAATTTCCTGGATCTCGACCATCCAACACTTCCTTTGTTAGAGTAACTGTTTTCAGTGTCCAGAGCCCCGACAAATACCAAGAATCCTGACTTATTCTAAAGAAAGGATGCTATATAGTCATTAGCATTATACAGTACAATCCACTACTAAGTTTTCGTACCTTGAGCAGAGTTCGAGGATCAATGCCGCTCGTTTGGGTGACGAAGCTCTTAGCCATTATCCATGACATGCCGGTCGTATCTGAGCTGCCATGAAGATTGAGAAGCTGATTGGCAATCTTGCAAACCGCCTGCACGTCGCAAGAAATATCTTTCCTCCTCCCTGCTTGGATCATGCTCTTCCCGATATCTCCTACTTGAGGCATCAGCGGAACAGTAAATCGTCACCAGTGAAATCAATTACCAATTTTAATTTCGCCATCTTCATTAAGATAGATATTATCACAGTGCAAGTCGCCGTGGCTAATATTGAGAACCTCATGAACATAGATTAATCCGTGTAATATCTATGTAGTGTTAGTCATTGTTTTCGATGTAGAAAGTGTGCCTCAAATACCTTTTTGCAAATTGTCGCCACTTCGATTCGATCCAGGGTCTTAAATTGCCGGATTTCGGTTAAAGACATCCCTGGCATTTCATAATGCAGAACGACATGACTTTCATCAACCCAATTACCTATAAGATTCAGCAGATTGGGGTGACTAGTTGGCGTTATAGAATCGAATCTTCCCTCCGTAGCAGCAAGGTCCATTTTTTGGAGAAAAGTTGCTTGGCAAGAGGCGTGGCCTATTTGCATTCCTAAGAAGTCGTCTCCATTCTTTCTTGCGAAATTGATGAGAATGGTATCAAATCGGGAAAATGAAGACTTTTTGGGTTCTAATTGAGGAGTCTTTGTCGCGTGATAAGTTTCCTTGGTCTGGAAGTCTTGAGCCAAATTTGACGGGCAACTGGACGGCTTGTCCTCGGAATTAGATGTTTCACCCTGCATGCTCATTTTGAGTAAGCTAGGATCCGGAAAATATTCCAGTGTGGCCGTGAGGAGATAGGAGGATTAAATACTTGACTTCAAGGCTAATAAACGGAGTGAATGGGTACCTTGCTATAAACAGTGAAATAAACAAGTCTAAATTTCGAGGAGAACAGGTTTCATTTTCTCACTCCATCCCGACGATGAGTTTGATTATGGTAAATGCCAAAGGATAACAGCCCTGACTGAAAAACCAACACCGAACGGGAACGACCCAACAATCTAAAACAGGTGAAAATCAGGCAGAGCGTTTTGGATTCAGTACGTCTATCTTTCGGGGATCGTACGCTTGCACTAAGCTCCTTGGTTCTGGGATTTTGATCAAATGGATATAGTTCATATCTGTGCGTTTAGATGTTAGTGACGTTCTCATTTAATCTTGGTAACGATCCGTTTGGTGATGTAACGAGTCCTGCTTGGTGTAAGCATGCCCATTTCATGTCTGTAGGTGTTCCCATTTGGTGTGGGTAAAGAATCCCGTTCGGTGCCGGAACCAATTGGTGCTGTAAAGAATCCCGTTTGGTGCCGTACGCACCGTCTTGAGTGGTAAGAAATCCCGTTTGATGTTGTACGCACCGTCTTGAGCGGTAGGAAATCCCGTTTAGTGCTGTACGCAACGTCTTGGGCGGTAATGAAATCCCGTGTGGTGCTGTACGCACCGTCTTGAGCGGTAAGAAATCCCGTTCGGTGACGTATGAACCAATTGGTGCTGTAAAGAATCCCGTTTGGTGCCGTACGCACCGTCTTGAGTGGTAAGAAATCCCGTTTGGTGCCATATAACCAATTAGTGCTGGAAAAAATCCTGTTCGATGGCGTATTCAACAATACTCCATTCACGACTACGATCATATCTCATGTCAGTATGCGTATCCGTTTGGTGTTGGCAGATGATCCCGTCCTGTAACTGTTCTCGAAATCAGAAGAGGCAACTTAGCAATTGACTATGATTAGATTACTAACATCAAGACACCATCCTGGAGCACGTGACAATGAACAACGCCAAGAGGAACATAGCCCTAGATACTCTATCTTTATGTTAGGGCTCATGAAGCACGTGGTAATATCACATGATCTGACACTACAGTGGTCCGTGCAGATGAACTCAACAGGGATCTTTTTCCGCTTTAAGAGTACAGTACATAGCCTTAGCCCTAGAGCGTTTACAAGATTCAGAGTAAGACTATGGAGACATTGGGAACTTCTGAAAAGTCTATGATTTCGCTTGTTCTTGATCTTGTACGACTTCCTTCCAGTATGAGTGATGGTGGAATATACACGTTTATTGAACATAAGAATAAGATCTCCCAAGAACTGACTTAGAATGGCGTGTATTCGATATCAATGAGATTGCGAATATTGACTATCCCATTTAGAGAATCTTCTGAAACACTTAAAATGCGGCTGACAAGTCGTCCCTTACGTGTTTCGAGGTCCTCTAAAATTTGACCTACCCAGGCACATAACGATCCGGGGATTGTCGTAGCTTTCGCAAGCTATACTGGCGACGAGAACTCCCAGTATTCCTTGGACATGCCACTGTAATAGTCTGCGCTGGGCCAGTCCTCGGTCTAATAAGACCTCCTGACTGGGTTTGGTGCGGCCTTCCTTTCAGTTTGGTACAGTATCGAACCTGCAGGGCCATCTGTGTTCTTTTAGGAAAGCGTGCTGCAATGCGTGACCATGAGAGTTTCTCAGTCTCTTTGAGATGGACGATCAACGTATCTTCTTCGGCAGTATAATCCTTGCCCTTCAGAGACGCACACTCATCCGCCCGCGAGGAAGTCTGGCTGTCTACCACAAGGTCATCTAGAGTCGGTGATACCCTTCCTTCCTGGGGCAAGGAATGATTTTCCGGCGATTTCGCGTGCTTCTCCTTGAAGTTGAAGCTCCATATATACCCACACGGCTTAAGATCACGGGTAAATAAGCCTTCTATGTCAATAGCTTGAAAGTCGGACATGCTATTTGACTGGCCCCCTTCGTCTGCCAGCTTCTTGAGTGATGCCCAAATGTCAGATGAGACAGGACTGGAGGTGGCCGAGTTAATATCTTCAGTGACCCAGCAGCAATACTCAACGCGACTTAAAGAGACTTTGCGCAGAAATTGGCCACGGATTCGTATAGTCTCTGGACTTGTGGAGCTCTGGACCGTGGACTCAGGGCTCGCCAGTTTCGGCGAAGGGCTTTTTGAATAAGCTTGTGCGCGCACTCTTTTTCTGTGGAACTGAGAAGTGTTCATACTAGTGTTCATCCGCCTTTTTCTCTTGACTGGACGAGCCGCTGGTTCATCATATTCTATTCGACTCTCTGCAGGGCTGTCCTCACAATAGTCACTATCCCCTGGATCATCATCACTTTCTGCACTTGGAATGAACTGAGAACAAGCTGAGTGACGAGCGGTGCGAGTCAACTTGCTGGACTGCAATGGTTGATGAGGGACTACCACTGATAGAGATTTGCAACGCATCTCTGCTGACGAATTGCGTCCCTGTTGGCTGCCGTTAAGCTGTCGGGTTCGAGTGGGCGCAAACTGGGCTACTGCCGCTTCAGCAATTGGAGATTGTTGACACACCGATCGTTGCCTGCCCTTGTCCGCTAGACTGTCGTGGCACATTGCATCACCGGTTGGAGTATTGACAGGACTCATTGACATTTGATCTATACCGTTTGTGTCCAACTGAGCCGCCGAGGCGATGGGGTCATCTAGAACGGTCGGCGGCATTTCTTCGATAAAAGTTTCTGAGACAGTGCTGCTGTGTTGCTCATATCCACTATCAGAAATAAGGGGCGGCATCTCTATTTCCAGAGATTCTAGTACTGTAGCATCTTTAGCTAATAAGATTTCTGTAGCCTGTAGAGGTTCAGACAAATCCTTGTTTTTCTCGATGTAGTGGATGTCATGGATTCGTTCGTTAGCTGGAATAAATGTTCTTAGCTTTTGTATAATAGCATCGACGGGGCTAGACTCACATCTTCGACACGCATCCTGCTCTGTCTTCCCATCACATATGTTCTGGTCTTTGTTTTTGTCCATCTCATCAGATCTGTCAGAGTCGACGATTATGGCTGCTGGCAGTGGACAAGAGTCCTCAATTTGAATTTGGGCCTGTGTAACCACAGAGTTGATATTTGCCAAAGAAGATGGATCCTCGCTAGCTGACGCAGGCGGTACCACTGCTGCGCAAACATCAACAGAAGTGGAACGGTTAAGGAAAGGTTCGGTGGTTGATTGAAATGAAGAAGCTCCACAAGGGATCAGAGGCAATTTGGACGGCTTCCTAGGCTTAGGATATTGGTACTCGACCACGTTGTCAAGAGAGATATATGCCATGGCTGAGGTTGGATGAGAGATTATCAAGTAAGATGCATATTCCTATAGATAATCGGAGGTTGAAGTTGCGTTTTTTGTGGCCAACGGCTGATTAATATACCTGAGCTGAGAACGGCCCGATGCAGAGAATATACGAATTCGGCAATGCCATAATAGGAAAAAGAAGCAGGAATCCATTCAGCTTGTAAGTCTAGCCTTTCTAGGAAGCACACCGAGATTTTTCCGATACTCAGTCCACATAGACGGAAAAGGTAATACCTAGAATAGGAAAGAGACCGAAAGGAGTCCTACACAAGGAGCTTGCATGACAACCATCCTAGTCGACCATCCTGA
The DNA here is from genome assembly GCF_001907595.1 of Talaromyces atroroseus. NCBI lineage: Eukaryota > Fungi > Ascomycota > Eurotiomycetes > Eurotiales > Trichocomaceae > Talaromyces > Talaromyces atroroseus. Next base: position 198,253 of record NW_017971450.1, read on the forward strand.
AATACTCAGGCAACAGTGGAAACATTCCCACTTAGCGTACACGCCAGTGATATGTTGTGGTTTGAGGTATTTTTCCCATTGGTGTAAAGCCACTTGCAGCAGCGTAGCAACCATGAGAACGAATGCATAGCGCTAGCACAGCCTCCATTGGTCATCTCTTGGGTTGATATCTTGATATCGTGGTCACAACTCCGTTCAGCCAACGGTACAGCACGGAATAGGATGGGATTCCTATCCATCCCAAGTGTCAATTGCATCCGCGACTTCTAGCAGAGACGTAGAATCAAGTATATACCTCCATTGTGGCACAGGTAGCTCGTCTCTTGGATCAGTCGCGCTTTTTTTCAAAGAGAAACTCCCATACGCAACACTGGAGCCGCGGCGAAATTTTTCAAAGCTAGGGCTTCAACACCTTGACCATGAGCGGCCACTACCCCCTGCATGATCCTGGAATTTCAACCGGACATCACCGGCTCCAATAACACTACCTTTGAACGGACAGAAAGAGGCAGTACTCAACCACTTTCGACGCCGCTCAGGTCCACCTCGCCAATATAAGTGTATTGATTGGTGCCTAAACATAGAGCTAGTTATAGCAAGGAAAGTCTCCTTTTGATGCAATCAAGACAACCGATACGTTCACTAGTGGATCCTGGAAACTGTCGCCCAATCGGCTAGCCTATCAAACAGGACCTCGTCCTCGCAGAGAGACAGCTGTCCACTAAGGTCGCACTAGGTGCCATTTGCGTCGTGGCTGGCTCAAAATTCGTGAGTCACCATGTGGAATCGGATGTCAGCTGACGTATGTTTTCTCTCAATTTCCTTTGTAATACCAGCGCGGTCCACAGAGACATCAACCAAGGGCTAGCCATGAAGTGCGGAAAAGCAGATACACGAAAATTGATGAAGTCGGCCGGAGAATGATGTACCAGTATGGTTGTAACATAATACATTCTGATCAATGTGTAGCGCATAAACTGCACTGTTCAAAAGACTGGAATTTCGACACCACTGCGTATTGAAATGGCTGAGGCATTGGTCTCGCATGTAGAGAGTGCACAGGCTCGATGGATGTAACATGGAGCTTTCGTGATTTTGTCCAGCGCTATGACCGACCAATTTTTCAGCTCTCGGGCGGTGGTGCGCCGATGCCAATAAAGGGCTTGAGGCCGCGTCAATTGGGGCCGCCGGGAAGTTTTGAAGATGTTCACGAACGACGGCGGTTGAGCGACGCACCAGGGGTTTATATATTCGAGCAGACGAGGTACGGGCACGCTATCCCCTTTTTGTACCGAGCTTTGCACTACGCCGGATCGGGGACGCCGCTAAACCGGTTATGGCCCGCACTAGTCCGAAGATGGTGATCCCGGAAGGCCAGCCGAATCCGGCCGCGCCGGTACAAATCGAAAATCTACTATATTCTAAGGATTAAGCTAAAGCTATTAATAATATATTATATATCTATAAATAAATAAATTAAAATTATAAATTAATATTTTTTAATTTATTTATAATCTTATATTAGTTTTTACCAAGATAATTAGTCTAAATAATTATTAATAGTAGACTTTGTTATAGTATTCTTACTCTAGGAATTAACTAGACTATCATTATTTAAGATTGAGAGAGGTTTTATATTAAGAATATTATTTGATTAGTTATTATTAAATAATAAGAATCTTATATAGAATTAGAAGTAAGTCTAAATCTAGATAAAATATTTATAATAAATATAGGATTATGCAAGATAGAATATAATATAAGTATAAAAATAATAAAAAATATAGATAAATAAGTATTAATAAGAAGTAGATTTTGATATTAAGGATAAGATTATATTAATAATTAAGCACCTTAATAATAAATAATCTAGCTAGAAGCTTTCTTATTAGAACTTAGATCTATTTAAGATTATTATAAAGAAAGGAAATATATTTAAGTTAAAACTCTTTAAATATTTTTAAATATATCTAGTTTTCTTACTAGATAAACTTTAAAAGACATATTTAATAGAACTATTATTAGGATAGATTAAGGATCTTTTATTATTAATTAAGATTAATAATTATAATAAATAAGAAATTAAATAGATTCTTAATACATAAATATATTACTAGAAACTACAGTATTATATTTAATAGTAAGACTATAATAATAATATAATATAGTATCTAATAGAAAATTTTAAGAATATATTAAATATTATAAAGGTATTTTATAATTCTTATTTAGAAAAATCTAGATTATTATTATATTTAGAGAATTAGTTACATGTGGCTGAAAAGAATGAATTTTTATCTAATTATAATGAGGATGATATACTATTATTAACTTAATATTTAAAACAAATATTGCTTAGAATAGAGAATGATATAATAGCCTAGTATAATTTAGTTTAATAGTATATAATTATTATAAAAGTATTTACAGGCTGCCTTCTATAGATGAATTATATATAGGGAAGATGTGGGGCTAGATATGTCTTGTAGGGATTATTCTATGTTTTGATTTACACTACAGATTGCTGGAGGATCTATATGATATCAAGAAGGATAAATGGTCTTTGCCAGCTAGTATTCTATATTGTTGGAATCTTTTAGAAATCTAGATTACTAAATACTAGTATATAACGGAGATAGCTTATAGGTATCTAGAATGGAAGGAAGTATAAGTAGGAGGAAGGGGACTGGTAGTTGTTCTTTTCTCTTCTTCTCTCCAGTTTAGTCTCTTCGTGTTTAGCGACCAAATAGATTTGGCATTGCATCGTCACAAGTTCTAAGAATTTATTTTTAAATCTATTAGTTATTAAATAATACTTATTAATCTTAAAAATTTTTCTTTTATTAGATTTCTTTTTTCTTCTTTTATTAATACTCTTTTATTATATCCAGAACTCTCTAAAGATTCTTAATAAATTCCTAAATATTTTCTAAATAATTATATCTTTTTCATTTAATTAGATATAATATTATCCCTATTCTATTAGGTTTTTTTATTAATATTTCTTTAACTTTATAGATCTCTTATTTAATAATAATATTATTTTGCATTTTAGTGTTTCAAGATACTAGTTTTAATAATAATATATAGAATACTGGATATATCTTCATTAATTCTAATAATTTAAGTTTATAATTAATTTTTTTAATTTTTTCTTATATTTTAAATAATCTAATTCATAGATGGTTAAGTTCATTATTTTTTTATAATATTTTAATATTTTTTTAAGATGAATAGATCTTTCTTCTCTTTTTAAAGTTAAGTTTCTTCTAATTTTTCTAGTTATATTATTTTGTATTTAAATATTTTTTATATTTAATTTCTCTTTACAGTATTATATATAGAGTTTTTATAATATTAACTCTTCCTTCTGTTTTCTCTGCAATTAATTATTTATATTTAAATTATTTTAATAGTCTAACCTCTTTTTCTATATATACTATAAAAGGTATTATCTTAATTGTTACTTATTTTATTATATTATATATTAATTATACTATTAATAATAGTTCTATCTAATTATTTTATTAATAATTAATATAATTCCTTAGATATTATTTAAGCGTCTGATTTATTCATTTTATTTATTTATTAGTTTATAGGTAGTAAGCTGAACTTAATCATTATTCTCTTCTCATTAGATCCATCATAGATTTCTATAGTTATGATACAAATACTAGTCTTTTATTTAATACTATAATTTCTAATATACTATAATATTAGAATACTTATTATAATAGTATCTTAGCTAGTAATAATATATTTATTTTTTCTATTATTAGTATAAAATATATGTATTTTATCATTCTATCTATTATTACTAGGATCAAATTATATCCTTCTGATTTTAGTAGTTTTATAATAAGATCTATTATCATCTATTACCATAGATATTCTAATGCTTATAATGGTTGCATTTATCTATATAGTTTATGTCTTATAACCTTATTCTTTTAGTACATATTACATTCTTTAATATAGTTATGTATTATTTTATGCATATTCAGCTAATAATAATTTTTTAATATTTTTTTCAGTATATTATTAATTACTAGATGTCCTGCTGTTGGTTTATTATAATGTATTTTAATAATTTTCTTTCTAATTATTTTTAATATATAGATTAAATCATACTAAAATATAAGTCTAGTTTTATTAGTAATTATTTTTTTATATTTCTCTTCTTATTATATATTATTTAATATTTCTTAAATAATTTTATTATTTGCTATTTCTTTAATAATTAAATCTTGTAATTTTAAATTAGTATTATATTTTATTATTATTGCTAGAGTAATAATCTATAGATTATATTCTAGATTTCTATTTATTATTTTTTTAAGTAATATAAATTCTAATATTTATATTTCTTCTTTATAATCTAGTCATCTACTAAATGTATTTATTTTTTTATTATCTTTTTCTTTATAGTGTTTAATTATAAATTAATATTATAATAATATTTCTAATTATCTTGCTTATTTTCTTATTAATACTTTAATTAATAGAAAATAAGTAAGGTTTTTATAATCTATAATAATTTGTATAAGAAACTTGATTCCTTTTAAATATATTCTCTAATATTATAATACTATTATTATTACTAGTAATTCCTTATTATATATATTATAATTTAATTTTATATTAATTATCTTTCTTAAGTAATATATAATTATTTTTTATTTTCTATCTTATCTTTCCTATATTATTATTACTTTAATAGTATAGTTAGATATATTAGTTTCCAGTGTTATTAGTTTGTTATTCTTAAACTATATTAGTATAGATATAATTATTAAATAATATTTTACTTTTTTAAAGGCTCTTTTTTGTTTCTTTATTTATTTGTATCCAATATCCTTTTTAAGTAATCTAAATATAGATATTATAATATTTATATATTCTTTGATATATCTTTAATAGTAATTAATCATTCTAATAAATAACTATAGTTCTTTAATATTTTTTGATGTAGACTAATCTCTTACTACCTATACTTTCTCTTTATCCATTTATATTTCTTTCTATATGATCTGATATCCTAAGAAATTGATTTCCCGTATATAGAATTCACATTTTTCTAGTTTTACTTGTAGTTATGTTATTTTCAAATTTTATAGTACTATCTTAATATATCTAATATAATCTTCCAAGTTATTTAAGAATATTATAATATTGTCAAGATAAACAATGATAAAATCATATAGATAATCTTTAATAACTGAATTGATGTATTTTTAAAATATTACTGGTGTAATAATAATAATAATAATTCTTCCATTTTAGAGACCGTTTTTCAGTCATAGACTATGCACGGTCTACTCTAGCCCAATTAGGCAAGAGACTAACTATATATAGTAAAATACATATAAATAAGGAATATCAATATAGTAGTTCAATGAAAGGCCCCCCTTCAAGGTTAGTTAAAAATAGGGAATAAAAATAGTAAGAGTATAATTTAGGTATAATATAATAAGAAATATAAATAATAAGTAAATAGATAGAATATTTTTATATCTATATGTATTATTCTTCTTCTCTTAATAGCCACTTTCTAGTTGAAATCTTTGTTTCTTTTAAATATTCTATTAAAAATAGAATCTTATTTTTAGAATATAAAAAAAATAAATTCCTTTTTTCTTTAGGTAGATTTTCAATAATTTTTTTTTTAAATATATTATATTTAGAGTATTCTAATATTAAATAATATAAGGTTTATTTATAAGAATGATATTTATTATAAATATTATTCTCATAATTATTGCTAAATTTTTTTAAATAGGATAAAAAGTACTTATGTCCTATTTTTAATTGTAATATTGATAACTATAATAATTTATTAATTTTTAATAGATTAGCTTTCTATTTAAAATTAATATTATTATATTTTTTATATAGAGATTCTTTCTTTTTTGATTTTTGCCAATCTAATTGCTATTCTAATAAAGCTCTTTCTTTTAGTTTCCTTTTAATAAAACTAATTGAAATATTATTAGAAATTGGATCTATATATTCAGCTGCATGTTTTGCTACTTCATCAGCTTTTTTATTTCTAAAAATATTCATATGTCCTGGGGACTATTGAATATTAATATTAATATTATATATTCTAATTTCTTTAACAATTTTATATATTTCTTTATATATAAAATGATTTCTAATTATTAGATTAGATTTTAATCCTTTTAATACTGTCTAGCTATTAGAAAATATCTATATTTCCAAAATAAATAGATTAATATTTTTTTTAGCTATTTTTAATGCTTTTAGAATTCTAAAAAATTCAAATTCAAATATTTCTTGGCTTAGCCTAGTATTACAAGTATAAGAATTTTTAGTATTTAAATAATAAATACTAGTTCTATTTCTATCCAGTATTTTTGGACCATCTAAATATAGAATTATATAGGTATTTAATATATTTTAATCAGCCTATTTTTTTATTATATTATTATAATTTTTAACTTTTATTTCTTTAGGTTCATTTAAAATAGTAATAGATATTAATTTATTAATATCCTTATTCTTATATATATAATTTGATTTCTTATATATATGCTAATTATAAAATAAGAATAAAGAGATTAAAAAGTCAATTTAACATTTATATTTCCTCTTTCTCTTTTTTCTTAGTTTAAAATCTAGATCTAGATTATTATTATTATTATTAATAATATTTCTTGGTTCTTTTGGCGTTTATTTATTATTTTAATTATAATAATCTTTTAAATCTAGCTTTTCTTTTTTATTAGGATTATAGACATTCTTTGCTTAATAATATAACTTTCTTCAAATTATAATATTCTTAAAATATAAGATCTACATATTTTATTAAATCTTATTTCTAATGATAGTAAAGCAGCTTCTAATTCTATAATTTTATATAAAGATATTTTAAAAACACTTAATATTTTTCTTAAAGCTTGATTTTGCAATTTTTAGAATTTATATGAATAATTAGATTAATTTCTCTACCAAATAAGGACTCTATAATTAGTAATAGAAGTAATATAAACAATATATAATTATCTCATTGCTTAAAATAATAATCCTTTTTCTGTATTAGATAATCTTTTTATTTAATAAAATACTTTAATAGCTTTTATAATTTATTCATTAATATAATTCTTAAAAGTTAATTTAGAATCAATAATAATCTCTAGTTATTTTATATTATTTTTTAAAGTAATTTCTAGTCCATTAAATTTAAGTCAATATTCTTAATTTTCTAGATTTATTGACTTTTTTTATAAGAAATAAATTAATTCTATTTTATTTTTATTAAATAATATATTATTTAATTCTTCTTTTTTTATTAAAAAAGTGATAATTTTTTCTAATATTTATAATTATCCTTTATTTTTTTAGAGCTAATTTTTATACTAATATTATTAATATAACTTGGAAATCTAGCTTTATTTAGATATATCTTTAATTCTTTATCTTCTATATCCTCTATTTCTATATCTTTTTTAAATATAAATAAAATAGATATATAAAATAAAAATAAAATAAGAGAAAATAGGGACCCTTATAAAATTCCTACTTCAATTAGAGTGCTTTAGCTTATATTATTATTAAAATTTAATTAGATTTCTCTATTAGATAGAAAGGAAATAATCTAATTAATTAAATATCTAAAAAAGCCCATTTTTATGTATATTTTTATTAATTAATTTCTTAAAATATAATCAAAGACCTTTTTTATATCTATAAATCAAATTAAGGTAATATTTTTATTTTCTTTTTTAATTTATATATTATTTATTAATAATAAAATTGTGTTAATTACTGATTTATTTATTCTACTATTAATTTAATTAAAATATAATAAATTAAAATTAGGATTTTCTGTAATAAAGGCTAGTCTTTTTACTTAAATTCTTTTAGAAATTTTTTCTAGATAGTTTAGTAAGAAAATTATTCTAGATAATTTTAGTAATAAATAATTCTTATTAGACTTTTTTAATATAATTTCTATAGCCTTTTTCTAACTTATAGAGTAATATTCATATTTTAATAAAGCTTTAAATATAATATTAAATCTATTTTTAATATTCTTATACACTTTTTAAAGAATAATAAAGGATAATTTATCTAGCCTAAGAGCTTTATTTTTAGAAGATTAAAAAATAATATTATAAATTTTAGAATTCTTTATTTCTAGCTATTTATATTTTTCTTTATAAGAATTTAATATATCTAGGCTTATTTTTTTAGAAATAGGTGGTTTTTGAAATAATACTTTATAAAAAGCCTTATATTTTTGTAAAAATGAATATGTAGCTTATTTTATATTATTTTCTTTATAATATAAAGTAAGTAGTCTAGTTAAAAATCTTTTTTTCTATATATAAAAAGTCTTTAAAAATCTTTTTATTCTTTATATTCTTGAGGAATTTATTCCAAAGCTATAATTTTATATTCTTAATTTCTTAAAAATATATATTTCTAGTTTTTAAAATAAAATTATATAATAATTTATTTTCTATATTATTTTTTTATTTTTTTTTTTAGCATTTCTAAAGGCTTTTCTTAGTTCTAATAGATTTTTATTCTATTAGGCTTTAGATTTAGAATATATTATCTTTTTTGGAATGCTTATATCAGTAGTTTTTATAATAATTCTTTAAAGAAATAGAGCTTTATTTTCTAAAATATCCTCTAATAAATAATCTGAATTTAAAAATTCTTTTTCCTTATTAAATTTAGTTATTTTCTTAGAGAATAGTTTCTAATCAGTTTTTTTAAAATTATATAGCAAACCAATAATAGAGTTTAATATCATGTTTTTTATATTTCTATATAAATATAGTAAAATTTTATAATCTAAATCTAAGATAATTTCTTGATTTATTTCCCAGAAAAATAAATTTATATTAATATTTATATTATTTAAATAAAATACTAAATTAATAACTAATTTATTTATTAAATCTCTTCTATAAAAAGTAAGTAAATCAGATTTATTTAATAATTTGAAATTATAATTCTAAAGCTAATTAACTAGATTTTCAGCCCTAATTTGATTATTAATATTTTTATTCCACTAGGGATAATAAGCATTAAAATCCCCTATAATAATATACTTTTTTCCAGGTTTTATATTTAATAATTCTCTTTCAATTATATATTATAAATTTATAGAATCTAATTCTTTTTTATTATAAATATTAATTAATTAAATTTTATTATTATTTCTAATTATAATATTTATAATTAATAAATTATTAGATATATATATAAGTTTAATATTAAATTTTGATTTTTTTGTTTAAAAAATAATCACTCTAAGCCTAGAGCAATTTTCTAGTAAAATAATATTAAATATTAGATGAGAAATAGTATTTAAATTAAAAATAAATAGTTCTTGAAATAGAATAAAATTAATATTTTATTCTAATCTAATTTCTAAGCATATAATTATATAATCTTTCTTTCTGGCTATATTATTTTGCAAGAAATTTAGATCTATTATTCTTTTATTTCTATATAATCCATTTTTGTGGATTTATTATAATTTTTAGGATTAACTTTTTCTTATTCAATATATTTTTTATTATTTGCTTTATATAGTAATCTATAATTTGTATATAATATTAGTAGATAAATATATTATTCTTTAGTATAATAAATAGTACAAAAATGGCCTTTAGTATTATATTTTTAGACATAAATTATATATTTATAATTATTTTTATATCTAAATTTAGAATAGCTAAAGTCTTAATATTTTTTATATTGAATAAATCTAGGAATATATTTTTTAATTTTATATAATTTACTAGCAATAAATATTTTTTTATTTTATTATTAATTTAGCAATTTCTTGATTTAATAAATAGATAATAATAAAAAATGATTTTTTTATAATCTAATTTCTTTCTAAGAAGGCTAGTTTGGATTTCTAGCTAGTTTTATATTAAAATTATAATCTTCTATTTCTTCTTTTAAAAGATTTAGGCCTTCTTTATATTTAAATGATTTAGTTAGGACTTTATGAATTATTAATTTAATCTATTCTTAGTTAAATTGGTAATTAATAAATAGAATTAGTAATTCCTAAATATTTATATATTTAATTAGAAATTTAGCTAAGAAATCTTTTATAGTAGTAAAAATAATTGATTAATTTAATTAAGATTTTGTTATAGAAGCAATAACTAGTTTTTTTAGATTATTATTTATAAATAATCTATTTATTTTATTTCTTAAAGAAAATAGGGATAGATTATCTATAAAGTCTTTAGAAACTTATAAGATTAATCTTTTTTCTTTATATTTTTCTTTAATAATATTTTTTTTTTATTACTTCTTTTTTTTTCTATAGAATTATTTTATTATTTTTTAATAATATGATTATTATTCTTATTAATAATACTATTATTATTTTGGTTTATATGAATAGATTCTTCTAATATTTTTATTCCTAATTTAAGAATAACTACTTTAGGGTTAGATGGAATAATATGAATCTTTTTAGAGACTACTTTTATATATATAGATTTTTCTTCTAAATTTATTAAGATATTTAACTTATTTTTAGATAATTCAAGAATTTTTATTTTAATTTTTTAAATAACTACTTAATTAGGGCTTAAAATAGTTGGATTTTTTATTTTTTGAATTAAAAAATCTCAATAATTTATTCCCTCTAGTAAATCAGCTTAAATAGAATTATTATTTTCTATTTTTAATATTTTAGAAATAAGATTTTTTGCTTAATTAATTTTTTAAATTTTTTCTTATTTTTTACTTTTTTGAATAACTTTTAATTAAAGAAAATTCTTTATTTTTAAATATAAATTAAGATTTAAATCTATAGGATCTATAGAGAAAATAATTTCTTAATACTAGAGCTTATTGTCTATTTTTATTAATTTATATATATATAATAATATATATAAAATAATAATATTTAATAATTTAAAAGCCTCCTCTTTTTAATACAAGATAGAAATTATAGGTTAAAAGAAGAAATAAAAAAGAAAAAAAATAAATAAAATATTTATTCTTTTTATAAGAAATAAATAAATAGTAATTTTTAAAAAAAATTATTAAACTACTAAGCAATTTTTATATAAAGTTCTTAAAATCTTTCTTTTATATAAATAAATAAATAAATATATATATATATATTTATATTTATATAAAAGGATAAAATAAAAATAAAAAAATAAGAAAATTTATAGATAGTCTAGATTCCTATTTTATATATTATTAAAAATAAGAAAAAATTTTGCTCTTTTAATCATTTATAAAGCCTTATAAATAATTTTATTAAAAATAAACCCTATCTAAATCTAGATTATAATCCTAGAATACTTAGATTCTCTATTATTATATTACTTTCTAATAATATAATAATAGACCAGAATATCTGCTGATAAAACCTTTTTTTATTAGAAAAAAAGTTATAAAGTAAATAGTATATAGAAATTTCTATTTATTACTTAATAGATAATAAATAGATCTTAATAAATTAATTACTTAAAATATTAATTTATAAAGACTTTCTTAGCAGTTAAGATATAAGATATTTCTTTAAAAACTTAATATAAATAATATAAAATTAAATATAGTTTTAAATAGTTTAATTTTATTAGGAATTAATAAAGAATTAATTAAGAAATAGATATTTTTATTATATAGATCTATATCAACATAGAGCATAGGAGGGTTATGTAACTTAGATTATATATATAATATATAGCTATAATTCATAGCTAAGTCTTATAACTAGTTAGAAATAGGGGGTCTAAGTGCCTATAGGAGTAAAGGAACATAAGAGAATTCTTTGATAATAGAGAGATATTTTCTAATAGGAATTACAGCATGGTTTTAAGAAGAAATAAATTATATAATAAAAATTATATAGAGTTTAATAAGAGCTTTAAACTGATATGGAATTTGAGATGGGTCACCACCCTCGTGGGTGGAATAGTTCGAGACAGAGGTTGATTGTTGGTTAACTCTATAATATTACTGGTGTATTAGTTAATCTAAATAATATAACTAGATATTTATAATATTTATATTTTATTCTGAATATTATTTTCTATTCTTCCTTTTTCTTAATTTTTAAGCAATTATACGTGTTAATAATATCAAGCTTGATGAATTATTTCTTTTCTTTGATCTTATTCTGTATTTTAGTAATTAATAGTAAAGAGTAAATATCTTTAATTATAATATTGTTAAGTTATTTATAGTTAATATATAATTATAATTTTGTTATTTCTTTCTTTAGTATAAATAATACTGAATATCTTACTAGTAATATTGATAGTTGTATGTATCCTTTTTCTAGTATATTATTAATATATTTTTTTAAAGCTCTATCTTCTAATTCCAATATTTGATAGATTTTCTGTGATTTTAGTTCCTTATCCTCTATAAGTAGAATAATATAGTCCTATTCATTATATTTTAATAATGCTTTATATATTCTGTCAAATAAACTTCTGAATTTTTTATATTCTTTAGATAATTTATCTTTCTTTTAGTTAGTATCTTTAAGATTTTATTCCTCTTTTATAATTTTAGTAATAATTCAATGTTGTATTTTTAATTTATTAGATAATTTATTCTAAAATAAGACTCTTACTTACTTCTTATCTAAAGTAATTCTTAGCTTTATTAGCTCTTCTTCTAGGTTAGTAGCTTTTATAGTCTAGGTTTTATAGTTATATCTTATTAGATTTAACTAATCTTGCTCTTAATAGATCTCTAGATTATACTTTCTTAATTAAGATGTATTAAGAATTATATTATCTTTTTCTAATTTTATAATATTAAAATTAATGTGCTTATGATATATTCTAATACTTATTATAAGCCATCTATTTTTTTTAATAGTATTGTTATCTATGAATTATTCTCTATTAAGCTTTATTAATAATAGTAATTTGTGCTTCTTAACTTTTAATATTCCTAGTTTATTTATAATTTATAAGTCTATGTAATTTCTGGTTGTTTTTAAATCAATTATTACTTAAATATATTATTTTAGTATGTTAACTTTAATTCTTAAATATTTTCTATATATAATGGTTTTTAATATTTTCTTTTCTTCTAAAGTAATAATAAGTAGTTATAGTTAATTAGTTTTTTATTTTAATTCTTTATTTTCTAATGTTATCTACTTTTTTAAAAGTCTATAGAGGTTATATCAGAGAATCAGAACGTTACAGCCAATGGATAAGGGAAACTAATGCATGATAGAATAAAAGATTATCCATAACTGCTAGGATTAGGGTATCATAAAAATTAGAGCAAAGGTTATAAAGGCTATGATGATTATTATATAAGAATTATAGGATTCTTTATAATAGCTATAATAGAGAAAAGTTATATAAGAATACTTATTTATCCTATATTTAATTTTTTTTATTATCTTAAATTAAATATAATAACTTAAATATATAATTTTCTATTAATTAGAATATTTAGGAATCTTATTCTTATTTTTTTTATTTAATTAGATCTTTTAACTTTAAAAGTTTATTAATTTTATCTATTAATAGTTATTCTAGTCATACTTAATAGTAATTAAATTAAAATTTTTAATAATTTAAGATCCTTAATTAAAAGAGAAGTTTTAAAGATAAGTAATAATAGTATCTTAGATCTTAGTTTTAGCAACTCTAAGTCCTAATTTATAAATTATTAATACTAGTAGTGGAGATATTATGATTATTAATAATAAAGATATAGTAGTGCTATTAAAATATATTAATAATCTAGAAAAAGCTGTAGTTAATAATAAAAAAAGATTAAATTATATATTTTAAAAAGTTAAAATTAGAATAATAACTCTATTTAAGAAAGAATATAGAACTTTTAAGGTATATTTTATTTAAATATAACTCTACTTTATAACGTAATCGGTAAGCCACCCGCCCATGTAAGCGATCCGCCCACCTCCCCGAAAAATAACTCTCTATATTGATTTCAAATCACAATTTCTCAACCACATACAATTTGTATACAAAAAACTAACTACTAGTACGACTAGGGCATTGGTTAATTCTATGCCCCATAACGTTACAACCACTGCAGCGAAATTGGCGGCGTACGATTGGTTGAGAAGCTGGGAGCTCCGGCTCACCCGGGGCAGTAATAATAACCTGAGATGCTTCAACCTGACCTTGTATAAGCGCTTGGGCTTCTTCTCTAGTGACCCCTTGCTCAATAGATATCTGTTGATTAGACCTTTTACGCTTTTGCTTCTCTTTCTCATGCGCAGCTCGTAAATCATAGTTTTCCTTTCGTACGAGCAAGAGGTCATTCATGGTTGTTGTATAAGCTTTTAACATCCGCATAATCGCTTGATCAAGCACTTGATTTGAGCTTCCTATATGCTCATTTATACGTTTCTTAATCGTAGTTGACTGCCGTACAAATTAGCGTATATTTTGTGGTATTTGTAAACAGAATGATTGTGTATTGCTTAATCGACTAGAAGGGGGTGTCGGAGTCTTCAATTAGATAGTAAGTTGTTGTATAACTCGATCCGGATTGAAAGGCACTAATCCAATGGCCATGAAGCTATTCCGGATAGTTTGAGCTTTATATGCCATCGTACGAGCGCTTAGAAAGGCCGTTAAAAAGTCAATTTTATCGATATGGTTAAAACCAAGCCTCATCCGCTGCTCAACCAGTTGCCCATAATGTCGCTTTAAAACCGCAAAACAGCCAACATCAAGAGGCTGTAAGAGATGTAAAGAATAAGATGGCATGCAGATTGGGATAATATCATTCTCAGTGCACGTACGGTCAAAATCCGCTATTAAATGGCTTCCATGGCCATCAAGAATCAACATTCGATATCTTCCCATTGTACGACCATTTATATAGGGAATAAAATGGGTTTTAAGCCATTCTAATCCTATTTGATCTGTAGTCCAGCCATTTTGACTAATATTGATTCTCCAATCATCCGGAAGCTCGTCAAACCAGCCTAACCGTACGTTTTTCTTTGCTTTGAAGATAATATATAGAGGTAAAGCCCATCCAGATGAATTTGTTGCTTCAATTGCAGTCACCCATTCTCGATTTCCTAATTGTAAAAGCTTTGGCCGAGCATATCGATCGCTTCCAGTAATAACCTTTGCAGTTACACAAAGTCCCATTGCAAAGCCAGTCTCATCAAAATTATAAATATCTTCTGGAAGGATTCCATATTGAGATATAGCATCTCATACGCGGTCAAAATGCTCTTTTATAATCTTTGGATCTTCGCACTTGGCGCGCTCGTAGTTATATCTTCGTGAGAATTTGGAATCAATCTCTGGGCGCCATTTAACAAGATTATATACCCATTTTTCCCCAACCTGTTGAGATCCATGTTGTAAGAGAAGATGATTTGCCATATCTCATACGAGAGAATGCCGGGGGGGTAATCCACGTCGATCTAAATCAAGCAGCCATTTGACAAGCGATTCCTCTTCAAATTGAGCTAATTTATGATTGTTGGCGCGCTTTTCACCCTTATATTCAATACCTTTGAGTCGATCTCGGAGAGTTGTACGAGGAATATCGTAAATCCGTGTAGCTTCACGAATATTAGAGATTTTTCCATTTTTCAAATCGGAAATGGCTAATTGAATCCTTCCCTCAATCTGAGCGCTTTTTATAGGATCTTTTTTGCGAATTGGTGGCATTTTGACGCGTTGAAATATGGTAAATCAATATAGAGAGTTATTTTTCGGGGAGGTGGGCGGATCGCTTACATGGGCGGGTGGCTTACCGATTACGTTATATAATAGTAAATAAATTATAAATAAATCTGATAAAATATTAGCAATATTAAGCTTTTTTGATGGAAAAGCTATAAAATAATTTACTTTATATATTATTGATTAATATTAAATTAATAGTAATAAAGAATAAAAAAATCTTAAAATAATTATAATATTTTCTAGTTATTAGTACTATAAAGAAAAACTTAATTAATTATAAGAAATTATTTACAAGAAAATTAAAGCTATTAATAAGATTTAATATATTAAGTAATAGATCTTAGTTAAAGAATATATTTTGAAATTCTTATAGATATTAGAAGGACTTTTATGGAATAATTAAAAATTTGGAGATTAGTTTTATAAAGGATTAAAGGATAATATTAAAGATTAAATCTTAATAATAATATTATGATTAGAAATATTTTAAGTAATAATAAAGATAGTATTATAAATTAATTTAACTATTTATATTAGATGAATGGAAAAGAGAGAATTTAGAAGAAATAAAATAAACTTGTATTAGAAATAAATTAAGAATAAAAATAGAGATATAATAATATAATTAAATGTAACCTTATTTAAAAAAGAGAAAAATAAACTAAGAAAAAATAAAGTTTATTTTAATTATAGAAAACTAGATTGTTTTATGAATTAATATTGATAGCTAAAAAAGAACTAGAAGCTAGCTATTTTAGATTTAAAAGAATAGATTGTAACTATAATTTTATTAGTTTTAGTTAATACTAATAAAGCTGATAGAATAATTAATAATAAAATTAATTCTAATAAAGATCTAAAATAGTTAATCAAAAATAAAAAATAATAACTAGAATAAATAATAAATTATAAAGAAATCTAAATAAAATAGATAAGATAAGTAGATAAAGAAAATACACTAATATAATTAAAAAAAATACTTAATAATTTAAATAAAAATAAGATATAATATTAAAGTATATAAAAAAAAGTGAGAAAGATTTAGTCTTAAAGAGAGTATTAAATAGATAAAATAAATAAATATTAATGCAAGAATAGGATATTAATCTTATAGTTATAGAGAATAAACTAATTAGATAAACTATATTTATAAATCATCTAGAAAAAAAGGTTATCTTAGTGAAGAAAAGACAGAAAGAGAATTTAGTATAAAAAATATTAAAAAAGATTTCTCTTTAGAAGAGTCACTTTATACTTAATTAATATTATAAAATAATAAATTAAAAATAATAATCTATAAGGATCTATATTAAGAATAAATAAAAAATCTTATTAAGAATAAAATAAGAATAGAAATATAGAGAAATATTATAAATCTTTAGAAAGATAACTTATATAGTTATATATCTACTAATATAATCTATTAGGAAGAGTCTTAATAGAAATAGAAGAATTATATTAAGAAATATAAGAAATATAATAAATAAATATATTATATATATTAAAAGTATAGATAAATATATTTATTTCTAATAATAAGGTATAAGTATATTTTATATAAAAAAAGAATATATTTTTATAATAAATAAAATAGATATATAAGAAATTATTTTTATTATTATTATTTATCTACTAGAGGAAATTTGTATTATAAAGTTCATTGGATAATATATTATAATAATTTATATAAACTTTATATTAGACTAAAGATAATATTAAAATGATTTTTAAATATCTTATCTATTATCCTGAAACTAAAATTAAAATATTTATAAGAATAATTAGAATACTAATATATTTATAAAGAACTAGTATACTTTTATTATAATGGTTTTATAACTATAGAATATTAGATAAAAAGGTTATATAAATAATATATAACTAGTATAAAAGAATTTTTTAAATAAAGATAATAATTCTAAGAAAGACATATAATTATGATAGAATTTATTATAATAACTATAGAATTAAAAGTAGTTAGTTAAATAGTTGTAATACTAGTAAAGATTAATGGGAAAGATATGAGAATTTTGTTAGATTTAGGAGCAGTCTATAATTATATTAGAGAAAAATTTGTGAATAAAGCTAAAATATTTATTATATAGACAAATAAATAGGTAATAATTATTTTAATTAGTGAAGAAATAATTAGTTAAGGCTATAAAAAATAGGTATTAAATATTATTGTGAGATTAGGATAATATATTATAATAGTTATACTTGATATTGTATTAATATTAAGAGAATATTATAATACTGTGTTTGGAATAATATAATTATAAATATAGAATCTAATAATTGACTGAATGAACAGAATGGTGGTAGTTGATAATATGGTATTATGAATAAGGATTATTAAGAAGAAGATTAAAGAAATTGCTTAGCTATGCGAGGAATTAGAGTAAAGCTTTAGTATATTACTAGATACTGAAGGATTAGGATGGAAGATAGAGAAGTAAAAATAGAAGGTGATATTTATTAAAGATATTGTATATATTGACAATAGAAATAAAGCATAAAAAGAGAAATTATAAAATAGTTAGAAGAATCTAAGTGATAAAAACAAAATAAGAATTAAAAATAATGAAATAAAGAAGATTAAGATAAAATTAAAACTGAAAGAATTATATAAAAAGAAACTTATAGAAATTTTAGTAAAGTTATTAAGAAAATACTATGAGTCTATTAAATTATTTATAAAAAAAGAATAATGATTATTAATATATATTAAAGAATTTGAAGTATAAATTAAGCTAAAAGAAGAATTTATACTATCCTCAATTAAGTAATATTATAAGTTAAGAGATAAGTTAGAACTTAAGAATAAATTTACTAATAAATTTTATAAAGCAATATATATATAATTAAAATATAGAAAAGCATCAGCATAATTAATATTTATTAATAAAAAAGATATAATTAAATAAATGATTATTAATTATAGAGTATTAAATAATAAAATAATAAATAATATAAATAAGACGCCTTATTAGAAATAAAAAAAAGATTTTTTATAAAGAGTAAAGATTATAATAGTCTTTAATATTTAATAAGGTTATTATAATCTACAAATAGCTAAAGATAATATTTAGAAAATAATATTTCTTATAGATAAAAGACTATTTAAATAGATAGTTATATTAATAAGTTTGAAAAATCTACTGGTATAATTTATGTAATATATAATATATATTCTATAAAAATATCTAAATAAGTTTATTATAGTCTATATTAATAATATTATTATATACTTATAAAATCTAGAAGAACATAAAAAGCATATATAATTAATTATAATAATACTTATAAATAAAGAATTGATGCTTAAGATTAAGAAATATAAATTTAATATTATAACTATTAATTATCTAGAAATAATTTATATATCAAAAAGATTAAAGATTTAATCTAAAAAGAAAAATATAATACTTAACTAACCTATTCTAATAAATATTAATAAAATATAGTAATTCTTAGATATAATAAGATATATTAGAAGATATTTAAAGAATTATATAAAAGAAATATAACTAATTATAGAGTTATTATAAAAAGATTAAGAATTTAATTAAATAGAATAATAATAATAAGTATTTAAAAAAGTTAAGAAATTAGTTAGAAAAATATTAATTTTTATACTTTATAATCTAGAGAAACTAAATATAATTTGACTAGATATATTAAGATATATATTAGGAATTATTTTAGAATAATTAGAAGATAATAAAAAATTAAGACTTATTATCTTCTATTTTAGATAATTTATTATTACAGAAAAAAACTATAACATTCATAATAAAGAACTACTTACAGTAATTAAAGTATTTAAATAATAAAGATACTACTTACAAGAAATTAAAGAAGAAATAATTATAAAAAATAATTACTATAATCTAAATACTTTATAAAAACTAAAAAGCTTACTAATAGATAAATTAAATAATTAAAGTACCTATTAAGATTCAAGTTTTAAATTAAATATATCAAAGAAAAAGAAAATATTATCACTAATATATTAAATAGAAAAGCAGATTATATAATTAAAATATAATAATTATAAATAAATATACTAATAGAAAATAAAGATAGAATTTATTATAATAATAAAATAATACTAGCAATAATAATTATAATAAAAAGCAAAGATTTTTATAAGAAAATAATAAAAGCTATTAGAAATAATAAAATACTATAAATAGTATTATATAATAATAAAATAGTAATTAAGAATAGATTAGCTATTTAAAGAAAATTAATATTAGTATTATTTTTAATAATTATAAAAGTTATTTAAATAAACTATAATTTACTAATTAAAGAACATTATAGAATTAATTAAATAGTAGAAAAAATATAATAAATATCTTACTTTCTAAAAATAAGAAAATTAGTTAAAAATTATATTAAGAAATATTATAATTATAATTATAATAAACTAATTAATTACTAATTATATAGAAGAATATAGATTTTAGAAATATTAATAAAAATATAATAGAAAATTATAATAGATTTTATATAAGACTTACTAGATGTGACGGGGGTTGCAAGAACGTAGCTGGGATTCGGCTTCGGCCTAGGAATAGATTCGAATATATAACGTATATACACATATGCTCAGCAGCTAATCGCTGCTTCACAAAGACCTAAGGCCACCCACAGTTATAAGGCAGTATATGCCAAGCCGCTAGTCTAATTAGTGGCAGGAAGCCAGGCAAGGTCATATATCTATTATACTTTGAAGCTATTCCTAACTCTATCTAAGATTCCATTTTATAGTTATCCCTCTTTTTATAAGGGCGCATCCCTAAGTCTAAAATTTTATAGGCTTGTAAGATTCAGTATATAGAATTAATAGTTTAAGTTTTATAATAAAATTCTTACTTTTAATAAAGAAATTAAGAATAGATAATAAATATTAAATAAAGAATTAAATATATAAAAAGTAGTTAAGATTAATACTAGTAATAAATATATATAAATTTTTATCTTTTTTATTCTAATTTTCTTTTTTTTTTCTTTTTTTCCTTAGCCTTATCTTCTTTCTTAATAATAAGTATTATTTTAATATTATACTTTTTTATTAAAATTTTATTAAATATAGATTTAATATATTCTATATTATTAATTCCTTACTTTTCCTATATTAATTTAATACTTAGAGTAATAGTAAGATGATTTTAACTATCTTATAATTAAGTATAGTAGTTAACTTAAAGTATTTAATTTTAATAATTTAAATCTACTTTAGCTATCTCTTTTTTTAAAAGTAATATCCTAATGCTTAAAAAAACACTAATATAATAGTAATTTATTATCATTAATCTAAATTTATTCTTATATTTAGAGTATCTTATAAAAATATTATCTATATAGATAAGTTAGCTACATAAGATAAATTATAAAGTTAGATAAATATTAATATAGTTACTAATAATACAAATAAATAAATAACCTAAACCTCTATACACTTCTAAGAATCTTTTAGTTAAGCCTCTCAATATAGTTCTTACTTCTAATATTATATCTAATAACTCTTAGCCCCCTATATCTCCAAAGAGCAAGATAAGTAATAATATTCTATATATAAGGTTTTAACATTAATAAAATATAGAAATATACAATTAAGTCTCTATATAAATTCCTATACTTAGCCTACTTTTAATTATAGATCACTTTAAATCCTTATAACTATATTAAGTAGCAGTATACTTATTATAATATTATAACTTAATTATATATATATTATTGAATATTTAAGTGTAAGTATATCTTTATAAATATATATTTATATTTTAATTTAAATATCTATACTATTAAATATTTCTCATTTTATAATTAATACTAATAATTTATAATACTCTAAATCTTTATCAGACTACTTAAAGACTTTAGCTAATAAATTCTATTAGAATTTAGTAGTAAAAAATTTTAATAATTAATACTATATATTAAATAAAATACTTAAAACTTTAAATTGTATATCTAAAAAATATATTATTAAGATAAACTCTAGTACTAAAATAAATAATAAAAATATAATCTTAACTTAGCTTAATCTATTTAAAAAGCATTCAATTATAGCAATTTATATTATTTTATTAGAGAAGCTTTATTTTTACTATTTCTATTTCTAATTAATATATTTAGCTGGTAATCCTACTAACTTTAATAAGAAAAAAAGATCTTTTTTATTTCTCCTTATTAAGTCTATTTATAGATAAGTATCTATATCTAGGCCTTTAAACTCTTAATCTCATAATTTATTTTTTTAATTTTTACAATTAATTAGCTAAACTTTTATTAAATATATAATATAAGTTCTCTTTAAATCTTATAATTAATAATCTTTACTAATAGTTTATAGTATAAAATAGATCCTATATTTATTCTTAATTATTATAAATTAAGCTTTTCTTTATCTTTTTCTTTCTTACTTTAAGTTATGAATAGTCTTATAATTTTAAAGATAAGTTTTAAATATAATATAATTATTAATATTCTTTTTAAATTCCTATATATAATCTTCTTTAAGATAATCTATCCACTTAATAAGATATATTTTATTTTTTTTAAAGCCTTTTTCTATATAAATTTCTTTAATCTTATATTCTCTGATATTATTTATAATAAAACTATTAGATAAAGTTTTATTTCTAGTTATATCCTTAAATAATTCTAATAAGAAGATATAGAATACTAGGTGTAATTGTTAGTATTATAAAGGCATTTTTAGCTTATATATATTTATTCTTTATATATCTAGTATTTAGAAAGATTTAATAAATTTAGAATTGAACTTTAATTTCTTTCTATCTAGGGGATAGATATTTATAATTTATAATATTACTTTATTACTAATTTGAAACTGTATTGCTATATATTTTTTATTAAAATATTTAGACTAATTCTCTAATATTTTTTTTAATAGCTTTCAAAGTTCTTTATATTTAATCTGTAATTAAATTTCCTGTTTAGTTGCTAGTATTTGATTCTTTTTTATCCCTAAGATTTTTTTATTAGAATCTGTACCTAGGGGGTCCTAATTAATATTAATGCAAATATCTCCCTAAAAGTCTATTAATATTTTGATAAATAACATTCTAGTGATGCTATACACACTATTATTATATATATATTAAGCTAGTACTAATTATTATACCTAGTTATCCTATAATAAATTAATATATAACTGAAGGTAATATTTTAATATTTAATTCTATTATTCTATTTAGCTATTAGTTTAAGGGTAATAGACTGTGCTAATTCTTCTTCTTATACTAAAATACTAATAAAGCATTTTCTAAAATATAGTTATAAATATTGTTACTTAATTGCTTACAATATTCTTAGATATAATGAAGTATTTAATTATTAATTTATATATAGTCTTCACCAGTTCTTTTATTAATATAATGATAGATATAGATTTATATATAATATATTTTATTAATAGTTCTATAATAACTATAATAGTATTATATATTTTTCCCTTCTAATTTAAAGATAAAAGCTCTACTATAAAATCCAAGATAATTAACTCTTAAGGTTTTATAGATTTTAGTAATAACTTTATCAGTCTATATTCTTTATATTATAGCATGCAATTATATTGGCATTTTATATATATTAAGTAATAGTATTAAATTATATTATAAAGCTCTTATTAGAAATATTTTAATAATATTATTTTGTATATCTTTTTAATATTGAAATAACCTTCTTATAAATTATTATAATTAACTTATAAAACTTCTTATCTGAGTGTATAATCATGCGGTATATATATTATACCTTTAAATCTAAGTAGATTATTAGCTTTAATATATTAATAAGAATGATCTATCTTTAAATTTAGATCTGCTATCTATTTTTATATATTTCTAGCTTATATATTTACTTGCTAATAATAATAAATAATAGTAGCAAGCTCTTTAGATATATTTAAATAGGCTATCTTAATTATAATAGCTGCTATTACTTTAGATCTTAATATTAAAAATTTTAGACTTCTTATAATACTAGCAACTATTTCTTTTTAATTATTAAGTATATTTTAATATTCAGAGTTTAAATTATTATTAACTTAAAAAGTCTTTGTTATCTTTTCTAAATATATAAGTTCTATATTATTAGAATTATATTTATATTTAAAGAATTTTATTTTTATTAAGTAAAGTCTTTAACTTAGTTTTTTTTTTAGTATTAATAGTAAAATCTGTTAATTATCTTTAACTTTAATATAATCTAGCTTTTAACTTGGTATATCCACAGGATTTCTATGCCCTAGCTAATACTTAATATTAAAATTAAATACTATAAGTTTCTTAACCTATTAAGTCTACTTTTAATTTAGTTTCTTTATGATTATAAAATACTGAAGATTATTATAATCTAAAAAAATAGTTATAGACCTGTTACTATCTTCTAAGTAGTGCCTCTAGTATTTAAAGGTTTTAATGATAGTTAATAGCTTTTTATTATATATTTTATAGTTGAGTTTAGCTAGAATTATCTTTTAAGAGTAGAATATTATTAGATATTATAATTTATTAATTTTTAATTAACTCAGGATTACTACTATAGTGAAGTTTAATATATTGGTTTTTACTCTAAATAAGAGTTTTAGTTTAAAATATTTAAGTATAGATATTTATATAAAGTACTTCTTAAGGATTTCAAAGATATTTTATGTCTTTTTAATAAAAATAAACTTTGCATTAGCTTCTTATTCTATTTTTAATTTTTTTTATATTTATTTATAACTCTTAATCATATTTAATAATAGCATAGTAATTATAAAGTATCTCTTAATAAACCTATAATAGAAGTTAATAAAGCCTAAGAATTAAGCCATATTCTATATATTTTTAGGTTTAAGCTATTCTTAAATAGTAGTAATGTATTTAGATTTTATTTAAATACCTTTTATTCTAATTATAAAATCTAAGAAATATATTTTATTAACTTTAAAAGCACATTTTAATAGCTTAATATATAATTTATACTGCTATAAGTAGTCTAATATCTTATAAATATCCTTTTTATAAGTAGCTTTATCTTTTAAATATATAATAATATTATCTAGATATGTTATATAACTTATATCTAAAAGGTTGTTTAGCACTTAGTTTATATATAATTAAAAGATTACTAAGATATTCACTAGTTTAAATAATATAATAATATATTTATAATATCTATATTAAATATAAAAAGGAGTCTTTCCATTTGAGCCGGTGACGCCCGTTCCTGCCCCAGCCCGTCCTCGTCGCGCTAAACTCGATCGGGGAATCCAACCAGATTCTAGTCCCAATCAGGGATCACACTACCACGCAAGATATATAAACTGCAAGTGCATTACTTAACAACTACTAGCTATCTATATTCACATTTTTCCTCACTCAACCTTAATCTTACCCTTAGAGGTTATAATAGTAAGCTGAAAAAAGATACTATCTTTCTAGCCCTACCACATAAAGAGCGCCCATGCGATGCAATAAACTAATATTAGTTTACTAATCTACTATATATATCTAGCTCAGCTCATATATATGTGAGTATTTTAATTTTATATAATTATTATATAGGGGCTGGCAAGTATAATATAGTAAATAAGTATAAAGCAAGAGTGATTATCCATAGTAAAATTAGAACTATAATAATAAGTCTTATAGGTAAAGACTAAATATAATAACATAAGATATATTTAATAGATGTATGTCTAGCTTCTTAAGGCATGCTATTAATAATAAGCTATATTATCTTAACTTAAGTAGTAGCTAGATAAGGTAGCTAATATAATACTATTATTTAGAAAATCCTTCACAACAGCTGATCTTTATATTATTATAAATGAAAACTATTAATAAAAATCTTATTATATCTCTAGATAATATTAGATGCATATAGAATATATTAGTAATATCTTACAAATCCTGTCTTAATATAATATTTTAGACTCTTAGCTAGGAGTGGTAATTAAAGAAGAATAATCTAATATAATAATGTTATAAAGTAGCTATCTTATAAGGATGGATCTTAGACTCTAGATAGTAGATGCTATTAATTAGAAAAATCACGCATAGAAAAGATGTTCTTTGAATACTATTAAGAATATTAGTTATGGTAGTCTAATAGGGGTTATAATAAGAGAAATAGTGGTAAGAATTAAGAGTATAGTGATTAATAGAATAAATTAGCTTATATACTATCTTAAAATATATAAATAATATTAGTCATGACTAAGATAATGGCCTGGCCTATAGAATACTTAAAAAGGTAGTTATTCATATTTTTTAGAGACCTGATATTGAGAAGCTAGTCCTTCATAATTCCTATAGCTCTCTCTAATACTGCTTGTTTTCCTTCTTATCATTTTCTAGCTTATTATAATAATAATTAATCTAGATAAGATTATCTTATATTAATCTCTTCTTTCTCTTAAGCTATCTTAATTCTTTATAATTAATCTATTTCTATCTAAATTCTTCTTATTAATCTATCTTCTATTATAAAGATCTTATTTCTAAAATAAGTTATTCTAATACCTTAATTTTATTCTTTTTTCTATTATTGAAGAGCTAATATATTTATTATCTTTAGATATAAATATTTTTAATAAAATATTTAAAGTGTAGAGTAATATACTAAATAGAAATACTATATTTATTAATATAATCTTTAAAAATATAGACTAATAGTAAAATTATAATAGTAGTAAGGATTAAATAAATAACTTTAAAGAATTATTATCTAATAAATATAACTAGGTCTTAAGCATATTCTATATATAGTTTAAAAGGTTAAGATAATACTAATAAGAGATATCTTCTAGATAAGTATAGTTAAAGTAAGAGCTTAAGGCCTATATATTATAATAATAAGACTGGTCTAAAAGTATTAGTAGTATTTATAAAACCCATATAATAAATATATAAAATAGTTATATAAATAAATCTAAATTTATAGTAATATAGATTTTATCTTTCTTAGAATATTATTTTATTTAAGTCTCTATAATTCTTTTTTAAGGATCTAAATACTAATCAACTAAACAATATTTAAATAAAGACTAAATATCTTATTATAGTAAATATATTAGATATAAGTAATAAATCATTAGATTCCTTATTTATAGATATTCTAACTTAATTATCTAGTATTAAGATCTAAAATAGCTTTAATAAGAGTTTAGTTATTATAAGTATATTAGATTAGCTTTATCTAAATATCTTTTTTTTAAATATAATTTTAGATAAGATCTTATCTATATTATTTTATAATAAAAAAGTCTGAATAGGTTTAATTATAAGATTTATTAAAAAGATATTATCTTATATAATATATAAGATAATAACTAAAATAGCTTATTATTTAGAGCTTCAAATTCCTTAGAGTAGGCTCCCTTTTACTATAACATCTTTTTGTAAGATATATAAAAGACTGATTAAGTTCAAATAATTTATAAATTTATGAGTGAGAGTTAAAATATAAAGATAATTAATAGTATAGATTTATTAAAGATAGTTCTTATGGATATTGTAGATTTTATTTATATAAATATATTATATGTAAATAGCTAAGATATAACTCCCTAGTCTATAAAGACTATAACTTAATCATTTAATATATATATCTAAGATTATACCTCTAAAAGCTAGGCTATTATTAATATAGAGAATAAATTTAATCTAAGTAGTATTTTATTAGATATAGCTTTAGATAAAAGCCTAGAGCTAAAAGTTAGTCCTATAATATAAGATAATAATAATTAAGAAATTTTGAATTTATATTAAGATAATTAAATAATTAAAGAGATAGCTTCTAATTACTTTTATATATTAATATTATATATACTAAAAATATTTTAGTTATATGCAAAGAGCACCATTACTATAGTTATACCTATAATACCGCCTAATATACTATGCGCACTAAAGCTAACTAAATACTTATGCTATATGTCTTATAAGAAATAAAAATATAGATTAAAGTCACTAGAAGATAGTAATAATCCTGATAATTTTAATAATAAAGATTATATTAATATAATTTAATATATAGATAATAAGCACTAGCTAATAAAGAGATTAAGATATATCTTTATTATAAATAGCAATTAGTCTATATTAAGGACTTAGATTAAGTTATAGTTAAGAAGCTTAATACTCTTAGACTTATAGATAATTATTTAAGAAACACTCATCTATAAGTTCTTTCTAGACTATATTCTGTATCTTTTCTTATAGATAGAAAAGAGAAAAAATATAGATCATTAATTAAAAGAGAATATACCTAGCCAAATAAATTATATATTAAAATTAAATAAGACATAAGAAATTAACTTAAAAATAATTTAGAAAATCTATTACTATAATAAGTAAATAGATAAAAAGAACACTTATTTAATACAGCTAGTAAAAAAGAATAACCTTTTATAGCTATAAATTAAAAAGTAATTCCTTTATCAGATATAAACAGAAATCAAATTACAGTATAATAAGATTAAAAATATTATATAATCAACTTTATATAATGATATCAGCTTAGATTAGATACTAGATATTAATCTTTTACTATTGCAGAGATTAGCTTATAAGATTTATAGATACCTTATATGACATAGATCTAGGTAAGGGCCGGTTAGTTAATATTATTATTATAAAAAACAAGATATCTTTTTATAAGCAAGATAGAAAAGAGATAAATAAAAAAATAATAGCTCTAGAATAAATAGATAAGATAGTTATCTAATATATTAATAAATTAAAATCAGCTCAGGGTAACTATAATAATCTAGAGTTAGAATACTTCTTATATATCTATATAGATGCTATTTTAATCTTTCTCTAATAACTTCCAATCAAGTTTATCTATAGGATTATTATAATATATCTTTAATATATCTGCCTAGCTGCTACACTTTATTATAAATTACTTGGATGTTAAGACATTTATATATATATAGACATATAACAGCATTTACTATTTAATAATAAATGTTAGTACATAGGCCTAGGCCTTATAGCCCTAGTCCTTAGATATATATAAAGTAAAACCACTGGTCTTGTTACATCTTATCCTATCTTATCTTATCTCATTACTTTCTATCTAATATAATCTTATTTAACTATAAGTGTCACTAATCCTATGATTATTTTATTTATAAACCATCTTACTAAAACTCTTTTAAATATAATATATTTATTAACTGATGAAGTGCTAATACAATTAAAAAGTTAAATTAATTTATATAAGGAATTAGATAAATCACTTAGTTCAAAATCCAAACAATAAAAGAGCATTAGAAAATAAGTATAATATTTCTTAAAAAAGGTCTATAATATTTCTTTAGATTTTTTTATATTATATACTTTTTTCTATATAATTTATAATCTTTCTAGGATCCCTCCTACATTATATAACCTGTTATATAACCATCTTTATTAATAATAGAAAGCTACTATATCTCTCAACTTTTTATATATAATCACATGTAAATATTACCTAGAGTTATAATAAATCCATTTAAATAATAAAACATACCCTATAGAAATCCAGCATAATAAAAAACCACTAATAAAGTATCAAGCAACTATACTATATATATCAGATAGTTAAATCTCTATTATAAATTAGAACACTGAGTTAATATTAATCAAAAGATACTGCATTATACTTAGTATTTTTATAAATAAAATATAATATACTTAATAATCTTCTAGAGTCATTCAAAACTAAAATAGAGATAAACAAGCTATAGACTAAGGAAAAAGTAAGAGAAGATCTATTAATTATAAATTATTTAACTTTATATCTACTATATAAAGTTAATAAAAATACCTTTTTAATTATCTAAATAAATTATTCTGCTAGTTTCTATATTTCTAATATACTTAGACTTAAGGATCTAGAAAATTTAGAATATTTAGATTTATATAATAATAATTTATTTATAAGATAAATTATCTTATAATTATTAAGTACTCTTTTTTAAGAATTTCACTTATACTTTTATTATATAGTATTAATAATCTATTAGAATATCTTTTATAATCTTTCTATTAGCTAATTCTAGTTTATCTCTTAAGATAAGATTATCTTCTCTATTTATTATATTATAGGATCAACCCTTAAATATTATAATTATATCCTCCTCTATCTTAAAGTATTTATTTAAGATATATTCCTATTCTCTATTCAGTATCTTTTCTCTAACTACACCTCCTAGCATTATTAGTAATCTAGTTAAGGAAATTTAGCTAAGGGACTTTATATATAGATAACTACTTTCTTTAAAAGATTCTAAGCAAATACTAGATTATAAAATATTAATTATAATTAATACCATAACTAGCTATAAAAAAAATAACATACTCAATTTCATTTTATAGATTATAGTGTAAAAGATAATTTTATAATTAAAATTAAAGATACTTAAAAATAAATCTTTCTTTTAAGTTTTTTTTTTTTATTAAGAGACTTTAATATTATAGTTTAAAAAGATTATAATTCTAGAAGTTTTAGTGCCTGATAACTCTATAATAATTTTTTTCAAGCAAAGTAATACAAATTTTTCAGTTTTATTGTCTTATATAAATTATAAGGTAGAATTTAATAATCTAAATAATAGATATAATTCTATATATAAAGCTCTAATAATAAAATGATTTAAGATAGAAGACATTTGATAATTTTAAAATATACTTTTATTATATAATTAATATATATATTATTTAGTTCTAAAATTAAATAATATAATAATATTAACTACCTATACAGAAATTAGAGATAGGACTAGATAGAACAAGATAAAATAAGATAAGATAATACTAGATAGAATAAAATAAGACAAGATAATCAATATCAAGATAATAATACACTAGCTAAAATAGATAATATAAAGCTTATTATAAAAAATATAAAGTCTATAAAAATACTAGTCTTATTCTAGATTTACTGTGATTTAACATAGATCACCTTAAGTCATTAGTTTTAGGCCATTAATTAGCTCAACTTTATTCTTTTCTTCTAGATAATAGATAGAGGCTTTTATAATATCACTAATATATAGAAGCCTAATATTTTAAATATAGAAATACCTGCTGTCAGCTTATATTATTTTAAATCAGACTACTTAGCCCTCTTATTTTAATTATGATTATATATATATATATAACTTAAGGCTTTATAGCTAGTAAGATTACACTATATTATTATTTAATAATATTAGAGGTATATAATATATAGCTGTTTAGAAGTAAAGCTAATAAAATATTAGATAATAATACTATTTTAATAATTCTAGAGATTAAGCTTTAAATATTATCACTCTAGCAATCTAACTTCTTTTAAAGTAAGTAATTTTAATTAGGCTTTAATTACTCTTATTATTAATTATAAAGATAAAAACCCAGCTTATTTTATATTATTAATTAACTTAAGTTTTTCTACACTAAAAATCCATATTAAGATTCAGATCATCTTATAGTTAATATTTTCTAGATAAATTTAATAAATATTAAAAAACTTGAGATCAGAGCTATTAATTAAAGTATTATTAAAGATGAAAAGATAAGAATAGTCTTTGATTGTGATTAGCTAGAATTTAAGCTATCTGTTCCATATGATTATATATTAGATTGTGGCCTAGTTTTATTAAATAAATAAATGATATTAGAGGTCTAAGTAATAGACTAATATACTGATTTCCCTAATATTAGCCATATATAAGCTTAATTATCTATTACTAAAAAGCTAAAAGTATGCCACCTAGGCTCTATAATAACTAATTCTATGGAGCTATAATATTGATAAAGCTATTAGAAAAAGTAAGCTAGATTTAAATAAGCTAATAGAATACTATCCCTATTTTTCTATAATAATTTAGCTACAATATATAGTTTTATCTACTTAGAATAAAACTTAAGCAAACTAGTATAGATCTATATAACTATAACTTAATAAAATAAGAGTCTAAGTTAACTTATTAATAAATTCCTTTTCTTAATAATAAGATAAAGATTAGACCTAATAGATATAAAAGTCCTAATATCTTTTATCTTATTATAAAAAAAGTCCTATAGATAGAAAGTAAATATAATATCTTTAATAAAAAAATATAAGCTGAGTATAATAAAGAGACTTAAAATAGATGATATTAATATTTTAAGATATTATTATATTGGCTATATTTTAGATAAAATAGTTAATTAAACTATATTGATGCTTAGAAAAAGTAAAATATTAAAGCTATATTATTACTCTTTTATATAACTGTATAAGCTAGATGGGTGCTAAGATTATTGATATTATTCTTATATATAAGGATTGTTAAGCTTAGCTAGCCTTAAAAAGTATAAATAGGTTTTTATCTTAGATAGATAATATTAAATAACTTATTTAATATTAATTATTTAATTGCACTATAATATTCAGTATTAATATTTCTATATTATTA
This sequence comes from Talaromyces atroroseus, assembly GCF_001907595.1. Taxonomy (NCBI): domain Eukaryota; kingdom Fungi; phylum Ascomycota; class Eurotiomycetes; order Eurotiales; family Trichocomaceae; genus Talaromyces; species Talaromyces atroroseus. The sequence continues at coordinate 230,398 of NW_017971450.1, forward strand.
ATTAAAACTTCTTTTATAAAATGTTTATTAATATATAGAAAGTTTTTAAGAATAAGTTAAATAAATAAATAAATTAATCTAAGATTAACTTATAAAAATATAAGCTAATTTCTCTAAATATTTTATAATCTTTTATAATAGTAATTTCTGTTAAGCTTACTCTTCTATTATTATTTATTAATTCTATATATCTAGATATATACTATTAATAGGCTTCTATAGACTTAGTTATATCTAGTTAAGCAGTTATAAAATATTATAGGCTGCTTTATATATTCTAGCCTGATATATAAATAGATTATATTAGATTATAGTATAGTTTAAGGAGCTGTATATGCTATAATAGATAATAATATTATAATGGAAGACTAGTGCATATTAAGAAGAATAAAAATATTAGAGGGACTATAAAAATATAATAGATTATTATTAGCTTTAATAGAAATATGCTAGGATAATCTTAAATAAATAAGTTTTAAAATTCAGAGATCTATTATATAATTCTTTATTATTATTACTATTAAGTAGATAGTAAGATATATTCTTTATAATTAGGTTATTATGTATGGCAAGTAGTATATTTTAAATAATAATATGCTCTATAGTTGAAAAGTAAAAAGTAAATCTAGTATAGATTTATTATTATATCTTAATTTAATTTAGGAGTTAATATCTCTAGACTACTATATATATTTAATTATATTAAACTTTTAAGCTATATTATTTATATTTGTAGATATGCGTTATAATTAAGTAGCATAATATAATATCTTTAATGTATGGTATGAGTAGTTAATTAACTAGTTATATTAATATATATAGTAAGGGCTCGCCTTATAAGGATACTATAATATTAAATCTTTATTAATTATCTATATAAACTACTAATATCTGTATTAGCAGGAAGAAATAATGATTACTAGATAAAAATCAGCTAAATATTACTAAGTACAGCAGGTTTTTATTATTACTAATAGTATTTATAGCATTATTTAAATCCTAATTAATATAGCTGATATATACTTTTAAGAGCACTATTAATCTAATTGCTTTAAATTATAATAATAAAATACTAGTATTTTTATTTAGTATAAAAAAAGCTTTAATCTAAATTAAAAAAAAAGCAAGTTTATAAGTGTTATAGATCTAGCTATAATAAAGGAATAGAGTAAAATCTTTGATTTATTAAGTATATCTTGTAAAACTAGCTTAGTTATTAATTTATTAAGATTATATATTATAGTATTTATAATATTACTTATATAGGCTTATAATTAAGAAAGGGCTGTAATAGAACTTCTTCTATTATAAGATATTAAAGGATATAGGAATTCTATATCTTTTATTCTAAATTTGTATCTTATAATAATCTATAGAATATTAAATAATATATCTAATCTTTTCTATTCTAAATAGTCTTACTATATTTACCTTTATTAATAATAAAATATAAATATCTTTAAATTAATAGATAATCCTATTTAATTGATTAATATTCTTAGAGTCTTCTAGATCAATAATTAAAGATAGTATAAAGATATAAGAAAAAAGCTTACATTATATATTAATATAATTATTAATTAGCTATAAGATAAAGATAAGACTATTAATTATAATAAAAATACTAATTTTTATTATAAATATCTATTACTTTTTAAAAATATTCTTAATAGATATAAAGTAAGACTTTAAATAATCTATTTTAAGAAATTAAGAGAGTATAATCTAGAATAGCTTTATTAAATAATTATAATAGCTTAATAGATAAATCATTAATAATAGACTTAAGTTTAATTAAATTAGTAGTTACTTATCTTCTAGATATACTTTTATAGATAAATAAAATAATATAGAGAAGAATCTTATATTTATAAAAGCTATTAAGAATTATTCTAATACTAGTCTAGATGATTATATTAGTAAATTTTAAAAGCTATATATCTTCTCTAAATAGCTTCTTTAAAATAAGTGGATAGTTTTATTATATAGAGTATTTATCACTTACTATATTATCTAGATAACTATATATCAGTTATAATGTGTATAGAAGTTATTTATTAATTAGCTAAGATTATTTCATTAGTAGGTTTTATACTATATATATATATATATCTCTTAGTAGACTTCTTTATAAGCATTAAATAGCACTATATTATATTAGTATATATAGTATTTGACTAATTATAATTAATAGTATTCTCTATACTTACTAACTAAATATATAACTTAGTGCAAAGCAGCTTATAGCATATTACACTATTATATATAGGCTAGATATATGACTAAGAATAGACTGAGTGGATAAAATGCCTAGATATAATCTATATTAGTCTAGACTTATTAAGAAATAAAGATTATAGCCTTATTTAGCAAGCTCTATAACTTATTATTAATTAATTAAAATATAAATTGTATTATATTATTATAGTTAATAAAATAAAGATAAAAATCCTTCTATTATAGATATAAAACCTTATATATTTTTTTTATTCTTTTTTTATTATTAAATATCAAGTTTAAGCTGCATCTTTATAGTAATAGATTATATATATCTAAAAATTCTTTCTTCTAATAATCTTTAGAATATAGTTTCTAACTCTTATAATCTATAAATATTTTTATATACTTAAGTAGTCTTACTTTTTAAAAATTTAATTAAAGATAATTAATTAATTATAAATATAATCTAAAAGCTTCTCTCTAATATAAAAAGTCTTATTACTTTTTTATCTAAAAGCCTTAAGTTAGCTTAATTAGAATATCTTTTAAATATTATCTAAGATTAAAAATTATCTAAAAAGACTATAGATACTTCACAACTAAAAGATATAAAGATTAGAGTAAATGTTAATATTTTATACTATATTAGCTTAGAGCCTATTATAATTAATTAGCTGATAGAATTACTAGAGATTATATTAGAACTAATTTTAATTAAATATATTAATATAAAGAAGGATTAAAAGATATTAAACAATAGATTATTAAAATATTATAATATCTTTTACTAACTAATTGCTAGCAGTATATCAAACCTTTAATATCTTATTAAAAGAAGTAATATAATTTACTAGTAAGTAATATCTACTATAACTCTCTTTATAGCTTATATAGAATAGATGATTAATAGTTACTATTTAACCCTTAAAGTAAGTGCATCAGATATCTATAAAAAAAAAAGATCTATATTTAAGATGCTAAGACTAAAATTAAATATAATTCTAAAAAATTTTATTAAATTTTAGTAATAAGACTTAAACCTATATATCTAGAGGCTATAATACTATTAAATAATCTATAGATAATTCTATTAAATTTTATTAAGAAAGAAGAACTAATATAACTATTTATTAAAATTCTAAGAATTAAATATATATAGTTAATTTTAAATTATAAAAAAACTACTAATAATAAATAGGTTAATATAGAATTAGAAAGTAGTAAAAAACTTAACAATTAAAGCCTATTAATAAAAAAGATATCTAGGTTAAAGATAAAAAAGATTTAGAAAATATAAATAGATTATTTATAAAGCAAGAATACAGTTTATAAGTTAAAGATAAAATAAGCTTTTAAAAAAACTTAAATAACTAGACTTAAATAAGCTAAAAGTAATTAATAAGTTACTTATATATATCTTAATAAAGTAATTCAAGATTAATAAGATTTAATAAAAATTATTATATTTAATATCTAATTATTAATAGATTAAAATAAAAAAAAAATAATAAAGATAGACATCAAGTCAGTATATCTCTAAGATATCTTGTGAACTATCTTCTAAAATATAAAAATAATTAACTTAAAAGATAATAAATTAATAATAAAGATAAAATAATCTATAAATATATCCTAATATTAATAATTAAATAGATTAAGCCTTACTTCTTATTCTAGTTTTTCCCTAAGCTTAAAGCTTATCAAGAGAAAGTATTAAAAGATATAATAATAAATTAAATTATATATCTAGATCTTCTAATTAACTATATTTAATAAAAATATATATCCCTTTTATAATAAGTCTATAAATTATTATTATATAAAAAGATTATATATAATTTACTTTAATTTCTTTTTAAGCTAAATAAAATTATATATATTACCTATAATAAGACTAAGAAATTATATTATATTAAGTATTATATCAGAGAGGAGAAATCTAAGCTATTTAGAATTATTTTTAGCCTCAATTATTAATACCTTAACTCAGATAATAAAAGAGTTAGCTTTGCCTTTATTAATCTTAATATTCTAAAATTCATAGATATAAAATATATTATATTATTGCCTTGCTTTTCCCTATAATATTATTTTTAAAAGGATTAAATAAGGACAGACTTAATTACATATAGAAAGAAGTTTTTTAGTCTACATAATTCATATCATTATTATTATAAAAGGAAAGTCTTTATTATATAAAATAATATAAAGATTAAGTGTAATATTAATAGCTATATAATAATTAATATTATATTCTTTTATTAGATAAATCTAAATTATTAATAACTAAAGATTAATATATTATTAAATACTAAAGCTTTTAATCTATCTGCTTATATGCTATAAAGCTTTAAGCATTTTTTATTTATTAATTTTTTTCCTAATATTAAGCCTAAGAAATATAGATAGAATTATAATTATCTTATTTTTAATATATCTAAGATAATTATAGACTCTATTTATAATTCTTCTAATATATATTTTGCTGATCACTATAATTATCTTTTTACCCTCTTGAACACCCCCTTATTAAAAAAAAAATTAATAGATGAAGAATATCTAATCTATTTTCTTACAATTCTAGATTTTTATTTCTAGAATAAATATTAGAATAAGATTAGATAATAAATTAATCTTTATAGATTATTAATATATTAATAGATAAATTTATAGTTATAGATATCTAAGATATAAATTAATCAACCTTACTTTTTAACTAAATTAATATTAAACCTAAATATAAAGAGCTAATTATAACAATAATAATAACTTATTTAAAGATTATAGGAGGACTATAATTCAATAATATTATATCTAGAAAAGAGAGAGATTTATTTATAATATTATAGTATATATAACACACAGATTATTATAATTTTATATTAACTGCTATCTAGTGAGACTCTAGGCCTTAGAAAAATACTAATCACTTAAATAATTATAGAATAACTCTAGCAGCTATTATATTTAATAAGTTCTTTTATTTCCTATAGCTTCTAAGCAGATTCTTATTATAATAGATATTAATAAATAAATTACTATACAATACTACTATTCTTAAAAAACAATTATAATATATTTTTATAATTATTAATCACTAGAATACCCTATTATTACTTAATAAAGCAGATGTCTTTCTTAAAACCTATATTAAGAATAATCATTTTATAAATAATATTATTATAGTCTTTCTATAAATATTAAAATAATTTAAAGATATTATATTCCTTATTACTAATTAGACTTTAAACTTTGACCTAATAATTATTAATTAAATCTATATCATTATTAAATATTTAAAGTTAAACTAGGATTAGTAGATAAAGATCTAATAAAACTCCCTTAATCAAGCTCTTATTCTTAAGGGTCCATTATACTTAAGTAATAAGAAGATAGCTAAATTAATAAAACTAGATCTAAACAGTTAATAGGTATATTTAAGACTATATTAATATTATTACTTAGCTTATTAATTATCTTAAATTAATAATATTATATCTACTAACTATATATTAGTAACTATCATAGAAGAATAATTATAATATTATTATATTTAGAAGGCAGCTAATTTCAGTTAATAGTTTATAAATAAGATAAATAAAAAAGAATAAATTAATAGCTATTTTAACTAGCCCTATTCTTTAGAACTATAATATAATAAATAAGGCCTAGATTATCTAAGATAGCTTAGAATAAAATATCTAATAATTAATAAAGAATTATTTTCTTTATATTATACTAATAATCTTATTACTTATATTTAAGAAGCATAAAGATTAGATCTAATTATCTTTATCTCTTACCTCTTTTAGTTATATATTTAAGTAAATATTTCTATTCCTATACTTTCTATCTAAATTTTAGTTATAAAATCTAAATTATATTATATAACTTTAATTATAGATTCTAAGTCTCTAAGAATATAATCTAATAATATTTAATTTATTTTTAAATATTCTATCTTTAATATAACTAATCTTACTTCCTATATAGTTAATAATAATTAATTCTGTTTATCAATATAGTAATTTATATATAAAGAAGATAATAGTATTTAGAATCTTCTATCTTATAGATAGTATATAATCTTTTTAAAGATTAGACTTATTCTTTCTATTAGCTAATAGTTAATTTAAGATCAATATAAATCTATAATTATAATTTAACCTAGTTTATTATTTTATAATATATTTTAAAGTTATAAATTATTATATATAACTCCTAATTTATAAATTTGATTTATTGATTTTAAGATCTTAGCTAATCTCTTATCTATCTCTATACTTTCTTCCCCTTAAGCTATAAATAGTATATACTAGATCTCTCTAGCTTTATAAAGGAAATAGGTTATTTCTAGATTAATTATTTTAAGAAATACCAGAACTATAAAACCCTATATCTTTTAAAAAACATGTTAATACCCTTTCTCTTAAAATAGAAATATAGTTAAGTAGATATATATTCTTTAATTAAATATTAATATTAAAATACTAATATCACTTCTTTTATTTTAAAAGTCTAAGAAACCTTTCTAGTTATAATTTTTATTATTTTATTTAGATAAGGAGCTTCTTCTTTTAATTCTTATACTTTATAGATAATTTTTCTTTATATATCTTCTACTTAACTCTTTATTATTTTAACTAGATAATAAGTTTCTTCTTTTATACTTTCTACTTATCTAATTATTATTATAAGATCTAAATTATACTATATAGCTCTAGCTATAGGCCCTAGTTTTATAAGGATAGAGTATAGCTATATCTGAGTTATTTCTAAGATCTAATTCATAATTAAGAACCAGTATTATTGTTAATATTAAGTTCTAAAGAAATATCTTAAAGATTAGAGATCTCTTCTAGTAAATATATTAATTAATTGATATAGATAAGAAGAAATTTATGATTAAGATTCTTTATAAAATAATAATATATCTATTTATCTACCTTTATTCAGATATTAAACTATCTTATTAATTAGTAATAATATTTAATTTTATTTTTAATAATCTTTAAATAGTATCTATAGATTTATATACCCTTTAGTTTATATAAAATTAAAAATCCTAGAAGTCTCTAATATATTTTATCTGAGTAATTAGCTATTTAAGCTAGACTAACTATAGTTTAAAGAATAATATATATATTATATATATTCTATTAATCTATAAATTCTAAAGTCTAATTCCTGCATTTAATCTTTATTATTAAATATAAAAAGTATATATTATCTTATATAGTATAAAGGGACTTTTCCTCCAGCTTAATTCTAAGCTTTTGCCACTAGTTATCTAAAAAGATTAACTACTTTAGGCCTTAAGTATAATCTAGTTATAATTTAAAGCTATAGATTAGCTCTATCTTAAGCTATAAATTATTATAATTATTAATTATATCCTTTAGTTTCTCTCTTTCTTGGATGAAAAGATTTTCAGCAGATAATATAAAGAATAAATATAAATCTATTAAGAGATATATTTCTGATTAGTTTTATAATATATTATAAAAATTATTAATAAACTTAAATAATATTCTATATAAAATATCACTTAATTAATTAATAAGGAGTTAATTATAGAGTTTTATATCTTTAGGATTAATATCTAACAGGTGTATAAAGTAACTCTTTATCTTAAAGATTATAATATAATTTATAGTCTTATATATATATAATTTAGATAAGCCATTTATACTAGATAAAATAGAATAAGGCCATTTATAATTAATTAAGGTTAATTATAATTATGATTATTTAGATATAGTCTTGAAGTTATCTGATAATAATAGTATCTATTTAAAGATTTTATTTTTATATTTATTAATTAATTTTAATTAAGATATAATTGTAGATTTCTATTCTAGTTTATTAATCTATTAGACTTCACTTAGTTATATTATAATAGAAATAGATATTACAACTTACCTTAGCATCAATATTATTAGATAAAGGCGATGGCAGTTATAATATAATCTGTATTTTTAGCTTATTAGGCATTGAAATCATATTAAAACTATCTCAATATTATAATTTTAGTGGTTGTTTATCCCTATTAAATATATCTAATATTGTATATTTTATATTCTAGATAATAAACAACATAAAAAGCAAGAGCAATGTATTCCAAATAGATATATTTAAAATAAGTGAAGTATTATATAAGATAGGAAATAGAGTTGATCTTTAAGTAATAAATAATAATTAAAGTTAGATTAATTTAGTATTAACTTAAAACTTAAAATAAGTCTATAATAATTAATTATAATTTTTATCTATATTGCTGCCTAAAAGATTAGGCTCTTGCTCTTAATCTTTAACTAGGAATATCTATAATTTAAGGGATGAGCTAATGTAAGCCTAGTGCTAATATGGGCCTGTTGAATATTATAGTAGCTATAATGTTCTAGGTATAGGTCTATATATATATATAAGCAGTTTATAGATTAATTAGGGGAGTATATTAATTGCGTGAGATATTTATTATTTTTAAGAAAAATTGTTTTTTATTTATTGCTATATTTATTTATATTTAAAAAGCTGCTGAGTGCTTACTCTTATTATTATTAATTATTTATTAGATTGGTGGGGCTTTATAGAATATTAATAGCTAATAAATTTAGACTAAATATATATATAAAAGTGCTAGGCTTTTATTACTATTATTCTCCTTACTTATTCTGCTGCTTGATTAATTATATTCTCTTCCTTATTCCTATATTATTATTAATCATAAAATCACTAGGCATTTTCTATTAAGAGATAGAATAATATAAATCCTATTTTTCATAATTAGCTCTAAAGATTAAGATATATATAAAATATAATACCAGGTATAATAGTTTTAATAATTAAAAACTTATCTTATTTATATAGAATATCTTGATTTACTTATCTTAAAATTAGATTTTAAGAAAGATATCTATATTAATAATAATATTTAACTTATATACTTTTTTAAAGAGTATATTATTATAATAGTTTTACTGCTATTTTTTCTATTTTTTTAGTAGTATCTTTTTTATTATAATAAATAGTTTAGTTATTTACTCTATTAAATTTAATTATATACTAGTTTATAGAGTTTTTATTAATTAATATTAAATAAAAGATAATAGCTAAATCTCTTTTAAAATAATAATCTAGGTAAATCTAAGTTCTTTATTTAGCTAAAAGATACTTTTTAGATTTTAGGCCAAAACTAGATTTATCTAGTAGCTATTATTCTTATTTTCTAAAAAATACTTTATAATGCCTCTACTTCTATTAGCTTAAAGATCTTAATATCTATAGAGATTATAATTAATTATTTAAAATCTAAACAATACCTACTAAAAGTAGATTTATAAAACTAGTTTAAGTATTAAGTAAAGGATCTAAATTTTATAGAGTCTAGTCCTAGCTATTCTAACATAAGAATCTAGATTTAAAAAAATCTAATTTTTATGCTTTATACTATAAGTTTTAGATGATTAGCTAAAGCCAGATTAAAAAATAGGATCTAAATTTAAATATTAAAAAAAAATAATATTTTTTTTATATTAATAATTTATTTATATCTTAGTATAAATAAGAGAGACTATTTACTTACATGAACAAGATATAGGATTATATTAAATTAATCCACTATTAAGAACTTATAGTATTTAATAGCAGTAAGATCCCTTGTTCTATCTACAAAGCGCGGAACATTATATATATACCACTAAGCATTTCTGATTTTCAAAATCATATATAAGAAATACATAAGACTTCGCAATCCCTATCAAGCACTTACTACATCTCAACTAATGATTACTTTATAGTTTTGAAACAAGCTGCAAAGCTAGTTAAATATATGCTAATAAGGAATTATAAAGGCTGACTATAAATGATTATAATAACAATAGAAGGGCTAGCTCTGTATAAAGATTTTTTATTATATTTTAGGTGTCTTGACTTTGATAGAAATAAACATTTATTTTTAGTCTGTATAATATTATTAAATAATCAAGTAATATTATAAGTTAATAGTAAAATAAGAATATGCACTTATATATATAGTATTTCTATTAACTTGAATAAGCTGCTCTATAATGTTTATATAGATTAGTTATGCTAGAATATAACTAATTATATTACATGAATAGATAAGTTACTAATTTTATCCTAGGCTTTAATAAGTTTGGAAGAGAATTAAAGTATTTAATATTACTATAAATTAATATTGATAATTTATTTTTAGAGTTATATAATACTAGACTTAGCTGCTATTGATTAATTAAATTACTATATATATCTCTTTTATAGGAGCTTAATTTTATTTATTTATTTATTTATTTTTAGAATAATAAATGGACAGGAGGTATCTAGTAATCTTTTAAGATTATTATCTTCTTATAGGTGTATTATTAAGGAGATTATTATTAGGTTAAGTCTTATATTGCTTATAGTTCTTAGGATATATTATGTCTAGATTTGTTATTTTTGTAAAATAATAAAAGGGATAGTAATTTTTTATTATCCTTTATTATACTATTAGCTCTTAGTTTATATATTTGTTAGCTAATAGATAAAGGACTTTGCTAGTATTAGTAGATTTAATATGTGAGTTAGTGTGTAAGTAAAACCTACCTATACCCTATTATCTTATTATATAATGCAACTATATATAGATTATTAGATGCACTAAATTAACTAGGATTAATATAATCTAACTTTAGATCTTAAAGCTAACTTTAATTTTATAAATAAGATATAGTTCTTTATTGTTAATAGATTAGCTATAAATATATAAGTAGCTTAAAAATTAAATTAAGTAAAAAGTAGAGCTAAAATAGTAATTAAATAGATTATAATATTAAAATAAATAAATAGTCAGTTTAAATTTATCTAGACTTATTATTATATCTATCTACTACTAAATGTTACTTATTAATACTAATAACTATCAAATAAGAATTACATTAAGCTATAGAATCTTAATATATTAGTTATAGCTCCTATTATACAACAATATTAATAGAGTAGGAAGATATACTATAAAGATACTATTTTTATATAAGTATCTTCTCTTAACTTCTTTTTTTTTCTTTATTTATATTTCCTAGTGCTTATATTTTATTTTTATATATTAAAATGATCTTTAGTATATTAAAAATAAAGAAACTAGATTTTATAGTAATTATAGTAATTTATTATAGATATATCTTACTAGATTACTTCTTCTTATAGTGGTGTTAGTTTAGTAATTATATATAGATAAATAGTAGGATGTTTTTATAAGATTTTAATTTACTTAATATAAACTTTATTGATATATAGGAGGCTAGTCTTTATTAATTTAGTAATAAGGCTGGGAAATATTCTTCTTACTATATATATAGCTAAGGTAGATATTTTATTTACTATTTAAAAAGTTAGGATTTTATTAGCAGCTTCTTATATTAGAATAATACTTATTTTATATTTATTATATCACTATTAACTGCTTAATAAAGTATAAAGTATTACTTAATTCTCTAAACATTTTATAAGAATAGAAGGTTTATACTTCTTTTTTATCTAGTAAGATAATTAATAATTAATCTATATTAATATAAAATCTAAAACTCCTAGATCTAGTTTTATATATTTTAAGTTTAGATCCCAGCTAAAAGTTATAAAACACGCTAATATATTATTAAATTCTAGTAAGGCAGCTATAATAATAAAGCTTATAATATCTCTTTCTTCTATTTTAAGTGATGTCGCTGACTTAGATAATAAATAATATTATTACTCTATAATAATTAAACTATATTATTAATTTAAATATCAGTTAGCTATAAAACACATTATTGAATTATATTTTAAGTCTGAGTCTAGATATTCACTTAATAATGATTATTGTTAATAGCTTTAGTGTAGGCTTGATAATATTAATTAAAAAATTTAGGTTATAAATTTTAAATATTAACTCTTAGAAACCTTAGATATTATTAATTATAGAACTATTATACAAGGATAGAAGGATAGAGGTTCTATATTATATAATCTATGCTAATAAAAGTAATATATAATAAGCTGGAGTACTCTCTTACCTATTTATAATTATTAATATTTAGTATACTGCTCTTTTTACTAAGAATAATTATAGAATATTTTATTACTTTGATTAAAGCTGATATAGATAATATATAAATATCAAATTTCTAATAATATCTTAGAAAATATAGAAGAGTTATTCTTAAAATATATCTATAGAATTAATAAGCTGTAAATTTAATTAAAATTAAGACTAGAAATAATTATTTCTTTTCTCTACTTTTTAGACTAATTATTATAGGAGATATCAGAGACTTCTTATAAGGAATGTTGAGAGAAGTTATAAAAAATTTATAAATTAGCTGGTTTTTTATTAAATAAATAATTCTTATATAAGTTTAAAGAAAAGTTAAAATTAAAAGTAAATAATTTCTGATTATTTTAATAATAATTTATTTTATAATATATTTTAGAATAATTAATATTAATATTATCTTTTAATCTTTTCTAGTCTTCTGTAGAGTTTTTTTTTTTTTATAATACTATCTATTTTTACTACTAGTGCTAGAAACTATTAGAAGTATATTCATGAATAATTCTTTAGATAGTAAAGCTTAAGTATATTCTATTAATATTATTTTAATTTATTAATTTTAGGAAGATAAAGTTAATAAGTTTTTAGATAGATTTGTGTTATTTTTATCTATAACTATAATAATCTCTAGTTCCTTGTCTCCTTTATTATACTTAGATATAAGATTAATATTAAGACTTTAATTAGTTTATTAATCTTATAGGGATTTTTTATTCTAAATATATTTTTTTATAAGATATATTACTTCTATTATGCTTATATACTATATATTTAGCTTCTAGATATCAATTCTATAATATTATATAATCTTTAACCTTAGTGATATATTAGTAAGCTTATCTTTAACTCCTAATTCTATTATATTCTCTATTATGTTAGCACTAAACTAAAACTAGATTCTATTTTAAAGATTAAGTCTTAATATATCTCTAAGCTTATTTTCTAGATAAATAATTTCTATTTTTGTTTGGGCCAGTTCCTTATTAAAATCTTCTTTTTTTTTAGCTCTTTCTTTAGATAATTTATTAATTTATATACTATTATTTACAAGCATAATATTTATTAAGTTTTTTAATTTATTTTACTTTTCTTATTTAGTTTTTAATTCTTAGACTTCTTATTTAAGACTTAAATTTTCTTATATTTAAACTTTAAATGCTGCTTTAAAATTTTTTTTATCTTTAATCTTCTTTTTAAGTTAAATCTAGAGTTTAATTTTTTTATTTTTCTTTATTTTCTTCTTTTAAGACTAATCTTCTTTTACTTTATATAATTAAGTAATAATCTTTTTTTTTACTTTAAGTTTCTAATTTAGCTATTTCTCTTTACTTTAAAGACTATTTATTATAGCTTAATATTTATCTATTATATCTATGAGTTTGATATAAGCCTGGACTTAAGAATTCTCTATATTAATTAATTATATAGCTTAACAGTTATAGACTTTTTTTTCTAGATAATCTCTTTATTATACTAACTTTTTATTTATTTTATAAAGATCTTAAACTTTTTATTTTAATATCTTATTTATATTTTTTAATAATCCTATACTTTATTATAATAATAGAAATTTATTTTTTAATTTCTTTATCTCCTCTTTTTAATACTAATCTTATATTTTTAGCTTCTTAAATCTTAACTACATTTAAGTTTTTGTCTTTTTAATACTTAAGATATTTTTTATTATATTATATATTTGGCTCTTAAGATTCCCTAATTAAGATTAAAATTATATAATCTATCTTTTATAACTATTTATAGTAGCCTTTTTCCCATCCTTAAATTTATTAATCTATATTTAAAGTTTAAGATTCTTATTACTAATACTTTACTTATCTTTTTTAATAGAGTTAAGCTCTCTCTAAAATGTTTTAAGTTATTTATTAAGTTTTTATAATTATCTATATTATACATCTTTTATTATATTTATATTATTTAAAGACTTAGAAATACTGAGTGCTAGTCTAATACTATTCTTAGTTATTATTTTAGAGAAATAATCTCTAAAGTAGACATTACATATAGAGATACAGATTAAGAGCATGATAATATCTTAATTATTATTCTTCACTGGGCTTTAGAAAGCATAGAGGAAAAGTCTTTCCTAGTAATATTTATATATATTCTTATATAGATATCTAGAATAATATTTTATACTTTCACTATTATTTATAGTTCTGAAGTGGAGTTATGTAGTTATTATTTTTTCTATAGTAGTTATATATATAAAATAAATCTTATCTTAGAAGTAGATAAATAATATTTTATTATAAATGAATTTATTTAGATCTTAAGCACTTAATAATATAGTATAGGCCTTCTTATAATTAGGGTCTTATAATTTAAGGGTTTAGATCTTGTTTAATTTAAAATCTAGATAATAAATAAGTATTGTAAAGATATATTATATAATTATATCCTTCTTAATCTAAGATTTTAATTATCTAGTGTCCTTTAATAAGTATTTATTAAATAAGTAAGTAAAATTTTAAGTTATAAATAATTAAAGTTGTTAGATTCTTAATATTATCTTATCTATTTTTTTCTTAAGATATAATATTAGTAAATACTTCTATATTTATATTAAAATCTTATTATTTTTCTAGTTAATATCTATAAATATTTTTTTAAAAGATTTATTAATTAATATCTTATCCTTATCTAAATTCAGATTTAATATAATAATTTAGTTATCTAGAAGCTCTTTTATAATAATAGCTAGCAGCTCTAAAAATCTTTTATTCTTAAAGAATATATCTAATATTAGGATTAGATAGTTAATCAAGAAAAGATTTATTAGAATATTATTATAATCTTTAGGATTTATTATTCTTAGAAATAAAACTCTATTACTTATTTCTTGATATATTATATTCTTATCTTCTTTATAGAATTTTAAGATTTGACTTTTAAGCTTTCTTAAAATTAGCCTATCAGTTATATTAATTTATTCTATATTATTTATAAGAGCTCTAACCACCATAATATCTCTAATATAATATAAGTATCAGTGGTGTTTCTGAATAAGTTATTAATAATAATCTATTCTCATATATTATAATTCTCTTATCTTTTAAGTTTTTATAGTAATAAGATCCTTTATTTTTAAGATCCTTAACCCCACTAAAAGAGCTAGGAAATTAAGAAAGATGTCTAGTTTAGTGATATACTTTTTATACTTCTTATCTAAAAGCTGTTTAAGGATCCTCTAATTACTTACTAATAATCTTGCTCATCATCATCCTTTTATAAAATAATATATCCTAACTACATCCATGTTATTATTATAAAAAGCCTTAGATTATTATCTTTTATACACATGAATTTTAGAATATATATCACTATTATAAAAATTTATTTAATTTAAATATTATTCTCTTAATTATTATTATAGGATACTATTTACTTCTATATCTAAATATAAATCAATAGCTCATCACACATCACACTGCTATAGAACTTCTTTTGTGGCTCTTATATAGGACTTTTTATCTAGATATTTAATATATATATCTGGCCTAAACTTTAGAAGAATTAGTTTTTTATTATAAGAAACTTTAAATAATTAATTTAAAGTTATATTTAATAATCTTAGAACTATATCTAGAGTATTTTAACTAATAATTATTAGCAATCTATTTATAAGTTTTAGATACTTATATTAGGACTTAACAAAAATCTCTTTTATTTTCTTGATATTTTTACTAAGATCTGAGTAGGACTGTCTTTCTTAAAAATAGAGTATATTAAGAGGAATTTTTATTATATCTTAATAGCTTAAGCTTCTCTCTCTAAATAATTTATTCTTATATTTTTTAAAATAAATCTAGTAGATTATAATAAGAATGTTTAAAATTATCTAAGAAAATATATTTAATTATTAAGAGTTTTTTAATGATTTTATATTCTCTTAAGAAGTTATTAAGCCTTATATAAAGGCTAGAAAGTCTATTTATAAATATTAGAATTAATCTTAGATTCTAAAGCTAATTTATAACTCAACTCTATTTATATAATTAAAATAGATTATTTAGCATTAAATCCAAATACTAGATAGTATATCTTATTCTCTACTAATCAAGATTTTTATTTTAATAAAATAAAGCTTCAAGATTAAATAAGAAATTAAAACTTCTATATTAGATAACTAAAAGCCCTGATAGCCCCTTAGCTTAGAAGATATAAATAAAGAATTTAAGATTAGTTTACTGTCTTATCTATAGTATACTAAAGAATAGTTAGCTATAAAATATTAATAAAAAATACAATATTTATCTGCTAAGATCTATATTATTTCTTAGATCTTAAATATATTATAAAAATTATTACTTTTAATTAATTTTAATAATCTACATCTATAGAAAAAAAAAAATACTGTTTATATATATTAAAATAATATCTTTATAGAAAAAATAAAATTATTAATATCTTAATTAAGAGTCTTACTACTAAAGAGAGACTTAAAAGGATATTATTCTAAGAGAATACTCTCTTAGAAGATAATCTTCTAAGGAGAAAATCTATCTAGGAGAAAGTCTTCTTAAGAAAAATTATTCTTAGAAAATTAATAAAAAGTTAGCTAAATTATAATCTTTTAGAAGGGATCTCTCCTAGAAAAAATTTCTCCTAAGAGAAATATTACTTAGAAAAGATCTTACCTAAGAGAGTTATTATCTAAGAAAATTAGATATTTTAGAATATTTTAATGATTAATAGGTTTACTTCTAAAGTAAATTTCTATCCTATAAGGAATTTGCTGAAGAGACTTTTAAAGCTGCAATTCTATAATCTATATTAAAGCTAGCTATAAAGTAGAATAATATTACAATTATAATCTATGACTAGGAATAATTATTTATTTATTCCATAATAAATAGCTGCTTGTTTTAAATTAAGCTATTTTAAAAAGAGAAGTTAAATAGTATAGAATAAAATCTAAGATAATATATGATAGTGGTAGTTTAAAGATAAAATAAAAATATTTTATCTTTTTATAATCTTAAAATCTAAAACTAGATATAAGATCTAAAACTAACACTATTGAAATATATCTTATATAGTCTTAAGAACTAACTAGTAGAAGTCTATTTCTTAATATAAAAGCACTAATTAGCCACCTATTTACTTAGAATTAAAAAGTTCATCAATTCTACTTATATTAATTAATAACTAACTATTATATATACATAGTATTTCTTCCTCCCATAAATTATTAAAGACTTCATACTTTATAAAAATCAAAATACACTATAGCTTCCTACTTAGCCTAAACCATCTTTCTACCAAGATTCTCCTGATTATAACAATAATGCTTCTACATCGAAAACATCTATCTTATATTAACAAAAGGCTCAGAAATATTTGCCTACCATTCTTATTTCATTAAATCATATTAGATTTTTTGAAAATTAGAGAATAGGATCTATAATAAATTCTTTCATTAAATATTTATTATTATATAAAATTATTTACTTATATGGTTCTAGACTTGCTAAGCCCTTATATATAAGAATCTATCTAAATTAGACTAGCTTAATATATTTTAATATTATATAGATATTCTAAATTTTAATATTTTTTAATCCTCTATTTTCACTCCTCATAACCATATTAAAGAAATCAAAGAACAGTATAACAAAGACTATAAAATAATGGCTAAGCATCCATTATATATAGTAATATATTATTCTATATAGATTATATATGAAGAGCAGCAGTATATTAAAAATAATTAATATAACTTAATATTATTTATATCTATTTTTATAGTACTCCTTTAGTTAAAGAAAGTGAGCCTAATTTATAAGATAACAGTATATAAGATTAAGCTATATCTTTTTTATAGTATCAATGTAAATAATAATAGCTATAAGTATTATTTCTAAGTTATTGCAGCTATATTAAGGGCTGCTAGAGGAAAAGATATTTATATTAATATTATAGAGATATTAGGATTAGATCTGCTAGATTACTATAACAAGCCTTTAGGCCTAAGTATTATTAAAGAATTACTTAATAGTATAAAAACTTTTTATATCTATTATTATAATAAATTATTTCTAAGATTATTTTTAGATTATAATTTTAAAATCTACTAATTGGACTTATATTATTTAGATCTTAATAGATCTAGGGTTTTTAATAGTCTTTTAAAGACTAACTAGAAATTCTTTTACTTTATAGAATTTTATAATATAATCTGCTTAATCTAGGATTAATTAATTCTATAAGAAATAAAGAGAAAGCAATTAACTTTTAATCTTTTATATAATATCTTTAAAGACTAGAAACAGCTTAGAATTTGAGAGAGATATAATTGCAGTTATCTTATGATATAAAAAGATGGTGAAGAGAGCTAGAGATTATAATTAGAAGATGATAATAGTTCTTAAGAGTTAATGCTACTATTAAAAAAAAAATTAGAATATTTAATCCCTTTTTAGATATCTCTCTAAGCTATTCTTCCTCTAACTATCATTTAAGCTTTCTAGAGTAAAAATAATAGGTACTGTAAAATATAATATTAATTAGAATGCCCTCTTGTTGCCTGTTGTTATTAGAAGAGAAAATTAAGGGTCTAATTTTGGATCTTAGAGCCACTTTTGGATCTCAGAGACCAGGTTCGGTGCTACTGCCAATTATATAGTATAAAGTTAAGGGCTTTTACAAATCAACTGCATTATATAGATGAGCTAACTTTTAGGCATGGATCTAAATAAGAAATATAAAACCTTATTCCCTGGCAGCCAGGGCTTTCAACTTCATTGGGACAGTCTTGCCTGTGGATTAGCAAGATATAATAATAAGCTAGAACTTCTGAGTCATGTAACTGAAAACTCTGACAAGCATAATGATTATATTGCTATCCATTTTATAACTCTATAAAGAAGCTATAAGAGAAGATATGATATTAAACTGGATATTTTAGTTATTATATACCAAAAGATTTCTATTATATTAGAATATTTTAGGATTAAAAAGATAAATAATTTTATTACTATCTAATACCTTCTAATCCTTAATAATATTAAATATTTCCTTTATTATTCTAAAATCTTCACTATAAATAATATTATTTATATAGTCTCTAAATACGCAGATATCTTATTAAAAGAGATTATTTGCTGCTTAATATATCTTAATAAGTCTTAATTAATATTAATACTCTCTCAAATAAGTTCCTATTCATTAATAATAATAGCTATTAAATAAATTTCTAGATCTTTAATATAATTATTAATCTATAGAAGCAAAATATATTATTATCTACTTTATAGGAAGAAGATATTCTTATATTTTAGAATAATAATATTAGATTTAGTATAATATTCTAAGAGGTAATAATGATTAAAGATTAATAGATATTAAATAATATACTAAGATAATTTTTTTATCTTTAGATCTATTAATCCTAAATAATTAAAAAAGCTATATTAGTCTTTAGAAAGATTAATAGTTATCTTAATAAAGAAAGTATTACTAAATAGAAATTATATTAATCTTAAAGAGCCTAAAAAATAGAAATATTAAATAATAGATTTTCTAGTATATATAGCATTCTTAATATCTAAAGATCTTCTAAAGATAAGTCCTTCAAGTATTCTATCTTTTTATACTATTAATATTTACTAGCATCCCTTTCTTTATGATACTATAAAATCTAAGGAATTAGGATAACTGATATAGTTTATATAGATCTTAGCTAGAAGAATATATTATTAGTAACTTTAAGTTTTATAGATATCTTTTATACTTATTTATTCTAGGAAGTATAAAAAAAATTATTTTCTTTTTTTATTAAATTTTATATTAAGATTATCTTTAGAATATAATATAATTTATTTGCTTAAATCTAATAGCTTAAAATATTATTACTAAGAAACTATAAAGTCTTTGATTAAAACTTTAATAATATCTCTAAATTCTTTAATTAAACTTTTATAGGCTTTTATTACTTTTATTATATATAATAAAGTTAATTTTAATAAGTTTTTTATAGTATTAAGCTTATATTTAAGATATATAAACTTAAATAATTATATATTTTTATAGTAATTTAAGATTTAGTATTAGACTTTTACTTAATATATTTAAGATATAATTAGTATAATTAATTTATTTAGTTTCTCTAATCTCTAGTAATCTGTTTTAGAAGAAACTAATTAAAAAGAGATTTTTATTAAAGCCTTAAGAATATTATAGTATTGTAAGATATCTTAAAAAATATTAAGTAGTATACTATATAAGAATAATCTTATAAAGAGTAATGAAAGATAAAAATATATAATAATAAGTCTATATATTAGATTTTTTTTTTCTATTAAAGTATAAATAAATTATATTTTATTATTTAAAAGTATATAATCTTTATATAAATCTTAATCTCTTAGCTTAATCTTTTTATATAAAAAAAAATCTCTTTTTCTTTTTATAGTTTACTTTTTTAAAGATAATATTAAGCCCTTAAGCTTAAATATAATAAGATATAGAAAAAGAAGATTTATTAATATACTATATTTTGTTTATTAAATCTAGTTATAATATAATTAATATTTTATCTTCTAAGTCTTAGAATTTAATATTCTTATAGAAGTTACTATAATAGTTAATAAAGAAACTATTATAAATTATATTATCTATTAATTGGTTATTAAAAAGAAATCAGATAGAAATTAATTATCTAAGAAATAATATAAATGCAGGATGTTGATATATAAGATTATATTAAATATAGTTAGAATAATAATTATTAATGAGGCTTAGAATTAATTTAAATTTAAAGTAAAATAGATATAAAATCAAGAAATTTATAAGTGTTTTAAATTCTTTTATATTAAATTATTCTTTAACTAGAATAATTATTTCTTTAATTCTATTAACTTTATTAAAGCTAGACTTCTTATCTTTAAATTTAATATTAAAATAGAAAGACTATTATCTTCGCTTTTTTTACTAATAGTTATTTTATATTTATTTATTATATATAAAACTTATTAATATATTATAAAGTCTAAGAATAAATTAGCCTCTCTATAATATAGTTATAATAGATATAAGACTATTAGGTTTCTCTTTAAGTAAGCTAGTACCTATAGATATAATTAGAAGATCTTTAACTAATATATTAATAGCCCTAATTTCAGAATCTATAAGAGAGACAGGGTTATTTATTTATAGACTATTATCTTAAAATATCCCAATCTTTAGAATATATTTTAGACAAAAGAATTTATAAGATATTAGTATACTATATAATAATAAAATAAGACTTTTTATTAAAAAGTAATAGATATATATTAAGCCCTAGTCTATATTAATTAGATTTATAAATAAAAGGAGAAACTTATAGTTGTTATATAAATGTTAAGAGATTATATAATAGAAATATAATATAATAATTTACTTTATTAGCTCTTATTACTTAGTATAGATTTTTTATTTATTATAGCTAAAAAGATACTATCCTTAGTAATTAGTAAATAGACATAGTTTACATCTAATTAATATAATAATAGAGATATTAATTTTTAAGCTAGCTACTATAATATATACTAAATTAGATATTATTATATCCTTATTAAAGATACCTTTAAGAGCTTCTTTAAGTCCTCTAGCTAAGTAATAGCTATCTAAAAAATATACTACTACTAGCCTATATATCTTAGGTCAAGAAAAAATGTTAAATAATTAGATAAACTAGATAGGATTTTTAAATACCCTTTTTACTAGACTTTTAAAAAAATATATAACCTATTCAATACTAATTCTTTTTAAAAATAATTTATAGATAATAAGGCCACTTATTTCTTATTAATAAAGAGAAATATATCTTAAGAACTTTCTTATCTAAGTTAGAAGCAAATATAATATTAAAATTTTCTTATATTAGATATAAAAATCTAATTTCTTTTTCCAGCATCTATAGAAATGTTAGTAGAATAATATCCTAGTAACCTCTATCATTAAGAATAAAGATATAAAGCCTTTAATAGGGGTTTCATAGCTTTACAATTAGCAGTGGGTTATAATACTGACTATAGAAAGAATATTTATCTATATAGAATAATCAAGGATATTTGCTGTTATTATGCCCATATATTTATATATATATCTTGCACGCTCTATACTTATAAGAGAGTATTAAATATAGCTCTATATTACAGATAAGGTATATAGAGCAAGACTAGCTTTTAAGAGAGATTTCTTTTTTTAAGATAGCTTAGAGATTATTGCAATAAAACTATATAATTTTAATATTAAATATATATAATTGTTCTATTATTTAACAGAATTATATTTTAATTATATCTATAAAGCTAGGTATTTAAAAAATAATTTAGCTAGCCTCTTTATATACTATCTAATATAAGATATTAAAAATATTAATTAGAAGGAATTTTATAGAATATTAGCTAAGTATCCTTTAATAATTCTAAGTCACTTATTATATATTCTAGATAGAAAGATATCTAAAAGAAGTGCTAATATAAGGATAAATGCTATGGAGATTTTTATATCTATAGCTAATGAGAAATTAGTAAGAAACTAAGATATATATTATAAAATTTTAGCTAGTACTAGATTAAAATTTTATAAAAACTTAATAAAGTTGAGAGACTATTCATAATTTCTCATCTCTATTATATATTAAAGTATAATCTTAAGATATATAGTAGAGAAGAAAACACTCTTATTATATTAATTATATTATATTTATATTAATATAATAATAAGACTATTCTATAGCTGCTTTAGATTATAATAATAATAAAGAATATAAATAGCCTTAACTTTTAAGAAGGAACTCTTTAGTCTTTATATAAGATCTAGGTTAAATATATGTAGGAAATCCTATTCTAAGTCCTATTTAGAGCCTTTTAAATTAATTATAAGAAGAAGCATAGATTTTATTATATTTAGTAATCTATTATAGAACTTATCTAGTTATATAATTAGCCCTTTTATAAGCTATACTTAACTTATGAAGTTACTATAAAAAAAGTAAAAGGCATCTAAGAAAGAATATAGTATATTAATAAATAGTAAAGCTATATTAATAATTTAGAATAGGTCTATTCTAGAAAATATTAATTTATTGCTCTAGTAGCATCTTGGTTTTTATTATATCTAATTATACTTAAATAAAAATAATAATAGAGAGCTAGTATATAAAAATAAAGTATAGTGATTGTTTATATTTATATAAAGTATAATACTTTTATAATATTAGCTAACCTTTATATTTAAAAAGAGTAACTTCTTTAATATTAAGATTTTGCTATTAGCTCTAAAAAAAACAAATAAACTTAGATAACAGTTATTAGTATTAGGTAATTAACTAACTATATATTATACTCTATTAGTCTCTAGCAGGCTTATTTCTTTCTTCTTAATGCTTAGTGTAAGTTATTATATATATTAATAGGATATTTTGTTATTTATTAAGCCAGTTGGTATTAATATTATTAAGCTCTTATATATTTATTAAAGAGTTGTTCTAATTATAGATTTGTTAGTCTATCTTTAGCTAGGTATAAGATTAAATCTTATAGGATTTTATTTAATTATAAACTATAAGCTTTAGACTAATCTAAATTTAAATATAGTTTATATATATAATATATAATTATATTTATTATTTTATTAAAAGCTTTATTCTATTTAATATATATCTAGTTACTCCTCAATTTTATTCATCTAAGCCTTGAAATTAGATATTTATTTTATTAATTTTAATATATAATCCTTTAGAAGAAGAATATAACTATAAGAGTTAGCTTAATTTAATATTAAAATATAAAATATAGAAATCTTATATTAAAGAATATTCTAATCTATAATAAATTAGTTTAATTTTAGTTAGAAGGAATAGTTTTTCTTATTCTTTTTTAATTTTAAGATATATATTATTGAGCTGAGTTAAATAATTTTATATTTTAATAATAGCCTATCTTAGCTTATAAATATCTTTATAAATATTAAATATTAGCATTTTATTGGCTTTTTTATAGGAGCTAGGCTCTATTTATCTAAAAAGAGAGTCTAGCTTATTAAAGATTATATTAAGAAGATTAAATATAATTAGTTCTTTTTATAAGATATTAAGGCCTTAGAATTTATCTTTATCTATTTTAAAGATATAATTTATTACTAAAAAAGTGGCTAAGTTAAGATTAAGGTTATTAACTAGTAACTAGTCTATATTACTATTTCTATTATTTATATTATTAAAAATAAAAGGATTTATAGGAGTATTAGATATAATCTAGTTAATATTATTATACTTTATAGTTAGTAGAAATAGTAATATAAGTTATTAAGTATTATATTAAAAAGTAATAAACTTAATCTTAAATTATCTAAGAAGATATATAATATTTAAGTATAATATATACTCTTAATTAGCTTTAGCTATTAACTTTAGTTAATAGAATATTAAAGCTAAATACTAGCTAATCTAACTTAGATTAACTATTAAAATTACTAAATGCTTTATATAACTATATATAGAATAAAGTCTAAGTCTAGAAATTAAGTTCAAGCTAATACTTACTCTATATATATATATGATGCCTTAAATCCTAGATAAAATTTTATTTCTAAATATAAAAAATCAGTATTAGTATATCTAGAAGAAAGAGGCTATAATAAATTTAAATTTAGTATTTTATATATTTTTAAATTCTAATAGCAGAATAGAATTATATAAAAGACTTATATTAATAATCAGTATTATTTAATTCTCTAATAAAAACTAAAAAATACTTCTAATATATTAATTAATATATATAAGTATTATTTATTATTTTTAGTAGATATAAGAACATCTTGTCTCTAATTTAAAGAGATTATTAAGTCTTACTAGATATATATTATAGTAAAGTCTAATAAAGTTATTTCTATTGATAGGAAAATCATTATTTTTAGGATTAGATTTATAATATAACTATAGAAATATAAAATTTAAGAACATTAAATTAGTAGTTATTTAATGAACTAAATTCTTAAAAGATATAATCTTCTTTAATTAAGGCTATATAGTTAGAAATTCTAATTAAATAATATAAAAATATATATTAAAATCTAGAAATATATAAAGATTCTACTAACTAATAAAAGAGAATAAACTCCCTTAATAAGCAAGTAAAAGATCTTAAGATAGAAAAGACATAACTCTCTAAAAAAGTCATAGCGGTCAAGAGATCTCTAAGAAATCTAGAGAGAGAATTAAATAAATTATAATATAAGTAATATTTCTAAGTAGATAAAGAAAAGCTTAGATTGATTCTAAATATTATATATTTTATTCTATCTACTAATTCTATATTATTTACTTATTAATTCAATTAAGTATTATTTTCTCTATTATTCTATATATAATTATATAAAATAGAATAGTGCTAAAGCTAAATATTATCTCTTATAAACTAATCAAGCTAGTTAAAATTACTTAATTAGCACTTTAGATTTACTTAATCTATAGAATATTTCTTATTATATAAAGTATAAAGCGCTAAAGTTAGCATTTAAAGTGAAAAATAAATCTTATAGATTTAAATAGTATAGATTAACTCTTAATCTATTTAATATCTAAGATAATTAAATAAAGCTATTATAAGTATATTAAATATCCTATTAAAGACTCAGCTAAAACCTCTCTTATTTTTATTATAATACATTCGCACTATTTATAATAATATTTGTACTGTAATTCTTAAAGTAACTCAGCATTATCTTTAAACTACTAAGCAGTATTAATAATAGTTATTATAGAATTATATAAGAGTACTTATTATTTTAAAAGAGGAAAATAGATATCTTTATATAAAATTTAAATATATTTATAGATTAATAAGTGTAGATAGAAAACTATTTAGTAAGATTTAATTTATTTCTAGATAACTATATAAAGTCATCCTTGATTTCTAAAATAAGAAAAAGATTATCTATAAAGAATTTATAAAGACCATAATAATATAGTAAGTAGGGTTATTATTAAGATAAAAAGACAATAAATTAATTAGATATTTTAATTTTAGTTAGTTTAATAAATTACTAAAATATATATAGTAGCAATATACTTAAATGTTTTAGATCTTTATTAATTCTATATAGTAATATTATGCTACTACTCTAGCCTTCATCTTAATTTAAGAAGCAAAGATTCCAATAATAAATCTAAGAAACTTAATTTAGATCTCTATAGTATAAAAGCTAATATTATAGTTTAAATTATAACTTATAATATTTTAAGCTAAAATAGATAAATTATTAATATTCTTTAATTATTTTATTTATTATTTTAAAGAATAGTATAATAAGAGAATATTAATAAAGCTAATTATATAATTATTTCTAGAATATAAAGAGAATATAAGAAAAGAATTTGTACTAGGAAATTCTTCTATATTTAATTATTTCTCTATATTTACTATCTCTAATAGTCCAATACTTATATATATTTAATAATTAGACTAAAAACCCCTAGAACTTTAGAAAAGATATCTATTTTTACTTGATAAAGATACTCATAGAACAGTAAAATTTCTAGCTATTATTTATTTATTAAAAAAGTTCTCTAGAAATTAAAATATATTTATTAAGAGATATCTTAAAGGATTAAACTAGGAAAATGTTATTACAATAGAGAATTTTATGATTATATTATTATTATTAGTCCTATAGAAGTATGCTATTTCTATTATAATATAGAGATAAATATATCTTTATTTTTTTATAGATAACTATCTAATAATAATCTAGGATTTTTTACTATAAAATCTTTACACCTTTTTCTAATATAGACCTATTTCTTTTTAGACTTAGCGAGTAATAGGTACTAGAGAAGATTAGAGAGATTAAAACTTATATTTAATCTAATTTATTTAAAAAAACTATAGTAAACTAGATTATATATATTAAGAAATCATAATTAACTAATAAGAGAAGACTATTTAATTAAAATATATAATTATAATCATGTTAAAGTTTCTAATATATTATATTTAGATTATACTGTATCTATATTAGAATATCTTAGAGATTTTGACTAGTTTTAATATTGATATATTATATATAGCTTTTGATGGTTCTTATATTTTAATTATACTATATAGACTTAGAGTATTCATAAGTCAGACAAATCATATTGACCTAACTTAAAAGTTATTATCTTATAAGATACAACTTGTAAAGTATTACCTCTAGGGCTTTGAAATTTTTTAGCTAGAATTTAATTAGTCATATATTAACCCTTATATTCTATATAAGTTAATTAATAAACTGAATAACCTTATATAACTATTAGTATTGAAATAGTTCTTTAATAGAGCACTATATAAGACTAGGCCTTGACTATATTTAGAAAGAGGAAGCTTATTTTTCTATATCTTTTAAATTCTGTATAGTTCTAAGTTTAATACTAAGAAGATAAAGATTTTTTATTAATATTATAATCCTTATTAGATAAAAAAGCTAATTCTAACTTATAAATTAAGAAGATCTTATTAATAATTAATCTTTTAATAAATAGTTAAATTAATAGAACTTTTTAATTAATATCTTGCTACTATTATACTGCTTTTTAAGATTTACTAGATATAATAATAAGTGATTATTATAAGACTTATCTCTTATATTTAAATAAATTAAAAGAGTCTTTTATTTTAAAGGCTTTATTATTTATAAAAAAAAACCCTAAGAGACAAAGGATAAGAAGCTTCCATTCTTTAATAATAGATGATTAAATAGAAATAGTATATATAATATATAAATAAGCTTTTAATATATAATCTAAAGATAATTCTAGCTAGAATCTAACTTTAGTAATTCTTTACATAGTATTTCTCTATTTTATTAATATAGTGCAATTTGTAACAAAACAAAAGTAGTTTATAATATTCTATATCTAAATACTAAGACTAGTACTAGATCTCTTATATGAATAAAAGCAGTATCTGTTTATAATTAATCCTTAAGTCTGAGAGGCTAGAATTCTAGTTATTATATATCTAGTAAATGCACTTCTTATAATCTTAAAGCTTTTTATAATTAGTTAAAATAGTTCTAGACTTTTAGCTATTAAAAACTCTATAATTAGTTATAATATAAATATAAGTTACTGATTATAATCAAATTAATAAATTAATCTAGCTTTAGTATAGAAAAGTTATATATATTTAAATAGTAGCTCTAGACTTTAATTATTAACTTAATCAGAATTTATTATCTATAATAAGATATTATTTTCTATTCTAGATACTTCTTAGCTAGACTATTTTTCTAGTATATTCTAAGATAATCTCTACATTCTAATACTTATTAAAGAGACTTATGGTCTATTGATTATATATTAAAATAAGATTATTATATAGCTTAATTTTAGGGTAAATATTATCCTTAAAACTAATGATTCTTTATTAATAAAAATATTTTAATAATATTCTTCTTCATTTACTAATAATAACTTATTATTAGCATTCAATTTTATAGGGTATTTATATTATCTAGATATCATTAATCACTATCTAAGACCTAAATATTATTAATCTATTAACTAGAGCTTCTAAGTAAAGTAAAAGCATCATAAATCCTATTAGTAAAAGTATGTATATAATTAAAGTAAGATATTATATATCTATTAGACTAGATTTATGAAGGCTGATTATTAATATGATTTTATATATTATACACTAAATTAAATAAAAAAACCCTTATTAATAGTAAACCTCCTAATTTACTAGTCTTAGTATATATTTACTTAGATAGGGCTAGCCTTTACACTATTTCTAATCTATATAGCATTTTTTTTAAGTGATTAGCTAAAAAAGGATATAATATAAATAAAGATAACTATAATTATAAATCTATTTTGTTTTATTCTCTTTCAGCTATCTATATTATATTATAATATTTAGTATAATCACATTGAGCCTTTAACTTATAAATTAGGATTAGATTTACTATTAGAGGTACTAGAAATTAGACTCTTATAGCCCTCTAACTTTTATATAGTAAAGCTTTAATCTTTAACTAGGCCTGAATTAGTATCTCTTCTTAAATAGTCATAATGTTTTCCCTTTTTCTCTTCCTATAATAGTCAAAATCCTTAGAAAAAAGATTTTCTATAAAGGCCTTTTATAAGATTAACTAAATAATTATCTTATATATATTTTAAATATTTATAATATCTACTTATAGCAAGAGAAAGTGTGAGTCTTATATAGATTAATATAAGTAAAAGATACTTTTAGTTAAATCCTTAATAAAGAAAGTAATATTTAGATTATAATCTATAATAAATATATAGTATTTACTATATATACCTTCTTTTCTTTTTCTTTTTATAGTCTATTTCTCTTTTATAGTTTTTTCCTTCTATTTTTTGAATTTTTAAGTATTAGCTATATTAAAAGAGTTTATTTATATATGAATATTATTAAGCATAATTTATTATTTTAAGATTAAAGTAGTAATTTAGATCTAGTAATAGTTTATTAGATCTATTTTTAATACTTTTATTTTATATATATATATTAGTTAGTTATTTTAACTAGATAAAAAACTAGTAAAAAAATTATAAAAATCACTTAACTATATATTCTTATACTTATTATTATTACTATTACTTATATCTCTTTTTACTTATTATACCTTCTAATAGACTTCTTAATAATCTATACTATAATTTATTTCCTTAAATATATTTATTACCTACTAGTTATATAATCTATCTGTACTATTAAAAACATCTTATAATTTGAGATAATATTACTACTTATATTTCTTAATATTAATATCTTTTATATTACTCTACTAGGTAAGAGTATATATAAAATTATTAGATAAATAGAAGTAATAATAATTATTAACTTAATCTTTTTAGCCTATAAGAGCTGACTTAATTTTATAATAAGTTACTATGATCTAAGATCTGACTAGTATAAGCATTTCTATTAATAATTAGAATAAATAGCTATAATAAAAGATTTTACTTATAATTT
The DNA here is from genome assembly GCF_001907595.1 of Talaromyces atroroseus. Lineage (NCBI taxonomy): Eukaryota > Fungi > Ascomycota > Eurotiomycetes > Eurotiales > Trichocomaceae > Talaromyces > Talaromyces atroroseus. The sequence continues at coordinate 260,713 of NW_017971450.1, forward strand.
AATAATATAGATCTATAATAAGCTATCTCTTAATTATTCTTTAATAAGAGCTATTATTATAATAAGACATTTAATCTCTCTATATTTAGTCTATATTAATATACTATAAAGTAGAGTAACTTCTATCTTATTTTATATATATTCACTTTATTTTATATAGAAATAGATCTATAAGATATCTATAAAATTTTATATAATACTTGCAATTTTAATTATATCCTTAAGCTAATAGCATATTAGTTATTATAATTTATTAATGCTACTAACCCTCTATCTTTTCATTAGCCTTCTTATATAGCTTATTATCACTATATTGTAATTCTTTAATATTATTTATAAGAATTATTCTAGAAGGGAAGAATATATATAAGCTATAATAATAATTCTTTTAGATCTATCCTATATATATATTAAGATAGCTAGACCTTAAAGATTCTATATAGGGCAGTATATATATCTAACAATCCCTAATATTAAATAATGAGATAATTTATAGTTATATCTCTTTATAATTTTATTCTAATTAAATAATCTTCTATTAAATAAGGCTTAAAAAGAATATAAAAATAATAAAAACTATAATATTATTCTTCTTCTAGTAATATCATAAGAAAGATTTATTAGCTATTTATAAGCTAAAGCTAATCTTGTATCTCTAGATAAGAAAGAGAATATATCTCTTATAAACTTATATTTTATTTATATTAATAGAACCTCAAAGAAAATAAAGATATTTATTAAGAAGCCTTATAGCTATAAACTTAATTTAAATTTATATAACACTATATTTCTTATTACTATAGATATTAATATTACAGCCTAATTATTATATATAAAGCAATTTATTAAGAAACACCATATATAGAATAACAAAACCCGCTATATAGCTCTCTTCTAGGAAATTAAAATAGAAAGATATATCTATTAAGTAACATATTTAATGAACAAAATTCTTAATAATAATATAAAGAATATAAGTCTTTTTTTATATATATTATTAATTAAGCTAATATTATCTTTTAGATTTTAGATATTTATATTTTTATTCATAATAACTTTCTATTAGAGGAGATTTATAAAGAAAGAACTAGATCTATATTAAAGTATAAATATCTATAAATAATATATAACTCTCTTAATATAGAAGCAGAAATAGAGACAGAATTCTAAGAAGCTAAAGAGAAATTAGTAGTCTCTAATATGAGTTATCTTTCTTATTTATAGTATATTATTAATATCTTTTATAGTATATATAAATCCTTTAATAAGAAGCAGGATATAAAAAGTTATTACTTAGAGCACCTTATATAATATCTAATTAAAGAAGCTTAATTTTAGATCTTAATATATAAATAGAAACTTAGATGAAATAGATAAATAATTATTTTATTTATTTTAGATAATTTTCCTAGATTAAAAGCTAGAGATTTTAAATATTATTTTATATTTATATATTATATAAAAATCTTTAGATTAATCTAATAGAATATATTAGATAAAAGTAATACTATAATTTAAAAAACCTTCTCTTTTTAATAAGTACTATATTTATATTTAAGATATAATATAGTTTTTATAACTTTTAGAAATAAATATAGCAAGATTTTTTAATATTTTTAAGTTCAATCTAAGATTTCTTTTAGCCACTAATTCTTATTAGTAAGATAGTCAATAAATATAAAGTTTTTAGATTTCTAATTTTTATTAATAATAAAAAAGAGCTATCCCACTAAAGATATATATTTAAGATTAATCTAAACTATAAATTATCTAATATCTATATCTTATAGCTAATATAGTAAATTAAAGAAAAGAATCTTTTATTTAATTAATAATACTCTTAGAGTCTAGTTCTAGCTTTAATATATTTAACTTTAAGCTAAAACTAGACCTTTTATTAATAATAAAATCTAGTCTTAGTCTTTACAACAAGCCTAAATTATTAGAATAAAATAGAGAAATAATACTATAAAGTTATATAAAGCTAGGACTACTAAGCCTCTATCTATAAATAATATAATTCTTTTTTAATTATTAGTAAAAGATCTACTATATAAAGTTACTAGGTTTTTTAAGCTAAATATGAACTCTAATATATTAAATAAATATAAAAGAAGTTTATTATTATATATTATAGAATTTTAATAACTAAAAATTATTAATCTTTTACTATATTTAGGTACTATAATAGATATATAGGATTGCTTAAAAAGAATACTATTAATATAGATTACAGAATTAGATATATCTTATATTATTAACTATCTTCTTTAATATAGAATAGAAGTTTATATCTATAATAAAAATAATTAGACTACTTTTTTCTAGGAGGTATTAAAGGGAGTATTTCTAGTTCTAGAACTTCTATTTTAGATAAATACTAATCTAATAATCTAAGATATAAAAGGACTCTTAGCCCTTCTTATTGTTAAATCTAATAATATAAAGTATATTAAGTATATAAAGATAGTTATATAATAATTAATCTTTTTATTTTTATAGCAAGATTCTTCCTTATTAAAGCTGACAGGCTTAAAAAAAAGGATTTTCACTAGAGATTAGGACATAAAATCTGAGTAGAATTAGGATATTTCTTATAAAAGTCCTTATTTCTTTAACAACCAATTAGAAAGAATAACTGCTTATTAATTAATATCTAAATATTTAAAATACTATAAAGATATTAATCTATAGGCCTAATTTACTTTATATAGAAGAATAGAGCTAATAATAGAAGAATATCTTGATTACTATACTAGCTATATTAGTAATAATAAATAATTGGCCTATTAAGTTGCCAATAATCTTATAAATGTTTCTAATCTTTAGATTCTAAATATTAAAAAGATAAACATTAATAATAAAGCAAATATATCTTATATAATATCTAAGGAACTTATCTCCCTAATAAATCCTAAGTCTATTAAGATTATAAGATTATATATAGTTCTAGTAATAACTAGATGTCTAGATATATTATTAATATTTACAACTAAAATTATAGTATTTTAATAAAATATTATAATTCTTAATAGTCTAAGTCTAGAAATTTAAATACTTATAGATAATATAATTAAAGAGAACTATAATAAATAATTTAGCTATAATAAAGAGATTTTAATAATAATAATAATTAGTTCAGATAAAGAGTTTAGATCCTTAAAAAATATTTTAATAATCTTAAAGCTATTCTTTATAGGGGTAGTTATATATTTAAAAATATTATGCAACTTATATACACAAGATACAGCCTATATATTATCTTAGTAAAGTATTTAAGATTTTATATTAGAAATTCTTTTACTAGCTTTTTAAACTTATATATAAAGTATAATTATAATCTCTATTATTTAATTTTAATTAAGTTTAGTGCGTTAAATACCAAAAATAGAATATTATATAATTATAAATAAAGAAGACCCTTTCTCTACTTTAATACTACAGATTAATATCCTTATATATATATATTTCTTCAAAATAACTTATATTAATTATATTAGAGAATTTAAGTGCAAATTTTATCTAGTATATAGATAAGTTTATTAAAAATAAATATAAAAGCAGGATCCTAATACTGTAGTAAGGAATTAATAATAATTTCAGTATTCTATTAAATACTATAAATAATATAAAGACCTATATAAATAAGGAAATATAGTAATATATACTATAAGATTTAAAGCTATCAGAAGAACTAGCATCCCAGCTTTAGATCTAGGTTAATAATGTGCTGAAGATCATCAAAAATTATATAGATAATCTAGTAATTCTTTATAAGGATTCTAATAATCAAGTTATTTAAGACAACTTAGAAAAGATTAATAGTTATCTTAAATAGCTCTATAAAGGTTTTAAATACTTTATTTTATATTTAGAGATGCCTAGTGTTTTTACTATAATAGAGATATTACTTATGATAGTAGATAAGCTACTAACTATAATAAATAAAGTTATAATAGGTTACTTTATAAATAAATAAGAAATTAATTTTACTATCTTAATTAATAAAGAAGCTAAGTTTGCTAAGAGTTTCTCTATAACTAGCTATAAAATAATATAATATAAGACATTTTTTATTCTAAGTAAAAAGAAAATAAAAGAAAAAAAAAAATCTAGATATTAATTTCTAACTTTTAAAGACCTTAAGGATAATATATCTGTCTAATAATAATTTAAATCTAAGAGTAATATTAAAAAGGATATTATAAAAGCTTATATTATTAGTCTAAAGATATTAAAAATAAATAAATATTATAAAGAAAAGATTATATAGATAAAATATATTAAGAAATTTTTTATAAATTATTATATTAAGTTTCTATAGACTCTTTAGAAGTCTGATTAGATTAAAAATAGTAAAATAATATCTATTAAATATTATATCTTAGTTTTTAATTATAATAAAAAGTAATAGTAAGATATATTTATATAGTCTATATATAATAGTTTCTAAAGGTAGAAAAGAGTTGGCATTTATATTAACCAGTAATAGAAAAAATAGAGAGAAAATCTATCTTATTAATTAAATCTTAAAATAAACCTAAGTAATTCAGACATCTAAATAAGCAGATTAAAGCTAGTATATAATCTATATAGCTTATAAGAAGAGATTATAAAGAAAATAGATACTAAAATAAATACTATAAAAATAGACTTCTAAAAATCTCTTAAAAATCTAACTAATACTATTTCTAATCTTACTTAATTAATAGATAACTTAACATAACAAGAAATATTATTAATATTAATATAATATATAACTATTTTAGTGATTATTAGGACTAAGCTAGCCTAGTCCTCTCTATATTTCTTAGATAGTCTAGATAATAAGTAATATTAATAAATCTATAATAGTCTTATTCCATCCTTTATTATTAGCTAATATATAAGATTATACTAATCTATCTAGTCTTAGAGCCACACTCTATTTCTATTAAGCTTTAAATAGTATTATATAATCTAGAAATTTTAAAAGACAATACCTTACTAAAAGATTAATTGTATAAAATTTAAATCAGTCAATCATCTTATATATATTAGTTATAATTTAGCTCTATAAAATAGGTTTTAGCTTACACAGAACTAAAATAAGATCCAATTATTAAATTTAAATACTTGATGAATAACTCTTTCTATTTATATTAACAAAGCCCTATATATATTTATCGATTCTATTATTTACAATAAAACCCAGTTATAATGACTCACAAAATCACAAAAAAGCAAAGATTTAGAAAAAGATATGTATGATAGCAAAATAAATATAGATTTAGTTTAATATATAAGGCTTACTTATATAGTATCATTTGTAATATAGATATTTTTGTGGGTGTATGATTAAAAGAGAATAGCCATGTTTTTATATTCCAATCTAACAACTTCAGATTTTGGTTATTGATAATAAAGTATCTTGTAAGTAATAGGTAATAATATGTAGAGTTATTATTAATATATATAGGATTTCTACTTTTTTATACTGTCTTATATAACTCTAAAAGATTTTGAAAAGTAAATTCAGTTATCTAGTAATATTAATAAAAACCTATTAGTGAATTTTAGTTCTAATAAAGTAGTCAAATATTCTAGGTTATATTGATGGAAACTTTCTTTAAATCTATTATAATTCTAGGCCCAGAGCTTAATAAAGATATTACCTTAAACTTGGATATATTATTAATATAAATAAATTTATTACTATTTATTGGTTAAATGTAAAGTGACTTTATATTTTTAATAATCACTAAGTAAGTAATTAAATAGATTAAAAGTTTTATGTGTGTCTCTAATATAAGATAGATATATTAATTATAAAAATTAATAAAATCTATCTTAGTTAGATTCTTTAAGATAATAGCCTTGATTTTAGGCTAAAAGAATTAAAAGTTTTCTGATAGAATCTATTTCCAGTAAAATATTATCTTATCTTTTAATTTTATGTATTTTCTTAGTAATTTATTAATAATACTACATTTCTGAGTTTTAAATTCCTTATTAAGTATCTTCTCTAGTATCTATATAAATAATATTAGAAAGGAATTAATATAATTCTCTAAGTAAAATACTAGCTATTTATTCTAAATAAGGATATAATATTTAATTATAGTAGTAGAATAATATATTTTACTCTAAATAATATATTTAAACTGCTCCTTTGTATAAAACTAATTAAAAGCTAGCTCCCTAATTATTTAATACAGAAGATAAAATTTAGTCTATAATATATTATTAAAGATACTATTAATAGATAAGTAATATTAAATATAGCTATTTATATTTAATAGATCTATTAGCAGGCGTGTATAGATGTAGTTGCTACCTAGTAAAAAGATAATATCCTAAAAAATATACTACTAGAACTCTAATAGAGGATAGCTGTGTAGATATTTCTTAATTATATCAATCATTATTAATATATCTTACTTAAGTAAATTGCTGTAGACTAAAAACTTAATATAATTATAATAAAAGAGCTCTATTAGGAAAGTCTTAATATATATTACTTTAATATACTCTATCTTAGTAGTATATTTATCTTTTATCTATATGATCTTCTTAGTTATATAATATAATATATCTATAGCTTAATAGACTGGCTGCTAATATATCTTATTTTAATAACATTATATTAAATTCTCTTTAATAATTATAAATTAATTCAAATTAATAATTAGATTATATATTATAAAGATAATCTTCTTAAAAAGTATAAGCATTATCTTATTATAACTTTTTAAATAGAACTCCAATCTAAATATATAAATAGAAATATTACAGTTTAAATTAGTTAACTTAGCCTAGAATAAATCCTTATTTAAAGCATCCTTTAATAGGTTATAATAAAGCTTTACCTTAATATAATCTATAGATATTTATTCTAATAGGGTTCTTAAAATAATATAAATAGAAGCCTTGGATACCCAGAATCAGTTATTCTTCTTATATTAGATATAAATATGCTTATTATAATATATAATTTCTAGTAAATTATCTAGATATATAACATCTATTTTCTTAACTAATAGATTATACGAGATAAAATTATTTCTAGATAGTATATATAAGTTATAAATCTTACTAGATAATATTAAGATATCTATAATCTTATCAAGAAAGTTTTAAAGGATTTTTATTTTCTTATACTCTATTCTATATCATTTCTCTTTTATATTTTAGTCACTAGGAAAATAATATAAGACTATTATAAGTCTAAAATTATTATTATAAAGATAGAATAATATTTTAATAATTTATCTAATATTAAATTTTCTTAGCAAGCTATAATATAAAAACAATTCTTAGAATAAAAGCTTCTATATAATACTGCTCAGTTCCTATATAAATTAATTAATAGATAATTTTAGCTTAAATTAAAACTTAATATTAATAAAAGTCTTAATTTAATTATAAATCTACTTTTTAGAAACTTACTCTTTGATAATACTAATATAATAAAAAATCATTTTGATAATTTCTTAGTAATTAGATAAGCTAGCTTCTATAAGATATATTAAAAATAAAAAAAAAGATAGATCTTAGATATATAATTATTATGTAAGTTAAGATTATAGTTATCTAGTCTTTTATCTTTAAGTATATTAAGATATTACTAAGACCTTTATAATTAATTAAGTAGATAATATATTAGTTTAAAAGGATATTATAGAGGTTTTCTTTATTTAAAAAAAGAAAAGTTACAGATAAATAGTAATAATCTATAATAGGTTTAGTAAATACCTATATATATAAACTGTCTATTAAGAAGAGTGGTATATTCTATTAATTCTAGGCTAAATCCTTATTCTGAATTCCTAAAAATAGTTTAATAATTTATTTCTTAAGCTACTCTAGTGATTTAAGTCCTAGAATAACTAGTTTTATATAACTAATAGAATAATTATTATTATAAAAGTTTATTAAGCTATTATATATATTAATATTATTCTTCTATAGATTATTATATAATATTTTTAAATTTCTTATAAAAAAATAAGAAAATAAATGCTCTAGATTTATAAATAACTTAAAGATTTATTATATTCTTTATTAATTATCTTATAAATTCTTCTTATTCTCTAAATTAATTATATTTAGCTCTTAGTTTAAAGAAGATTTTAGAAATAAAAGATAGATAAAAAATTATATAAAAATATCTAAAGTTTTATAAAATAAAGATTTATTAGATTTTATACTCTTAGTAACAGCTTATTTATTAGCTTCTAATATTTTAGTAATGGCGAGTGTAAAGTAAAAGATAATATTTATTAATCTAGTCAAAGCATTTAGAGTATCTGAGTAGGTAATAAAAAACTTAGTAAATACATTTTCCTGAGAGAATTTAATAGAAAATTTAGTATTTTATTTTATTTAGTTAATTAGAATAGAATAACTTACTTTTTTAGATCTTATAAATAGTATATATTATATTTATTTTATAATAAGCATATATTCTCTTTTTTAAAAAATATATTTCTGCTTATTTCTATAATATAAGCCTTATCTAATAAAGCCTTATTATCTAAGAGACTTTTTATTTTAATATTTATTGAAGTGCTTACTTTTTTTATATTTAGATTATAAATAATTAGCACTTTTAAGTTATTTCTAAATATAATTATCTTATATTAGTAATTATCTAGTTCAGATTTATGTAGCTAGTTAATAATATAGATTACTTCTATTAATATAGTATAGATTTAAGTAAATAATAATAGTCTATTTAAAATATAGAAAGAAATTTAGAGTTATTATAGAAAATATAAGAGAAGTAATAGAATATTAAAGAAAAGCTTAATAGTCTTTTTTATTTTAAATATCTATATTAGAATTAGACTGAGGTCTAAACTAGAAATAATAAGTAATTCTAAGTAGTCTATTTTAATAGTCTAAAGAAAGTCTTTTATATTATAGTATAGACTTATATAATAACTAGTAAAATATTAAACTTATTTAAAGAGATACTGACTGATACCTATTTATATATATAAATATTAATATATATATATATATTAATAGTAGATCATCTAATATAAAAAGCAAGTTACATTTACTTAATATTATTAAATATATATATAGAATCTAGTTTAAGCCTAGCTATTTATATCACTACTTACTAAGATCTATATATTAGTATAGACTTATTATTTCTTTTAATACTTATAGAAATAACTAGAGTTATATAAGCTATAATTATATAATTTATAATATTTAATCTTCTAACTTATATTATTAATAAACTAGATATACTAAAAATAGATTTAAGTAAATTAAGATATTTATTTATAATATTAAAATTAATATTTTATATTAAACTCCTTAACTATAAATAAAAATACTATAAATATAAGATCTAGTTAATTTTAAATCTCTAAGATTATTAAAGCTATTCTATATGATAATCTTAATCTTAAGCTTTTTAAAGATAAACTCTCTAATACTAATTCTTATAAAATAAGTCCATAATAGAATAATTAGTCTATAAAATATTATTTTAAGAAAATAAAATAAACTTTATAAAATAAAAAAATCATTACTAATAAGAGGCTTTCCAATCTAAAGATAAAATAAATAAATCTATAAAAAGATAATTAAATAATTAAGAAAAAATAAAAATAATAATTTCTATTTTAAAAAATAAATATAATAATATCTATTTAAGCTAATAACTAAACTTTTTCCTTTATATTAAATTAAACACTTTAGTATAATATATAACTAGTTTTATCTATTAAAAATCTCTTTTACTATCTTTAATATTATAATCTAAAAAAAAAAGATAACTAAATACATGAAAGTAATTTATAATATAATCTATACTATTATCTAAGCATGAAATTTCTATCATTTCTCTCTATTAAGAGTAAATAATAATAGTAGCCTTAATAATTATAGTATTACTAATAATTTTTCAATTCTTATATAAATTATTATTTTTATTAATAGCCTTACTAGTGACCTTGCTAATAGCTAAATAAAGAATATATAATATAGCTCTAGATAACTAGTATCTTAATAGATCTTTACTAATTTTTTTATTATTCTTTAGTTCTTACATATCATATTTCCAATTATCTAAAAATTGGGGGTTAATATTATAAAAAATAATTCTTATTAATATATCTTAATCTTCTATAGCTAAAATAAGTAAACTAGATCTAATTAGAGATAGCTTAGTATTTACACCCTCTAAGAAAAGATATTTAGCTCTAAAAAAAGCTTTATCTAATTAGTTATAATATTTTTAGTAATTAATTAATTAAGAAGTAGAAGATTTATTATTAATATTAATTAATATAATAGTATAAGTTAAGAGTTAGGCTAATAATATATAAAAGAATTTAAAGAAATTCAATAATTAATCTTTAATAGAAGAATAAAATAAATAGTGGAGAAAAATAATATATTTATTTATATAATATATTATTTAATTTTATATTAATAATAAAACTAATAATCTATTTAAGACTAAAAGAAGTTAACGAAACTAGTTAATACTAAGAAAATATAATATATATTAGTATATTAATATAGGTCTATTCGTATTTAATCCTATATATATTTAGAAAACCTATATCTATACTATTAAGTCTTACTTCTAATTTTTAATATTAGGAATTAGCTGAAAGATCTATGTCTACCATATTATATATTAATAAAGATATTCCCATATCTCTTCTATATTAATCTTTACATCTTTCAACTTTACATAAATATTAGCTAATAGAAAGGCTTTTAATATCTTGCCTTTAAAGATCTGAAAATACTCTTTAATAAAAATCCTATATCCTGACTCTTATATATTATAAAAATATAAGATTGTTAATATACTACACTAGATATATAAGCTAGATATAAGTCTAATAGATTAATATATAGTAATATGTATGCAAAGGAGGTTAAATCTAATAGGAATACCAATCCTGATTTTATTGGTGTCTATCTATAGAGAACTATAGACTTTAGTATATGTATATATATAGTATTAAATAAGATTCTATCTTATACTTTATTTTTGATAGGCAATCCTCTTAGTAAATATAAATAGATATTATATTATTACTTTATATTAAACTATATTATTAAGACTAGCTATATATTTATAATAATTGCTTTAATTAACCCTACTTAAACTAGTTTATTTACTATCAAATATAATATATTCCCTAAATTATAATAATAATAGAAGACTTAATTAATAACTTATAGATTCTAAAATCTATAAAATAGCTATATCTCTCCAGCTATTAGCCTTAAATAATAAGATAATGAAGATTTTATACTTAGATCTTAAGATAAACAAGAATAGCCTTAATAATAACCTCTATAATAATCTTTATAATAGCCTTAATAAGTTAGATATATCTTAATAAAGTAATATATAAGTTTATTTAGTATATTAAAAGTATTATATTATTAGAAATAAATATATATATATTTACTTTATTTATTATAGATAAATAAAGGAATAATCTATCTTATAAGAAATATTCTTAATATACTATAATTAATGTTACTCTTTAACTATTATATTGATATAACTAGTATATATTAGATAATATCTAAAATAAGTTTTTTTAAATTATTACTAGTTTCTTATTATAATATAATGCTTGATTATTATTATTAAGCTCAAATATTTTCCTCATTTAAAGTCTAGTTAAATATAGCTTAGCATATCTAATATTATAGGAATTAATAAAAAAAAAGATATTAGTGATAGAAAATAATATATATCTAAAATAAGCTGATTTAATAATAATCTCTAAATCTATTAAGATAATATAGACTTAATCAGCTATCTTAATAGTTATTAATATTTTATTCTAATCAATTACAGGAGTCCTATTTATATAACTAAATTATAAGCTTAGGATATAATAATAGCCTAATATTAGATAATCATCTTTTTATTTTCTTATTAAAATCTTTAACTAGTGAGAGTCCTTATAATAATAGATTAATATTCTCTAAAAATATATTATTCTTATTTACTAAGTTTTAACTTTTAATATAAGATAACTATATATGATGCTAGCTTAGATGGTTATAGTATAAGAGAAGGCCTGCATACATATTTTAGTATTAAAATTCTATGGGAGTTTCTTTTATGGGAGTTTAAAAATAAAGTGTCATCTATAATTCTTATATAGGAATAATATAATGCTTATTTAAAGATTTTATTATATACTTATCTATAATAGATTCTTGAATATTACATATAACTTTCTAAAGATAGAAAAGAAAACAAGAATTATTATAGATACTCTATCTAGAAATAGCCTACTTATAAGTTTATAAAGGGGAGTATGATTCTTTATAATAGAGTTAGTATATAGTAATATTTATTTTATAAGAGTAATAAGAGAGTCTTAAGAGGCATGAAAAGAAAGAAAAAGAAGCTAATAATTATATAATAAAAATAATAATATAAATAATAATAGTTTTAAGCTTATTTATAGTTAATTGTCTAGAATATTCTATCTATATTTACTTAATGCTAGATTTATCTATAGATAAGATACACCATATTATTTAACAATTCTATACTTTAGATTATGTTTATAAGATAAGCGACTAAAAGCTTATTATTTATATATAATAGGACATTTATTAGCTTTAATAAATCAATAAAATTTAGTCTAAATACCCTTCTACTTCAGAGACTTTCTAAATTAATTCTTAAATATATACATATAATCTTTCTAATTTTTATTATAATCAATATACTAATACTAAATAAAGTGCATTTATTCTTAAATATAATAGTCTTAACATATTTTCTTTATTATAATTAATAATATATTAATAAGTTTTAGAGCTAGCATACAGTATTCTTTAGATAACTGATCAGTTAATATAACATTTATAATAAATAGTGTTCTTATTTCTTAGAATAATAATTCCTTTCTAGTGAAAGTAGCTGATAAATAAACTAAAAAAGATATTACTTGATTTTACTATTAATATATTTTCTCTTTATTAAAATTAATTAATAAAGAGATATCTATTTTATAAAAATAATAAGAAAGCCTTAAGAGGTATGATTATATGGCCTTATACCTAGATATTAAAGATACTATCTAGTATTTCTATATATATAATTAAGCTTAAGCAAAATTAATCCTTATAAAGAGTATAAAGCTAGCAGTTATATATTCTTAAATAAGCCTAGAATAGTAATAGCTATATATTAGCTTTCTAGCTTAGCTAAAAATCTCTACTTTAATATATATATAATTACTAATCTATATCATGCTATTTTAAGATATTTAATAATAAGATCCTTATTATAATAAAACATAAATTAAAAAAATAAAAGATTCTTTATATATCTATCAACTAGATCTAATAGTATATATTTCATAATAATCTTAACACTAGAATTAAGCTATTAGATTTATTCCTCTAGTATAAAAGACATTTACTTATTCTAAATAACTATCCTATATAGAAATAATATCTTAAATTATAAAAATCTTAGCTCCTATAAGTCTCTAATATCATTTATATATAATATTAATAATTTCTAATATCAGAGATCCTTCTCTAGATTAGAACAAAATTATACTATAAGCCTTATATATACTAACTGCACATTTCTTAACTCAAGAGAGCCAGATTTAAAATATATAATAACATGTCTTAACTCTAAACATTTATTAATATAATTATATAAATATTATATACAACTATAGATCTTAAATTCTAGAGTTATAAATAATATTTAGAAATACTAAGCAATAATTTAATCTAACTAATATAATAATAATAAATTAGAACTAATAATCTCTTTAAATAATTATTAAAGCCTTTCTTATAGACTTAGATAGTCAACTATTACTAATAAAAAACTTTATATAAAAGAAAACCCCTCTATATATAGTACATATAAAAAAATAAATAATAAGTAATTATAAATACACCCTTAATATATTATAATCCTATTATTTTAAAAACTATAAAAGAAAAGCTTATATTTAAAGACACACAAAAAAAGATTAAGGTCTACTAGCTAATTTATTTAAGACTAGCTTAGTCCACTCTAATAGATTTAGAACTATAGCTTAGAGTAAAATAGATAGAGATAATAAATTATATTATTCTAAATTAAACTTTAAATCTCTAAGTCTCTATAGCCCTAAAAATTTTTGACTTAGCAATTACAGTATTAGGAGTAACTTGACTAGTTTTAATATATATTTATGTGGGAAAAGCAAATATCTGGAATTCATTAAAGATATTATTGATAGCTATAATATAATATCTAGATTGTCTAATAAAAGACCCTAAAAATAACCAGAATTAGTATTTAATTAATAAGTTAATAATTTATATAAGTAAGTATAGAAATTATAGTACTTACTAATAAGACTTATAAACTTAACCTCTAAAGAAGACTTGTTAGGTTTTTTATACTTATTATAATATAATAATAAGCAAATAATAATCTAAATACTACTAAAAAATCTTAAAGTTATAGTTCTTGGTTTATACCAAAATATAGAAAGAATCTAGATAAGACTAACATCTTTATAGACACCTATTTAGATATCTATGGCTAGAACTAGCCCTTAATATAGATCTAGATTATTAATAAGTATAGCATAGCTTCTTAAATAATAAAAGTAAATTTTTAAACCACTTAATATTAAAGCATTTTACTAGTATCTAATATAAAGAAATCTCTAGAAGTTCTTCTAATAAGTAAGCCCTTACTCTACTTTTTAAATAAAACTATTCTTACTTAGCTTCTATTCCTGTTTTGCTAGTATATAAAGCTAAATAGGAATAGTATATTTCTAATCTACCCTATCTATAGTCAGAGAGTCAGTAGTTCTTATTATTTCATCATTACTATTATAATAATAACAATAACAATAAATGCATAAATCAGTAGTCAGCTCATGGAAATTGTTAAAGAGACTTATAACCATATTAGATCTATAGGATAAGTTAATCAAGTACTAGAATAAGATCTTATAGTAGACAAACTCCTATATACAAATCTATAATATTATATATTAATTATTAAAGTTTCTACAGCAGTTTACAAGCCTATTAAAAGAACTCCTAGCTTCTTTACAGAAAATCATCAATAATAGCTAAGGCATTAATAATAAAAAAGATAAACTTACAAATTATTATATATATAAAATTATATTAAGTTTAAAAAAACCAAGACTCTTTCCTAATATTGAGAAGTATTTAGTTAAGTGATAAGAAAAACTAGAGAATATTATTAAATCACTAAATAAAACTTCTAATAGGAAAATCTTTCTTAAAATATTCTTCTATTAGCTTTACAACTTATATATTTTATACAATATTAATACAATTTAATAGAGAGTCTTTTTAATATATTTATTCTATTTTAAACAAAGGTTTAATTATTATTATAATAATAACTTAATTAATATTCTATCTAAACTTAATACTTTCTCCCAAATACCAATCCATAAGTTATAATATTAGGCCAATATTTTAGACAAGTATAAAAAGCTGATAATAAATCTTAAAGATAGAAATATTATTTATCTTCCTAATATTAATAATTCCATATAAATGATCTAAAATATTATAGATAGAAATTCTAACTTTTCATTAAAATATAACTAGGAAAGTCATTTTCCATTAGAAGATAAGATACGTAATAGATATATAAGATGGCTTATAAAAAAAGGAATTATAGATAAGGCAGATTATAATATCAATAATAACCCTCACCATCATGTTAGCATAAAAACTACTTACTATTAAGTTATTTAGTACATCTTAGAACATCTCAAAAAACATATATTTATCTTTACTTAAATTCTATCTTTTAGCCTTATATAAATTAGTAAATATCTATTAATTTCCTATTATATAACAAACAGAATCTAATTATATTTAGAGATTATTAAAAACCACCCTTACATTACTATTACTCAAAAGTAACTATATAAATCTTTTTCAGCTTTATTATCTTCTGTGTACTTTACTTCCTCTTAATTAGATATATTAAATAAGATTAAGGCTAATAATTAATCATTTATTTTAATAAAAGATAATAATATCAAATAATCTAATCTAAAATGTTCATATCTTGACTATAGTACTGTAAGACTATATCTTAAAATTATTGTTTCTCAATATAATTCATACTTAGATCTATAGATACTTAATCCCTCAGTAAATATTATACATTAATAAAGAAGTTTATTAAAAAACTATAGATATAAATATTATTTAGCTAATACTTTATAATTTAATAGTACAAGAGAAAAAACTCACACTATAACTAGTAAATTTTGATTACTAGCTTTACAGCTATTTAGTAGTATAAATATAAACAAGATAACAGATATATCTTTATTATTAATCAAACACATTTCCTCTACCCCAGAATACCAATATAATAACAATACTACCTTTAAATAGATAAATAAAATAGATTAGAACATAAGAATAGATTAATAGAACTTAAACTTAGCTAATTAATTTAGATTATTTATTTTATAACTATCTTAATAAGACATTATACTTAATATAGCTATAATTAATTACAGCTTTTTAGCTACTAAATTATTTCCTTAAATAGATAATATACATATATTTTCTTTTAATTAAACTTTTTAATCTAAATCTTAAATAATAAATCTAACTAGACATATCTCTACAGAATATAATCAAGAAATTAATGCCACTCTTAATCAATTAAATATTAACTTAACTCTCAATATAACTTCCCTTCTTCCTATATATAGGGGCTATCTATCAAGCATGTAACATAGTCAGTCTATTATAAGCCATAATAGCATAATCAGCTAATATAACAAGCCTGTGTATTCTACCATGGGCCATAATGGCATGATTAGCCAATATGGCGAGCCTGCATTTTCTGCCATAGGCCACAATGGTATGATCAGCCAATATGGCAAGTCTGCGTTTTCTGCCATGGGCTATAATGGCATGATCAGCTAATACAGCGAGCCTGCATTTTCTGCTATGGGCTATGATGGCATGATTAGCCAATATGGTAAGCCTGCGTTTTCTGCCATGGGCTATGATGGTATGATCAGCCAATACAGCGAGCCTGCATGATTAGATGTCTTATTAAATTAGTCACTAATATAGAAAAATCAAGTCTTTATTATATCCTATTCTTATAATCTATAAAGATAGTATTATTATTGATATTAATAGTGTTCTAAATTCTGTCTTTAATTTTACTATATTTTAGATATTATAATTGCTTCTAGCCTACTGCTAATCTTAAGTCTTAGCATAGTTTTGCTTAATATATAATAGTAATAACACTTATCTATAATTATATTCCTAAGCTCAATCTTCCCTAAAACATACAGTAATATAAGAATAATAAATAATTTAATAATTATATTTTCTAAGAAGTAAACAAATCCTGTTTAAAGATAATTCAATATTTTTATTAGCTTCTCTTTGTATAGTTCAGGCTAAAAGATAATCTAATAATAAAATTAAATTAGAAAGTATATATAATCTTAGATAAATTTATCTACTAAGTATATTTATTACAAATAGAGTTAATAATAAAGTTATAATTTAGTATTAGCTGAAAAAATTTTATATTTATTCTCTATTTTAACTTATTAATTTTAATATATTCATCCTTAACTAAATCTCAAGTAGAATTATACTATCTTATAACCTTATTAAAGAAGATAAAAATAACATTAGTTACTACTATTATAATTTTATTATTATAGATAACTAGATTAAATGACTATCTAGGCTTATAGAAGATATAATTAATAAAAACTTAACTTATATAATATAGCTAAAGTTAATATATTATTAATTATTAAAGTCTTCTATTTCTCTATTAACCTTCTAATAATAAAATAATAACAACTTTCGCTCCTAAAAGAGATTTTAATTTTAAAAAGTATATAAGCTAATTAAATATCTATATATATAGAAAAAAAAATAATAAAATAATCTATTTTATAAGGCTGAGGGGCATTACTAAAATAATAAATAATAAAGATTCTTTAAGCAGTAATACTTTAAGAGGACTATATAACTTAAGATTTTAGGATTAGTAGAGAAGTAAAGATGTTTAATCTATAATATATTAAAAATTATATATATAGGGAATAAAAGCTATCTAGAATATATTAATTCATCTAGTAAAGTGATCTTTTTATTTATTATAAAATTAAGCTTATAGACTATACCTTACTGCTAGTGATTAGAGGAGTTTAATCTATTAACAGATGATAATCCTATTAGCCATAGAAGTAATGGCTTTTCTAAAAGAGGACTGTGCATCTGTAGATGATTGGTCTTATATTATAAGCAAGTAGCTAATTAATATTTGGGTGGTTATTTATACTTATAACTAATTTTATTATTAAAGTATTTCTATCATTATTACTATAGACCGGTTTTCTAGTAGAGTATTTAAGATTTTTTTTTTTTATTATTTTTAGTAGTTAGCACTTAAATTAATATAAGATATATTCTATAATAAAAAATTTATAAAGTAAAGTAATTAATTATAATAGATTAATTTGATTATATCTTATCTACTAAGAATAATAGATAATTAGGCGAAATAAGACTGTATAGTTATTATTATAAAGTTGAATAACCAGAAAACTTTAATATAATTATTATTATTTAGAAAAACAGCTTAAGAAGCTAGACTTAATATTATAGCTAAGTATATAAAGAATTAGTAAGCTAATTAGGCTTAGATTTAAGAGATTAAGGATTGTATAGATACCAAGAAGAAATGATAGAGAATTATAGCAGATATATGGTGAACTAGAATAGTAGAGAATAAAGATATTAAGAAAATATAAATTATTATAAATTATTATTAATCTAAGCTTTAAAGTATATATACTATATAGCATTCTTATTAGGCCTATTAAAACTTATATCTTTTAATACTCTTTTAAATATCTTCTGCAATTAATATTCATATATTTCTTTTTACTTTAATTTTATAGAAATAACTTTAGCTATATTAATATCCTAATATAGTGCTATAATCCCATTAAATTTCAAATCTGTTCTATACAATTCTATAAAAATTGGTTAAATATACTGGAGGAATATATTATATATTTCTTTAGGATTATTTAATAACTGAAAATACTAAAAGTTTCTATTTTTCTAGTCTCTTTTTATAATCTATATATAAAATAATGTATCACTATTTAAAAAAGAAAACAATCTCTTTTCTTTTTTAAAAGTAGCCATAAACTCTTCATGAATCTTAATATAATTATCTAAATATTAATCCCTTTATAGTTAGTCCACTGCTTAACTTATTAACTAAAAAGAGGGATATAATATTTTAATTAATAATAAGCATATTCATTTAAGATTAATTAAATATTTAATATGCTAATTATTATTAATAAAAATATTATACTAATATAAATTTATAAGATTAAATACAAAAAATCTATGCTAAAGATTGTAGTGAATAAAATGAGAGTAAATTGTTTATATAACTATTAAGACTGCTATCTATGCTCAACTATTATACTTATTATAAATTGAATTAGGTTAATATCATATATAATTATTATAATATGCTAAGAGATTAAGAAAGTATATTTCTATAGTAAAATAGATAAGATCTTTAATAATATTAATTTAAATCCCCTTATTCTTTAGATAATATAGTTAAAATATTAATAGCTAATTTAATAGAGATAAGATATTATAATTATTTATTGTTAAAGATCTTATATAGGGAAAAGGCGATTAAGATAATGATAGAATTATATATAAAAGATCCCTGAAAAGATTACTTTTTTTATTCTAATTACCCTAGAACTCTTCTTAAGATTAGGATAGCATTTATCTATCTATCTCTTTTATATAGTTTATAATAATATATCTAATCCTTAGATTATGGCATCTATAACTAATGTATCTATATAGAAAAGAATAATAGAGCTAGAATAATATCATCTATTAAGTATATTATATAAGTCGGCTAGTAAGAGAGGCCTTATAAAGTATAATAAACTTAATAAATTATAATTAGTACTTATTTTAAAAAAAGAACTAGGATAGTATATATTTTGATTACCTAGAAATCTAAATCCCTATAAATGAGATATTAGAATGGCAGAATAGTTTTTTTAAATCTAGATAAAAGCAGTAACTTCATAGTAGAGCTTCTTCTTAGTATTATCTAGATTTTATAATTCTCCTACCTTATAGGGTAGAGGAAATCTAATAAGTATCTATTTCGCGTGATAATGTGTTTATTTATTAATATAAACTGGTATATAAATATTAAAACTATCTATTATTTATTTATTAATATTACCTATTTAACACAATTTTACCTTGCTAAATCTAAGATAATATATTATAATTACTTTAATTTTCTAATAATAAATATATAAGTAGATAAAAAATTCAATTTATTATTTAAGATAAGATAGTTTTTAGAGTATATTATTATCATTCTTTATAGCTGATTTTAGTGTAATATTTCTCTAAAAAAGAGGTAAAGATCTTAATATAATTATTTAATGTATAGCATGAAAAGAATAAAAGGAAATATAATTTAAACTAATATATTATATAATAGTGGTAAGGGGGGTCTATGACCTACTTAATCTGATAAAAAGCTAATATCTTTACTAGTCTTTCTCTAATAACTCTAATATTTGGAATATTTGCTAGATTAAGAGTAAAGATTATTATATCTTTAATACAATTTAATAGTTCTCTATAAAATATTTATTCCATAATAAAATATTAATAAAAGAAATAATCTATTTTAGATTAGAATAAAATTTAGTAAGAGATTTCAAGAATATCTTCTATTAGCTAATTAAAATTAAGCCTATAAAAGACACAATTAAATCACCCTTATATACTAGGGTTAAAAAAGAATCTAAAAACCAATTTTAGACTATTAAATCTTAAGAACTTATCTTATAGATCTAGGTCTTTACTTGCTATAATAGATTATTATTTATTAATAAGATTATATTAAAAATAGTATAGATTTTATAGACTTAAAAATAAATAAAATAATAGTTTATCTAATTGTTACTCTTATAGTTCTTAAGAAACATTTATATAATTATAAGATCATTAATTATTATATAAATAATGTGAGTTCTAAGAGATATAATTGAAGAATTCTATATATTTAAAGGATTTTATATAAATAATTTTCTATTAAGTGCTATAATATTTATTAGTTTTCTTAGTCAATACTGATTATAGTATATAATATATATAGTTAATTACTGCATCTAAGTAATATTATATTAGAAGAAAAACTATATTAATTTATACTTTTATAGAAAATTATCTAGTATTAACTTTATTTAACTTAATCTTAATAACTAAAGTTATATTATTTTTAATTTTAAATTAGATTTAGAATAGTTCAGACTATTTATATATAGTAATTTAAGTAGAAGAATACAGTTTTTAGGATATAAATAATAAGGAGAAATCTATAATAGTAAATATAATATATTAGTAACTAAACACTTAATTTATTTAAAAATTTTTATTAGATTATTATCTATATAGTATTTAATACTATCTTAATAGCTTATTAAGATCCTTTATAAATGTAGTTATAAAGAATATACAGCTTTTAAGATTATAATCAAGTTAATAGTTAAACTGTTTTTAAATAATGATTAAAAGAGATTTCTTATTAGTATATTTTCTTTACTAAAAAGACTTACTAATCTTAGAAATATAAATCTCTAGTTAGAAACATTACTATATTTATAAGATAAATATAAATAGAGGCTCTAAATATAGCTTCTTGCCTTTAGCACTCTCACTAAAAAAGTCTATTAGATAGTAAAGCTAATTCTAATAGAGTCTATAAATCAAGAAATCCTTTAGTAATTACTATAAAACATCTACTTAATATATAAGAAATTCTTTATTTCTAACAATTTTAGCTATATTGATTTCTAGTCTGATGAGTATATTTAGAAAGATAGTCAGTTATACCTAAAATATATCTACTTAAATATAGGATATACTTTCTAGAATTATGACTGCATATTATAGAAATACTAAGGAGACATATATATATAATAATATATTATTATTATCCAATCATTCTATAATAATATTAAGAGTGATAAATATAAAATAAGATATAAAGGATACTACTTATCTAATATTACTAATCTTTTAATTATAAATAGTTTGGCATGCAATATCAATCTAAATAAAGATAAGATTTTCCTGCTAATATTTATATATCTTATCTAGCATCTCTAATTATTAGCTTAGTCCATTAAATATAAAGAGAATAATTATATTATTATAGCTAAAGTCAAAGATAGTAGTATAATTAATAGTTATAATATAAATACCCTATTCCTAGAATAGAGGACTAATAATCCTTATATATTTATTAAGCTGATTTAAGAACTATTCAGTAAACATTATAAAAATAAAAACATTTTATCTTATAAATAGAGCTATATACACCTTAATAAAAAGGGTTAGAACTTAAGGATAATATTTAGAATACTTATCTATAGCTTTTATAGGATTTAATAAATAATTAAAAAAGAGCAAGATACTTTTATATATATTTATAAAGGACTGCATACTTATTAAGACTTTTAAATAGTAGAAAAGCTATTATAATTAATTTAAATATATAAGTATAGCAAGATAATATTAAATATATCCTATATTTAGATTAAGATCTACCACTTTAGTATACTAATATCTTATAACTTTTATATAAATTTCCTAGTTATATATATCTATCTCTTAAATAGCTATCTAGTAATAAGCAAGGTCATTAAGATACTTAATCCAAGTTTCTTTAAGAGCTAAGACATCTTTTAAAAGTAGTATAATTATTGCATATATTATATAGATAAATATATATATATGCTTAAGGGTTAAAGGCAGCTTTTTTTATAGTAACTCTAAGAATAAATATATACTATAAAGCTACATTTAAGTAGATATAGAATAGATTCTTTCTAATTCTTTTAATACTTTACTTACTACTAGATAGTTTAAGATAAGGAAAAAATCATAATACTTATAAAATAGTATTTTATATAGTCTAATAATTCTCTATTACTATTTATTATTAAGCTTTTTTAGTTTTTTATTTTATTATTTTATAATCTTAATATAAACTTTTTCTATCTTTTTTAAACTAGTATAAATAGCTTTAATATTTTTATTTAGTTAGTTTTTAATAATAAGATAAGTCTCTGACTGTAGAAAAAGACTATTTTATTAAATATTATATAAATGATTATTTTTGCCCTTAGGCTTTAGTGTATAAGTTATATAAAGATCTTCTTTATTTTTAATACTTTTTTCTTATAGCTTTATAATAGTTAATTTAATAGTTATCTTCTTAATTTTCTTATCTTTTTTAAGGGCTGTTATATCTATTATAGCTATATTCTTCTAGATAGTCTAATTAAAGATATAATTATATTAAAAGGATTTATACATAAATAAGCTATAGAAAAGCTTGCGTAGATAGGTATAATTAGGTTTATCTTTAAATTATAGGGAGTAAATATAGTTTAAGTAAATAGTAAATTTATTAAAAAGCTTATTATAAAGGATCTTAATAAGAGTAACTATCTTTTTTTCTATAATATAGTTATATTTTTATTCTTTAATAACAGCCTTGAGACTTTATTATAGAAGATTATTATAGAGAAGATATAGCAAAATATAATCTAGTAATTCTATATTATTATAATAAGACTGCTTAATATCTAAGTGAGTATTAATACTGACATAATAAACAGTACTAGTTAAGCTTTTATTCTCTTAATAAGGGATATGAATATAAGTCTTTAGATTATAGTATCTCTTAGCTAGACTAAAGTTAATAACAGTAACTTGATTACCCTGCTTTTCCCTTTTTATAAGAAAGTTGTTAGGCTTAATATTATAATAAATAAAAGACTTATTATAAATATATATAATATAAGTGATGAGTTAAATAGCAAGAAATATCATACTCTTTAGAAAAAGTTTGCTATTATAAAATTTAAATAGATCCCTCAAACTAGGACTAAGAAGATCAATAATCATGATATAATAGTTATCTTTAGTATCTAACCAGTGTACGAAAGGGATATTAATATTACTAGTTAGTGATTTATAGATATAGGCTTTATATTCTAGTTAAAGATATTTAGCTTTAATGCTCTTAAGCTTGATAGTAATTTTTTTATCTAAAACAATATTAGTATCTAAAGTTAGTATATAAATGATTAGTTATAAGCTCTCTAAATCCTAAAAATAATAGAGAGTATATAGTCTATCTAGATAAATATTATTAAATTAATTACTTCTAATCTTACTATTAATACTATATTTACTACTAATATATAAATTTATAATTATTATTTTTAAAAATAATTACTATAGTAAATAGAATATAATATTAGTAGTAGATTTAAGTATCTTAATATCTAATAGAAGATATAGGATAATAAGATGTAAAAAAGAAAGAAAGGGACAAGTAATATAAAAAATCTTATAGCAAAGCAGATATCAGATAAAGATTAAATTAAATGTTATGCCCTAAATAAAGATATAAGCTATAAACTCTTTAATCTAAATAATTTAATCTAGCGGCATCTATAATTTAGAGTAGCTTATTTAGATAGGAAACTAAGTATAATTATATAGAGAGTAGTGTATTATTTAGTTTTAGCTTAAAAAAAGAAAATAATTATTAATTATAATTAATTAGATTTAATCTTTATTATTTTATTTTTATCTAGTACTTCTTTACTTAAGCTTTAGCTTATTATATTTCTTTATACTGATATAGATATAGATATAGGATAATATGCTAATATAGCTAATTAATTAACTATCTAGTATATTATATAAAATGGAACTAATTATACTTTAATAGTCTACATTAAAGATAAGACTATATTTAATAAATATAGATATAAGACTATCTATAAGTTAGTGCATATGTCATAGCAATAATTAATATATTTTATTAATAATATATTAGTTTAGTTCTAGATTAAAAGATCTACTTAGACTATTATACAAGCTAGCTTTATAGTTTCTTTTTTTTAACTAGTTCTTAGTAGACTTAGATAAGGAATTTTAGGCATATTATAGTATAGACCCTTATATTTAGCTTAGTATAATAAATATCTAGCTTATATATATTAAATACTAGAATAATAATGCTTACTAGATACTAACATTTATATTATTTTCCTAAAGCTGTTATTGAATTTAGCTTCTTAATCTTTTATTTAAGTGTAGTCTAGTTTCTAGCCTTATAGTATAGCTTGAGCAAGATAAAATAAATATAAAATATATATAAAGTCTTATCTATTATTAGTATAGCTTTATAAACTAAATAAATATAATCTTATTAAGAATTCTTCTAAATATAAATAAGATTTAAATAGAACTATCTAAGATACCTAGCTATTTGATAAGCTTATTCTTATAATTATATATTATTTAGTGTTTATGTAACTAGGAAACTAAAAAATTTAAGGTCTCTTTAGAAAGAATAAAATGAATTATATTTCTAGTATATCTTTAGTTTTAAAAGAAGTTAAATGTAGAATTGAAATATATCTATATAGTAAATTAGTATATAGCATTTGCAAGATCTATTATTAAGTTTAAACACTATTCTATAAAGAATTATAATAACTATAGTAATATTATGTATCTCTATCTCTATTAGATTAGTCTCTCTTAGATCTAAGACATAAATAAGTTAGTAACTGGTAATTCTAGTAAGATTAAGATGGTTAGTAGAGATACTTAGAAAATCTATAAAATATATTATTTATATAAAGCTATATATAGCTTAATCTTCTAATTCATATTCACTACTATATTAAGTAGATTAGATAGTAATCTAGCCTAGATGTTCTAATAAGCTTGAAATT
The DNA here is from genome assembly GCF_001907595.1 of Talaromyces atroroseus. Taxonomy (NCBI): domain Eukaryota; kingdom Fungi; phylum Ascomycota; class Eurotiomycetes; order Eurotiales; family Trichocomaceae; genus Talaromyces; species Talaromyces atroroseus. The sequence continues at coordinate 286,626 of NW_017971450.1, forward strand.
TTTTTCATTTAAAAACTAGCTAGTATAAAAAGGATAATAAAATTTAGCTAGTTTATAATTATTCTTAAGAAAGGTAGTAAGATAGATAATCTTAAAGCAGTAAAAAGGATCTTCTAAATTAAATATAACTAGAATAAAGCTAGTATATAAAGGGTTTAGCTTTATAACAAAGAATTATAACTAATATAAAGAAGCAGCTAAATAAATAATAAAATATATATAATATAAAAAGTATTAATGAATTACTAGATCTACTTAGTAAGTATATCTATCTTATTTAATTAGAAACTAGTGCTAATATATTTGCATTAATTAGTATAAATCTAGTTTCTATATATTTATACTAACTCTAATTCTTAAATTTATATTTAACTAAGCATATTATTAAAATTATAAGATAATAAAGTTAATAGGTTATAGATTTACTTCTAGCTATACAAAAGAAGATCTAGAGAATTAGATGATTTTTTATATATAATAAATCTTTTATACTCTCAAAATTTTAACTTTAATTAAATAATAATCCTAGACTAGTAAGTCTTGCAAGAATAATTAAGCAGGAAGATTCTTAGAAGATATAGCTAAGATATTTACTAGAATTAAAATATCTTATAATTAAAGAAGAGTTGTGGAAATAAGATTAAAAATTATTTAATAATAATGATTATTTTTTTAGTTACTATTAATATAGCTATAATTTTCTAAGAAATAAGAAGCTTTAAGAAGATAAGAAATTTATCTTTATTAATCTAAGTTAGAGATAAAAATATTAAAGAATTAAAAAGTCTATAAATAATATTAGAATCTTATTTATTTTTTTCTTAATATTTTCTTAATTCTTTTATCTTACTTAGCAGAAAGAGGAGATCTTGATTAAGGAACTATAGAGTATATATTATATCAATCTACTACAACTTAGTTATGATCTTTTACCACTTATAAAGAGTTATTAATATTAGTTTAATAATAAGATAGATTCTTTATTATTAATCTTTAATTTATAGAGTTTTTTCTCTTATAATTATATACTCTTCTTCTACTCTATGAATTAAGTTATAAAAGGTCTATATATTTATAATTTATTATAAAAAGGAATATATCTGATTATCTTATATAATAAAGCATTGGTTTCTTAGAATATCTTATTTAAATTAATAAATAGTTCTCTAGAGATATAATATCAAGTTATACTCTATCTTATATAATAAATAATTTTTTTAAGTTTATGATTGGCTATTTTAGGGTTATAGAATATGCTTAAAATTCTTCTAATAATTAATAATATATAATAGAATATATATTAAATATTTTATAGCTAGGGCTAATATTTCTATTAATTATTTAGAAGAAGGAAATCCTATCTTTCACTAAATATATCATCTTAGGCTTAAGTTGAGTAGATCTAGGATTATAATTAATTATTACTAGGCCTTAGATAATTAGTATATTATAAACCTTTTATTTAATAATTTTCTTAAACTAGAACTAGTGTTAGTCTTAGTATTATATTTAAAATAAGAAATTCTTATCTATTCCTTAATTCTAGATTAGATGAATTCCTTATATATCTTCTTCTATTTAATATAGATTATAGGCTCTTTGGTAATTATAAAGTTATTATAATAAACTATCTTAATTTGCTTGACTAACTTATAATTAGAAGGTTTATAGTTAATATAATAATATTCTAATACTTCTATTTTTCTTAATATCTGCATATTATATAGGGTCTAAGAATAATAATTAATCTGTCTTTGATAGAATATCTAGTAGGGTATTATTATAATTAATAAGATTATTCTTATAATTCTTATAGAATTTACTAATCTTATACATTATCTCTTGCTAATAATCTTCATCTATGATAGAGAATAATTAAGAAATAAATAAGGATATTATTATATCAAGAGGATAATTATATAATATATAGGATTTCTTTAAGTAATAAGATGGATATATAATATATCTAAGATAATAGTTCTAAATAATACTTAAAGCAAGATATAATTACACTAATTATATATATTATCACTTTTATTAATATAATTATATAATTTTAATTATATCTCTAAATGGCTGTGCCATATTTATAATTATTAATTTAAATATAAAAGAAGTCAAGTTCCTGGAGATAGAGTGTGTGAAGCTTAATCCTTAAAACTTATATATAGAGATTAGTTACCTAATTAAGAGAGCCTAAAAATTAGATATAATTAATATATCTAGATTAATATAAAGGGGGTCATATTTCTTAGCTAAATAGCCTAATTTGATGTTAGCTCTTGATTAAAATAATGAGTTTCTATTAACCACTCTGATATGTAGTTTATATATATCTCTATAATATAATTAAACTTGCCTAATATATTTTCTATTAAGATTTATCCTATAGACTAAATATACATCTAAAAGTAGGATAAAAAAATATAGCTTTCTTCTTATTATATGCTCTAGACTTAGAATATAATATAAATCTATAGTATAAGTTAACTTACTTCAAGGGTCTATACATGCTATACTCTTAATCTATTAAATTATCATTGCATAGATTTATATTAGTTCACGTAAATTTTATTTTAAGTAAGTAGGTCTGTATACTATAGTTAAGTTATTAAGGAAAATAGCTTTATAGGATTAGTTATTGTAGGGCCTGACTCACATAGCTTTTATGATCCCCTAGGCTCTGTATATACACCTAGTAATAGTAGTGAAGATGAATCAGCTTAGATGTAGTTATTATTAGGGAAATATAATATGTTATTTTATTACCTAGATCTTTAATATTATTTATTTATTTAATAAAACTAGGCCGCAATCTAATATATTATTATATGGAATAGATAGTTTAAATTCTAGCTAATTATAACTAACTATCTTAAATAGTACTTTGATTAATAATTTATTAATAAAATTACTTATTTTTTTAACTTTTCTAACTATTTAATTATTTATTTAAAATGCTTGTTGATATTTCTATTTTAGTTATATAATTTCTCTAAATTTTGAGAAATATTATTTAATGCTATATCTAAATTAGAAAGTATATAACTGATTTTGGTATTTATAGCTTATAATGTCTGCTTTGCTTCCTTAGAAATCTATTTAGTAGAGGTATTATCCCGCTATAGATTTATATTGTAAGGATTAATATTAGAGAGTTCACCATCAGCAGGAAGCTTAAGGTTAGGGTCATTATATAGAACAGCTTTAGTGTCCTTAGAGATTTGAGGTTAACTAGATCTTGTTTCTGTGTTCTTATTTATAGCTAAGGAGCCTAGGAAAGCACAAGTTAGTGCTAGTATTATGAGCTGCATGAGCGTTACAACTTATTTATATCTAAATAGGCTATAATTATTAATACTAGGTATCTTGTAAGAAAGAATGAATAATTCATCTAGGCAGCTATCTTACTTTATAGCTCTCTTATAGTATAGCTTGTCTTGTTATTAGTTAACTATAAATATTGAGAGAGGTAAGGCAGTCTTTCTTCATCTAATATGCCCTGTCATGCAGGCAGTAATATAATTATTATAACTTGAGCATGTAATATGTAATTAGTACTAGTAATAAAAAGTAAATATAATTTCATTGAAGGCTCTAATACTAGCTATAATACCTAGATATTAGACTAGTAACTAGGGTGATTAATCTTAAATTCTACAATATGTATTTAGTACTATTAAAATAGAATAAATACCCTCTTTAATACCCCTGTTAAGATATAATTAGATCTATAATATATATGAAGTTATTTTTTATAATGACTTTTATATTGGTTTAGATATTGGATGGAGAATTATATAATATGGAGTTTTCTTATTATTTATAATGAGGTTAAACATGATTGAAAGCTATTTAGTTAATTATTTTATATAAGTAATACTATCTTGATATCTATTAAGATATAATAGAGAATACTTATTAATTTAAAGAAAGTTAAGGAGTAAGCTAGTTAATTTCTGCCTTTATATATTATAAATATAGTAACTGCTAATAGAATAAATATATTTTATTAAAGTATTAATATAATAATTAGTTTATCTTAAATTTAGGTAGAATTTAATAAGAAACTTTATAGATTTCTTATATAAAGGGTAAGGCTTATTAAAGAGTTTCTTCTACTTTATAAGATCTAATATGTAACTGTAATAGATTAGATGTTTATACTAGATTAATAATTATTCTTTTTTCTTCTCTAAGTAAACTGGACATTCTAGCCTCTTATAGGTTTATTACTTATTAAGATATTGTTTAAGTTTATAAGTCTTAGATTAGAAGGAATATAATTCTTTTTTAAGCTTATTAATCCTACAAACTTAGGTATAAACAAGAGGACTAAATGAGTAATATAAAAGAAAAGAGAAACCAGTCCTGTTAATAAGGGGAAGAGAAGGGGTTTATATACTATAAAGATTAATAGCCCTGCTATTAAGCTAAATAATAACTAGAGTATAATTACCCTAATAAATACTTATAATATGACTTGCTATTAGGCTATTTTAGTGCATAATTATAGTCAATAAATATTATAAGTAAGGGTCATAGCACTTTATAGAAACTTTAAGCACTATCTATAGCTATATTATTTTTAGCAATAAATTCTAACTTATATTATAATTGCCATGAAGTGTCCTTATTAAGATATTAATAACTAGCTATCTATATTTATTTCTGCTCTTATATTTATTTCTAACTATCCTTTAATAGGATTCATTCTAAATTTAATTTTATATAGTAGTGACTCTATAGAGAATTTTTTATATAACTAAAAAAGAATATTATAACTTTCTTCTATAATATACCCTTATCTCTTAATTATACTAGAAGTGTATTATCCTCTAGGAAGAACTAGTCACTTTTCTAAGCTTAGAAAGCTGCAGGAAGATAGGAAATAATCTAGTAATAATTATGTGCTATTAAGATTAATATTATTATATTACTTATAGTTAAGACTAAAAGTAAAACTATCTAAAACTAGTTACTAATCTTTAGAATCTCTTATTTTATAAAGATTAAAATTAGTATTATATAGGTATACATCGCTATAAGATATAGTAAGAGAAATAATCATATTCTATAGATATTTAAGGGATATTGCAAGCCTATTATTAGAATTATAGCTAGTACTCTCTAGTCTATCTATAAAATTAAAGAAAAAACTAAAAGCTAGAAAATCTATAGCTTAACACTTCTATTAGTTAGGATAATAAAGTTTTATAGATATTCTAATTAGCTTCTAGAGGAGTTTAAAAATAATATATTTAAAAGTAACCTTCTAAAGTCTAATTTAAAGACTAAGAGTATAAGTAAGATCTTATACTAAAAGCCTCACTTTAATAATATATAATCTATATTCTATAATAAAAAGGTAAATAAATACTTTTCAATAAACTCTTAATACTATTTTATATCTATAAATATTAATTACAGAGATAAAACCCATAAGTGATAAGTTAATAATATACTAAATTATAGCAATAGAAAGCATATAAAGCATATTCAAGAATCCCCTAACCAACTATATACTTTTTATCAAGTAGCAAAATACTATAATAAAATACTATAAATTAATAAAATATCTACTCTTTCTTATTATAATAGGAAATATATTATATTATATCTTTTCTTTTTAGATATATTTAACTCTGATTATCCTTAGCAAGAAAAGATAAGATTTCTTTAATATTTATAATATATTAACTGATAATAGAATTGTTAGGAAGAATAATTATATTTTAAAGCATTATCTATAGTAATATACTAAAATAAGTTTAGCAGAAACTTATAAGTAACTAAATATAATTATAAGAGAGCTAGCTTTATAGATTTATCTTATTCTATACTCTATATAAATCATAATAAATAAACTATAATAATATTATATATAAAAAACTTTTAATAAGATGCGCGAGAAAGAATAAAGAATAAAGAATAAGATAATATAACTAGCATATTCATCTTTTTAAAAGATAATAAACCTTCTAAATATAATACTTCTAACTTATCTTAATTAAAAAGTCTCCTATCTAATCTTTATAGAAATTACACTAATAGTCCTTTAAATACTAGTCTTAGAAATAGCATATTAGATTGTAATAATAATTATAATATATAAGATACTAAGTGTCTACCTATCCAGGGTTATTATAACACTAAAAACAATATAATAACTTTAATATTATTCTAATATACTCTTCTATAGCCTAGAAGATCTAGTTCTACTTAAAGAAGAGTATTATTATTATAGCTAGCTTTATTAAAGTCTCCTTTATCATTATATCTTCCTACTCTATAATAATAGCTGCTTAAGCCTGCCTTTCTTACTGCAGGCTATTCTTAAGAATATTATAGTAGATATAGACTGCCTCTACTATCTTATTATACTATCATTATTCCACCTTAATCAAAATAGATATTAGCTATATCATTAACTTCTTATTAAGAATAATAAATTTTAAAAATATCTATTCTATTTTCTAAAGTATCTTCTTAATTTCTTTATTAATAATAATAATCCTAATAAGCTAGCACTTAATATCTATTATTATCTACTCATTATTAAAATCTTATTAAACATAAATATATAGAGTATATAGAAGCTAATTTTAAATATTAATTATTTTTTTCTTAAGCTATTTAAACTTAGCTTTCTTAAATCTTTAAAATCTAGCTTTCTTAAACTACCCAAGCTTTATTAATTAATTAGTATTCTTTATATACTAAGATTATAACTTTATTATCTATTAATCTTATTTTTTAATAATCTTAATTAATTTTAGATCCTCCTCTATAAAGGCTTTCTATTCTAGTATAAGCTTACATAACTATTATAGATCTATCTAGCATCTTATATATATAACTGCTCGTATTAGCTCTAAATTAGGTTAGAGACCTTATATAAAGGCTTATATATTAATATTAATCTATTAGAGAAGATAATAGTTAAGGAAGATCTATAAATTAGTATACTTTATAATAAGATTTTACTTAATATTATTTATTAAATCTTCTAAAGGTATATATTGCATAAATTAGCTTTATAATAAAAATATATAAAGAGATAAGCAGGAATTTACTACTAATATTTATAATTATATTATTACTATATTAAAATTAATACATAAATAGGCTTTATAGAAACTTAGTAATCTCTTTAAAGAATTTGATCTACTTAATAAGTGTGGTTTTAGTTATTAATAATTTATAATTTATAGTAACTTTATTATGCTTTATTTTTATATAGTAGAATATATAATAATCTACTATCTTTAATTTTAAAGGAAGCGGCAGCTGCTATTATCTGTATATAATAAATAAATAATAGAGGTCTTCTATAGATCTAAGATTTAGGGCTTAAAATATCTTATTATGAAAGAGTATCTTTAAGAGGAATATATATAGATTAAGTATTAAAAAAGAATTATAAATAATCTTAGAGATTATAAATATATTCTTATATTAATATTAATATTAGTTATAAGTTAAATTATAAGCTGGCTAAGACTAGCTTAACAGTATATTAGAGAGAATTTATATATCTATATTACCCCTAGGTACTTCTTAGTAAAATTATATGTGATTTCTAGCAAAATATAAAATAGTTTATTATAAGGATTATGCTGCAGAGAGTATTGTAGATGTTTATATTAAAGCTTATATATTATATTAATATAATTAATTATAAAATATATCATAATATTATATAAATATTATTAAATCTACTATAGACTAAGCTAGAATTATTTTTCCTAGGTCTATAAGATAATCTTCTATAGTAGAATAAGATCCTTTATATATATTAGCATCTTCTTTTACTCTTAATTATTTAGTTTAAACTTTTTAAAGGCTAATTTCCGCAACTACTGCTAGAATTAATATTAGTAAGATATTTAAGATAGAAGAGATAGTATTTATTATAATATAAATAATTCTTACTTTATTTATTTTATAGCCTAGCTCCTTATCTAAGAGCCTTCTAGTTATTCTTTTATAATAGTAAAGAAAGCTCTTTTAATCCTGCTCTAGAGTACTAAATTTATGAATATCTAGTAGTTTCTAGCTGTTCTTTCCCTTCTAGAAATGAAGATAGAATTGAAAGAATTCTATTAATATCTATTATATGATAGTATATAAAATAATTATAGGGTTCTTCTAGTTCAGGTAGACTGTTCCTAGAGTATTATAAATTTTCTTATATTTCTGCTGATAGAATCTATTCTGGTTAGAAAAACTATATATTAAAGCTATTATTAATAATATATTATTCCTATCACTTATATATTCTCTCTCTGTGGGTCTTTATAGATATTATATAGCTATTATCTTCTTTATTATCTGATAACTCCTAATTAGTTTTAATATTAGGGTTAGGATTAAAGTCTAAGTTATTATTATTATTTAATTTATTAAAGTTTTACTTCTCTAATTAAAAAGCTATATTCTTATCTAGAACCTTATTCCTTTAATGTACTCTAATTATGACTGAGCTAGAGACTTATAATTTAATAATAAACTTGACTGTAAAAGGCCTAATAATATTTATAAGGTTAATAATATATACTTGCCTATACCTATATTAATACTAACTAGAACTTAATAATTAGGCTTAAGATAAAGTTTTTTAATTATCTAAATTTAATATATCTATTACTAAATCTATAGCTAGCTTATTATTTATCTAGAATAAGATCTTATTTATTTTACTATTTAAGGTATTACTATTATAATAATATAGATAATAACTTATATTAGAGGGACTTCTAGAGAGGATTAATTAGAAAGAAAGAATGTTCTTATAAGACTTAGACTTAATAAAGATGTAATAATAAAGATATAAAAAAAGGAGTGAGATAAGAATAAAAAGAGAGAAGAGGGCGTTATATAGATATAAGAAAGAGGAATAGTAAGAGTAAAAAATAGAATAATTAACTAAAGATATATATAAAAATATAAAAGAGCTAAAATAGGCTTAATTAATTAATTCTATAGATGTTATAAAAGAAGATAGAGTATAGCTATTAGCTATTAAAAATGAGTAAACTATTATTATATAAAATAAGAAGAAAGTTACTAGAATATTATTAATATAAAAGTAGAAAAAACTAGTTTTAATTTCTTCAAAAATATATAAAAAATGGAAGAGAGATATAAAACTATATTTAGTAGGTTATAGAAATAATTTAAGAATAGACAGAAAAATAGAATAGCTAGCCTCATACACATAATTATCTATTACCTGGGAAAAAATGTCCCTCAGGGCACACAGATAGTCTGGAAAAATAAGGCGCTGGAGCCGGCATCGCGGGTTGCGGAGGTCGCGAGATCCTTGAAACGGCCACGCCGGCGCAAATCGAAACCTTCAATTAGCAGTTTTTTACTTATCTCTCTTCTTAATTTAGATATAATGATACACATCTTAGAAATCTAGCTATATAAATATTAATACTTTAAAGAGCTGACTTAAGATCTTTTTAATTAATAATAAGAGGTATTAGTTTTTAATTATAATAATATTTATCTTTTAATAATTAATATATAGTTATAGGTTATTATTCTTCTTAAATATAAATAAAATAGATACTCTAGTAGGACTTTTTAATTTATAAATTTAATCTTTAGCTAAATTCTCTATTAGATATTTTTAAAATACTTTTTATTTTTTTAAACTTAGCTAATAAATTAAATAATATAATAGCTTTTTGCTAGACTCTAAATTAATAATATAATTATAAATTATATATTTAAATAATACTATTATCTGCTTTTCTAAGAAGATATTAAGATATAATTTTAAGTATATTAATAGTTTTAAAATATTAATAACTATTAGTTATAAGAGATTTTTAGTCTTTTTTTTATCTAGATTAGCTTTTTTTATTATAATTTTTCTTAGATCTATAATATAAGTGGTCTCTCTATTCTTTATAACTTAATAAAGTTCTTAGGCTATAATCTATTCTATATATAATTTCAGTATGCGCTTTATGAGTATATTATTTTTATTTTTTATAGAATCCTATTACTATATAGTCTTATAACTTATATAATAAAGTATAAGTTTAGTCTTCTATTTAATAGATTAGCAGTAATATTATTATCTTATAATATAATGAATATTAAGATTTATAGCTAAGTACTATAATAATCTAAGTATGATATTATATTTTTTTATATTAATAATATTATAGATCTGCTAGATATTTCCTAGTCTATCTTCTAAATTAGAAGTAATAATATTTAATAAAGTCTTCTTATATATCAGTATTAAATGCTTATTAATTATTTTTATAACTATAACTAGACCTACTAAAGAATATATATTTTTTTATATTTATTCTTAATTTATAAAATTACCTTTAACAGCTCTATTAATTAAAGTAAGTACTTTTATATAGTCTTTTAGAATTTATATATAGATATATATACTAATATATAATCTTTAATTTAATTATATAATATATAGCCCTAATATTATAATAGTATATTAGATTATATTAAAGAATTATCTTAAATCTCTCTTAAGTCTTTTACTAGAGTCTTTAAAGTCATAGTTCTCTTTTATATACCCTTTTTTATTATAGTAAGTATATATTAGCAAGTTTTAGGCCTTTAATCTATCTCTAGAATCTTTGATTTTAGACTTCTTCTAGAAATGGTAACTATTATAATAGTTATCCTCTTAATTAGATTTATTATTTTGATCTAAATTTTGATCTAAAGCTTTATTTTTTAAATCTAAATTTAGCTCTATAACCTATTTCTAAGTAGTTTAAAGTTCCTTTTTTTATTCTGATATAGAATCTTCTATTTTTTAAAAATATATTATATAGTTATTATACTTTTTAGATTCATTATCTCATTATATGGCCTTAATATATACAAATTTTACAATTTAATCTTTAAGATAATATTTTTAATTCTTATTTATATATATTTATTCCAAAAGACGTTCTAGTCTCTAGATATAGATATTAAATTTAGATATAGTTTAGTTTTTTTATTACTGTGCTTATTAATATTGTTTATTTATATCTTAACGCAACAGTTCTAGGGCATATATAATATTTATTAAAAACAATTTAAAGTCTTTCTATATTATATAATTAATCTTTATCTTATTCTTTATAAATATATTCTATTAATTAAATACTTTCTAGCTTAGCCCTTTAACTATAATTAGTATTTTCTATTAATTAATATTTTTAAAGTTATAATAGTAATTATGCTTTATAAAATAATATTTAAATTAGAGTTTAAAGGATTCTAATTTCTTTATACTAGTACTATTATATTTTTTTTTAAATATTAGCTTTAGCTATTTTAGAGGAATAACTTTTATAGGTATTTATAGTCTTTTTTAACTTAGCAGTTCTTTTTTAATTATTATTTTAATATTAATTATCTCTTATTCTTTTTTTTTCTCTTTTAGATTAAGATAGTTCAAATCTTTCTACATATTAAAATCTTATATTAATAAGCTTATTAATAATAAATATAATAACTATTACTTTAGCTTCTTAAGCTTTTAAAGTATAGTTTAAACTATAATTTTTTAGCACTATATCTTTATAATTTTAATCACTTTAGTTTTAAACTTAATAAATTTATTTATTATTATTATTAGAAGATCTTCCTTTAAATATTCTATTAATAATTTTAATAGAATTATAAGTGCTAAGGCTTTATTCTAAGTTTTTATAATTACTAGCTCTATAACTATAATCTTAATATTTACCTTATTAGCTACTATTAAAAATATATTAACTTTATCTTCTCCTTTATTATCTAATTTTATCTTTATAACTTTTACTTCTTCTTCCTTTATTAAGATCTCTTTAATATCTAAAAGATATTTAATCAGAGATAACTATTTCTTAGAGGCTTATCTCTAAATATATAAAGTGTGACGGCCTAGTACGATTTGGCTTGGCGGCACACAGTTACTGCGGAAGTACCCGCAGGCCGCCTCCCATGGACGAATCACATGCAGGGAAGATGTAGGGCTAGATATACCTTATAGGGATTACCTCATATTTTGATTCATGCTGCAGATTGCCAGAGGATCTATATGATATTAAGAAGGATAAATGACCTTTACCAGCCAGTATTCTATATTATTAGAACCTTCCAGAAATCTAGATTATTAGGCACCAGCACATAATAGAGATAGCTTATAAATATCCAAAATAAAAGAAAGTATAAGTAGAAGGAAGGAAACTAGTAATTATTCTTTCCTCTTCTTCTTCTCTCCAATTTAGTCTCTTCGTGTTTAGCAACCAAATAGATTTAATATTGCATTATTATATTAGATTAAACTCTTATTTACTTATCAATACTAATTTTTATAAATCTATAAATAGACTAACACCTTAATCCTAGATAACTTAATATGCTTAATTTAAAATTATTTTTTTTTTTACCTTATTATTTTTAAACTAAAATCTAGATTTTAGATTTAGAAACTAAGATAGTTTAATTACTTAAGCTAGTATTAGAGAAACTAGATAAATACTATCTATTATATCTTCTTTTAAAAGTAAAAGATAATAAAGAATAAAAATCTTAAAATATTAAATATAAAATATTTAAGAAATATATAGATAAGAATCTAGCTATATTATTTAATTAATTAATATAAAAATAGTATAAGAATCTATACCAAATTAATATATTAAAAAAGTAATAAGATATTTATAAAAAAACTATTGCAAATTAATATAAAGCAATAAAAGAATTAATAAAAGAATAAGATCTTTTATAATATTAATTTATTAAATTAAGCCTTAAAGAACCCTTTTTTATTATTAAAAATAATAGTAAAAAGATTATTAAATTTCTTAATAGATTAGCCTTAATTAATAAAAAAGATCTCTCTTTTAAATTCTAGCTTATTAGAGTTAAAAATAAACTAAAAACTAATACTAATTATTATTTAAACTTCTTGACCTATATAATATATATATAATATATATACTATAAAGAAGTAGTAAACTATATTCTTCCTTAATTCTAAGATAATGCTATTAAATTATATAAGAATATTAAAAATATTTTTAAATACTTTAAAACTATCTATTATAATATAAATTGAGTTATTAATATAAAGGCTATATTTTACTATCTAGTTATAAAGCTAAGTGACTGATTTTAAACCTTTCTATTAATATTTATATATTATATCTAAGAATTAGAGATCTTATATATATAATAAAAGAATAAGTTATATAATAAACTAAGCTTTAAATTAATAAAATTAATAATTAAAGAAGCAAATAATAATAATATCTTTTACTTTAAATTTATAATTTAGTATACTTAGATAGTTAATTGTTTAGAGTAGATTTAAGAAATTAAGAAATATATTTATTTATATAATAATAAAGAAGATTAAACTACAGGAATATTATATAATTAATTTAATGCTAATACTGGTAGCAGTTTTAATAATAATAATAAAAAAGCATAATATAACCATTTAAGTGAGGAAAAATATACCAAACTTTTTAAAGAAGAAAGATATTATTATTATAAGATCTAAGGATACTGAGCTAGCAATTACCCTTTTAAAAATAGCTAATCTAGGAATGATGTTACTAGATAACTTAAAATAATAGATAAGAATAAGCAGGCTACTATTCAGAAAGAAGATTCTGATTTAGAAAATAATAATATCTAGAAAAAGTCTCTATCCTAGATAAAATTTATATTGATTTATATGAATTAGATGTTAGATAGTTAATAGGATTTAATAAAGAAAGTTTTATTATACTTATATAACTTGCCTAAGGAATACACTTAATATTTATTAAAGTATTAATTAATACTAGAGCAAATAGATTAGTATTTATTAATATCTATTTAGCTATATTGCTAGCAAGGTTTTTTAATCTTAAGATAATACCCTTAAAAGAGCTGATAAGGATAAAAGGATATAATAGAAAAAGATAAAATAGAATCTCTTATATATTTAAATTAATATTAGTTATTAATAAAAGATATTATATTAAAATATTATTTCTAATCCTTAATATTGGAATATATAATATAATATTAAATAAAATATGGCTTACTAAGTATAATATCTTAGTAGATTGTTAGAACTAATAATTAATTTAATCTAAAGATGTCTTTCTAAAAGATTAAGCTATAAAGATTAATTATTATATAATTTCTAAGGCTATTTTGTAATAGCTAAAAAATATTAATCTATAGTATTAAAAGGATGTGATGTACTATGATTATTTTATAGAAATGAAGGACTAAATAATAAAAAAATCTAATCTAAGCTACTTCTAGGTCTAAGGCCTAAAAGTAAAGAATCTTATTAACTAATTAGAAATCTTAAAATTTAACTCTCTATATATAGAGAAATTAGTTAATTAATTAAAAGAGAAAAAAGTCTAATTGGATATTCTTTTATCTCTACTTAGAAAGACTATTTTAATTATATAGGGCTGTATATATTAATAAAATTATTAAGAATTACTTAGAAAAATAAAAAAAACCTTAACTAAAACTTTAAAAAAAGAAATAAAGGATAAATTAAAGAAAGAATTTCTAGATATAAAGTAAGAATAAGTATGTTAAAAGAAAGCTTAAAAAATACTAAAAAGAATAAATATAGCATTTATTAATATAATAGAATTTAATATAAGTATTAGAATAAAGGATTTAGTCTTATTAATAATAAGTCTTTATAAGATTAATAGTATTATTAGAGTAAGGAAAGATCTACTAAAATTTATAGTACTTAATATTAAAAAAATCTAGAAATAATTATTAGAGATATATAGAGACTACATAGATATATTCTTAAAGGATTTATTAGATTAGTTACTAACTTCTAAATCTTATAACTATAAGATTGAACTGATTAGAAAGAATATATTAAGATATAATTCTTTTTATAAGATAATCTTAGAAAAATTAGAAGTAATATATAAATATATTCTTAATAATCTTTATAAAGAATTCATCAAATCAAGTAATACCCCCTTTATATTACTAATCTTAATAGTTAGTAAATCTAGAAAAGAAATATAATTTTATATTAACTACTAAAAATTAAATACTATAATTAAAAAGAATTAATATCTTTTACTTTTAATTAATAAGATTCTTAATTAAATTAATAAAGCATAGATTTTTACTAAACTAAACATTTAATAAGATTTTCATTAAATAAAGATATATTCTAACTTAAAAGATTTAACTATCTTTTATATATAATATAGCATATATAAATATAAAGTAATGCTCTTTGAAGTGATAAATAGATTAGTAATATTCTAATATATAATTAATAATATCTTTATAGATATACTTAATAGATTTATAATAGTTTTTATAGATAACTTATTAATTTATAATAAAAATAAACTTGAGTATTAAATATATATTAAGAAAATACTTTAATATCTCTAAAAGATAGAATTATAAATAGCACTCTATAAATATAAATTTTATATCAAGTGAATTAAGTTTCTTAGATTTATTATTATATTAAATAGTATTAAAATTAATCCTAAAAAGATTAAAGCTATTTAAAGATAAAAGTTTTTAATAAATATAAAGAAAGTATAGTTATTTTTAAGATTTTATAATTTTTATTATATTTTTATTAAATACTATAACAAGATATTATAACTGCTTAATTAACTAACTTAGAAAAAAACATTCTTTATATAGAGTAATGCTTGTGAAATAGTATTCTAGAAATTTAAAAAAAAATTAATATTAACTCTAATTCTTAAATATTACTAGTATAATTTAGAAATATAATTAGAAACTAATATCTTAAGAGAAGTTATTATAGCAGTATTATTTTAATAATATATTAATAGCAAGTAGCATCTAATAGTCTATTTTTTTAAAATAATAGACTTCATATAAGCTAAATATGATATTTATAACTAAGAAATATTAATAATAATATAAGCTTTAGAGATATAGTAAGCTAAGTTTTAAGGATTAACTAGAAATAAATCTATTTAAATTCTTACTGATTACTAAGCCTTAGAATATTTTATAATAATAAAGAAGCTTAATAGTAGATAAGTATAATAATTAGAAACCTTTTCTAGGTATAGTTTTTATATTAAATATTAATTTAGACCCTTGAATAAGAGAGCTGATATTTTAATCTAATATATAAAGAATAACTAATAATCTAAAGAAAAGGACTTTCTATTATTACTTTCTAGCTAATTTAACTTTTAGATTATAAAGGAACTCTAAGAATAAGATTATATATAGAAAATAGAACCTAAATTAGAAATCTTAATTATTATAAATAATATACTATATATTATTATTAAAATTTTAAAGAGTAATTAAGAGAGTTAGAAGGCTATAGAATATTATAAGATAATTAAAGATTCTAGATCTAATTAGGATTTAATTAATAATTAATTAATATTTAAAAAGAGACTTTATATGCTAGATAAGAAAGATTTTAGAGTATAATTATTAGATGAGATATACTAATAATCTGCTATTATTTACTCTAGAAAGAATAAAATAAAGAAACTATTAAGAGAATAATATTATTAGAAGATATAGAACTAAGATATTGAATAGTATATTAATAATTATTTTATATATAAGAGGATAAATATATATAGAGATTTATTATTAAAATTACTAAAGCCACTATCTATATCTATTTAATTATAGTAGTATATATTAATAGATTTTATATCTTTCTTAGAGGATAAACATAATTTTAATGTAATCTTTATAATAATAGATTAACTAAGTAAAAGACTAAGATTGATTTTCTATATTAAGAATATTATAGCTAGAGAGATAGCTAGACTATAGATTAAATATATATTCTCTAAGACTAGCCTACTAGATTTAATAATATTAGATTAAGAGGGATAATTTATATTAAAATTCTAAATAGAAATATACTATATCCTAGAGATTAAGCTGAAGTTATTAATAATATATTATATATCTATAAATAAACAAATCAAAATTGTAAATTAATATCTTTTAGTCTATTTATAATCTTATATTAATTTTTATCAAGATAATTAATCTAAATAGTTATTAATAATAAATTTCATTATAATATTTTTATTCTAAAAATTAACTGGATTATTACCATTTAAGATCAAGAGAGGTTTTGTACTAAAGATATTATTTAATTAATTATTATTAAATAATAAAAACTCTATATAGAATTAGGAGCAAGTTTAAACTTAGATAAAATACTTATAATAGATATAGAATTATACAAGATAGAATATAATATAAATATAGGAATAATAAAAAATATAGATAAATAAACATTAATAAAAAATAGATTTTGATATTAGGAATAAGATTATATTAATAACTAAACACTTTAATAATAGATAATCTAATTAGAAGCTTTTTTATCAGAACTTAGGCCTATTTAAGATTATTATAAAAAAAAGAAATATATTTAAGTTAAAGCTCTCTAAATATTTTTAAATATATTTAGTTTTTTTATTAGATAAACTTTAAAAGATATATTTAATAGAATTATTATTAGAGTAGATTAAGGATCTTTTATTACTAGTTAAGATTAATGATTATAATGAATAGGAAGTTGAATGGATTCTTAATATATAGATGTATTACTAGAAATTGTAATATTATATTTAATAATAAGGCTATAATAATGATATAATGTGGTATCTGATAGGAAATTTTAAGAATACACTAAATATTATAAAGATATTCTATAATTTTTATCTAGAAAAACCTGGACCATTATTACATTTAAAGAATTAGTTATATATAGCTAAGAAGAATAAATTTTTACCTGATTATAATAAGAATAATATATTATTATTAACTTAATATTTAAAGTAAATATTACTTAGAATAAAGAATAATATAACAGCCTAGTATAATTTAGCTTAGCAGTATATAATTACTATAAAAATATCTATAGGCTGTCTCTTATGAATAAATCATATATAAGAAAGATGTAAGGCTAGATATGCCTTATAGGGATTACCCTATATTTTAATTTATACTATAAATTGCCAGAGGATCTATATAATATTAAGAAAAGTAAATAGCCTTTGCTAGCTAGTATTCTACATTATTAGAATCTTCCAGAAATCTAGATTACTAGGTACCAGCACACAACAAAGATAGCCTACAAATATCCAGAATGGAAGGAAGTATAAGTAGGAGGAAGAGGGCCAATAGTTATTCTTTCCTCTTCTTCTTCTCTCCAGTTTAGTCTCTTCGTGTTTAGCGACCAAATAGATTTGGCATTGCATCGTCACATAAAGAAATATATTTCAGAGTTATTTTAAATAATAATTACTAGGCCCTTATAAAGTGAGTAATTAGACTATAATAAGGATTATAAAAATATAGCTAAGATTTAGCTTTAGCCTAAGAATAGATTTAAATATATAATGTATATATATATATACTTAATAGCTAATCACTACTTTACAAAGATCTAAGACCACCTATGATTATAAGATGATATATGCCAAGCCGCTAGTCTAATTAGCAGTGGGAAGCCGGGCGAGGTCATATGCCCGCTGTATTTTGAAGCTATTCCCAACTCCATCCAGGATTCCGCCTTACACTAGAGTTAAAAGATCTTATTTTAGGAATTATATATACTAAAGCTATTATTATTATGAATAAGCTTATAAAATATATTATCTTAAAACTAACATTAAAAAGTTTAATAATATAATAATATATAATACTAATATTATAAGAAGTATTTATAATATTTAGATTATTAAGCAAAATTATATTTAATTAAGATAAATTATTTATATTTAAATTTTAGTAGATAATTATAAAAAACTATAAAATAAAATATAATCTATTAATAGTATATTATTAATAAACTAATAGCTAGACTAAAAGAATAATTTAAGTAATTAAATAATATCTAAGATATTACTTAGATTAGAATCAAGACAATTAAATAAAATTATTATTATTTACTCAATTTATAATAAATAATATTACAAATACATTAATAGAATAAGTATCGCATTTCACTAATCTAGAAAGAATTCTAAGAATAAGTTAAAAAAATATTAAAGAAGAAAAAACATTAAATAAAGTAAATATTTAAATAATATATATGTAATTAATGTATAGCAATTTATTAAAAAACATTAAATAAACAGAAATAAGAATAAAGAGATATTATAATAAAAAATATAAAAATATACTAGCACTTAAAAAGAAGAAGAGAGTTTACTTTTTATAATAAATACTAAAATTAAAAAATTTTAATATTAAAAGTATAAGATTAAGTAATAAATTCAACACAATTAAATTTAGGCTATTTATTATTAAAAAAAAAAAACTCACAAATAATAATTATAAACTCTAACTACTAGTAAGAATGCAAATACATTTAATATTTTATATCTTATTATTGGAATTAACCACCAACCTAATAAATAAAGATAAAATAATAGATGATAAAGAATATAAAGTTAAAAGAATACTATAATATAAATTAAAAAAAGAACACATCTACTATCTTATAAAATAGAAAGGATATAGATTTAAAGAAAATATATAAAAATTTATTAGATACTTAAATTATCCTAAGAAAATTTAAGAATAAAGATAAAAGTATAATCAAAAAAAATAAAAGAATTAAAGTTAGTATTAAAGATAAGATTATTATTTTATAAAATAAATATAATAATAAGAAGCTTTTTAGTCTTTTATTATTCTCTTACTTATTTTACTTTTATTTTTTCTTCTACTTTTTCTAATTTTTCTAACTCTTTAATATCCTTAATATCTGTTTAGATAAATTAATTAATATATTTTTATAACAATTTCTTTTACTTTTATAAATAATTAAGTTTAGCTATAAAAACTATAATTTTTTTATAAACTTTTTCTTTATTAGTCTCAATTTTATTTTAGGCCTTAATAAGTTATTTTTAAACTAAATTAGAAACAAGTATTTTAAAGTAGTAATAATTATTTAGTTAAATATACTTATTATAATATTTTAAAAACTCTACTTTAATATAAGTCTTTCCTAAATTATTATATTAATTATATAGGAAATAATAAATAATCTTAAACTGCTTAATGTGTAATAAAAAAGAATTTTTTAAAATAGATTTTTTTAAAGATATAATTAATATAAAACTATAAATTTATATATTACAGAAGAAATTAAAAATTAGAATTAGTTTTCTATATATTTAAAAAATATATACTATTTATTAAGCTATTAAGACGCCAGTCTTTAGAAGAGAGGATTATTAGAGAATTAGAATATTATAGTTAATAGATAAGGGAAACTAATATATAATAAAATAAAAGATTATCTATAACTATTAGGGTTAGTGTATTATAGAAATTAAAGCAAAGGTTATAAAAATTATAATAATTATTATATAAGAATTATAAGATTCTCTATAATAATTATAATAGAGGAAAGTTATATAAGAATATTTATTTACTCTATATTTAGTTTTCTTCTATTATCTTGAATTAACTATGATAATTTGAGTATATAATCTTCTATTAATCAGGATATTCAGGAACCTTATTCTTATTTCTTTTGTTTAATCAGATCTTTTAATCTTAGAAGCCTATTAACTTCGCCCGTTAATAGCTATCCTAGCTATACTCGACGGTAATCAAACCGAAGTTTCCGACAGGTTATTATAAAAATTCAAATCTTTTCTTTTAAATATAATATATTTATAAGATTTTATTTTATTATTTTATTTATTAATTTTTTTTAATTTCTCTTTACTTTTTTTTAGTACTTTTTATTTAATATATCTTATTTTTTAGAGATTTTTTTTCTTTTAATTAATTCCTATCAAGTCTAGTTTAAGCTTAATATAGATTTCTAGTTTTTCTAATCTCTAATTTTTATTAACTATTAAAGACTAAAGTATATCTTCTTTATCTTGTCTTTTAATTTTTTTATAGTTAATAATTCTTTTTATTTATTCTCTTTTTTTATCTAGTAATAGCTTTCTGGAGACTTAATATTCCTTTTTTCCTTAAGAAACTATATAATATTAATCTTAGCATCTTAGTATATTAGATAGTTGTTATTATAATAAGTTATCTATAATAATTCTTAATATCTAGTATAATTTATTTTACTAATATTAGTATTAGTAATTATTTATATATTCTAAGGTATTATTTTTCTATTTATCTTTGATATTAATTTCTTTGTATGACTCTAATATTTTATTTTATTAAGCATCTTAGATTTTATCCTTATCTTCTTAGATATTTTGGTCTCTTTTTAGGTTATATATATATCTAAGATGTATTATTTCTTTATATAATTATCTAGCTTCTTTTATTCCTAAGAAGCTACTATAGATATTATTATATTTATAAATATTATATCTATTATTATTTATGACTTTATTATTATATTCTTTATTATATTCTATAATCTTAAGTTATCTTTCCTTAATTACTTTGAATTATTATTCTTTAATTATTTTAAATTAATGTTTTAATTAACTTTTATATTCCTATTTATAGTATTCTTTTTTTCTATAGTTAAAGCATTTTATTTTATTTTTATTAAATTATTTTTTTAGCTTCTTATTAATTGTTGTGTTGAGTTTTATTAATTATGATTTATAAAGATTTTAATATTTAAATATTTTATTTATCTAGTTTTAATGTCTAAAAGTAGATTTTGTTTTATATCTTTATTATTTTTATATTTCTTTTTTCTTTTATCTTATCTTATAGAATTTATTATTAATTTTGCTAGCTTATTTAATGAACTTATTAATATTATCTGGTTAATCTATTTTAATAAATTTTATTTATACTTCTTCTTTTAATATATTCTTGAATACTATAATAAGGACTTTATTATTATAATTTAATATTATTATAATTTATTTGAATTATACTACTAACTGTTATGCTAACCTAGTCTAATATAGTTATTATAATTATCTTTTAGTGTTTTATATCTTATTTATATTTCTAAATATTAGCTTAAACTTTTTCTTAAATTATTTATAAGAGCTTAGTACTTTTATAATATTGATACTCTAATTCTTCTTTTTCTTATTATAGTATTTGTGAAGTATTAGTTTAATCTATTAGAAGGCTTCTTTTGTTAAGCAAGTTATTATAAAAATTATTTTAAATTCTTCTATTCTTAGTATTATGCTGTTTATTATAATATAAGAAAATTTTTTAATTTTGTTTATTTTCTATTAAAGACTTATAATTTTAATATCTTAGATTATTTTACTATTATAATTATTTCTAATTCCTTGATATATTTTTAAAATATTTCTTTATTAGTAAAAGTTATTATTAATTTAATATTCAAAGTAATTATATTTTCTATTATCTTAAATTAGTTTGTAGGTATTCTTTTTTCTTATCTAAATTTCTTATCTTTTATAATAGTACTTGTCCTATATTATTTCTTAAAATTAAGATAATAGCTCTTTTGTTATGCGTCTAGATCTATTCTAGTTATTATTAGTTGTATTAAGATATAATATAATGATTAAACTATATAGAGATTTTTAAGAATTAACTTGTTAATAAGATTAGATATAATTTAGATTTATTAGTAATAAAGATTAATTAATTATAATTAAGATAGAAGAAGCACTTTAAAGTATTATAATATTTTAAATAGATTTTGCCTTACTAACCCTATTAATATATAGTTAAGTAATTTAGATTAAAAAGCTATAGAAGATTCTTAAATATATAAGAAAGGAGTATATTTATATAGATTTATTTTCCTATAATCTTATATATACTCTTAATATATATCTAGTATATATCTAATAGTTATTTCTTCCTTTATATATAATCTTTCTACAATCTGATTACCGCTTAGACTATATACTGATTATGTGATCCTGTGTCCTTTGATTCTGTCTTCGTGGTAGTGCGTGGTAATGACTGGTTGTGATGTGTGTTGTCCCATCAGAACACCTTTCCGTAATAGTCACTAGTCTACGCTAGTGTCATGCAGGTTGATTTCGTAACAAATAAACTCTCTCTCTCTTTTTAGGTGCTAACATATCCTTATTAGTATGATTTGGCTTGGCGGCACGCGGTTACTGCGGAAGTACCCACAGGCCGCCTCTCATGGACAAATCACATGTAGGAGAGATATAGGGCTAGATATACCTTATAGAGATTATTCTATGTTTTAATTCATACTATAGATTGCTAGAGGATCTATATAATATTAAGAAGAATAAATAACCTTTACTAGCTAGTATTCTACATTATTTAAATTTTCTAAAAATCTAGATTACTAGGCACTAGCATATAATAAAGATAACCTATAGATATCTAAAGTAGAAGAAAATATAAGTAGGAGGAAAAGGATTAGTAATTATTCTTTTCTCTTCTTCTCTCCAGTTTAATTTCTTCGTGTTTAGCGACCAAATAGATTTGACATTGCATCGTCACACTTATACTTCTTATTATAATATCTCTTTATTCTTATCTCTGCCTATTTAATATCTTTGTCAGAGAATCAGAACGTCACAGCCAATAGATAAGGAACGCTAATGCATGGGAACAAAGGATTATCTGGGAACGTTACGCATAAGCTGGGATGGATTAGGATTAGGGCTATTATAGCTATTAGAGCTGATTATTAGTATCTAATAAAAATAAATATAATTAGACTTATTAAAGTTAATTATGTAGAAATAACTATAATAAATATAATAGAGGAAAGTTATATAAGAATAGTTATTTATCCTATATTTGATTTTCTTTTATTATTTTAAATTAACCATATTAAGTACCTTTTAATTAAAATAACTGAAGTATATAATCTTTTATTAATTAAAATATTCTATCTTTATTTAAGATTTCATTTATTTCTATAACTTTTATATACTAAAAGTCTATTAATTTTATCTATTAATAATTATCTTAGTTATATTTAATAATAATTAGATTAAAGTTTCTAATAATTTAAGATCTTTAATATTAAAACACTCTGTCTCGAACTATTCCACCCGCGAGGGTGGTGACCCATTCCAAATTCCATATTAGTTTAAAGCTCTTATTGAGCTCAATACAATTTTTGCTATGTAATCTATTTCTCTTTGAAATTATGCTGCAATTCTTATTGGAAAATATTTTTTTATTATTGAAAAATTTTTTTATGTTCCCTCGTTTCTGTAGGTGCTTAGACCCTTTACCCTTGGCTAATCATAAAACTTAACTATAAATCATAGTTATATATTATATATATGATTTAAATCATATGACCCTTTTGTATTCTATATTAATATATATCTATATAATAAAAACACTTATTTCTTAGCTAATTCTTTATTAATTTCTAATAAAATTAAATTATTTGAAACTATATTTGATCCTATATTATTTATATTGATTTTTTAGAGAAATATCTTATATCTTAGCTGCTAGGAAAGTCTTTATAGATTAATATTTTAAGTAATTGATTTATTAGGGTTTATTTATTATCTATTAGATAATAAATAGAAATTTCTATATACTATTTATTTTATGACTTTTTTTTTAATAAAAAAAAATCTTACTAACAGATATTCTAGCCTATTATTATATTATTAAGAAGTAATATAATAATAGAGGATCTAGGTATTTTAGAATTATAATCTAGATTTAGATAGAACTTATTTCTAGTAGAATTATTTATAAGGCTTTATAAATAATTAAAAGAGCAAAATTTTTTCTTATTTTTAATAATATATAAAATAGGAATCTAGGCTATCTATAAGTTTTCTTATTTCTTTATTTTTATTTTATCCTTTTATATAAATATAAATATATATATATATATTTATTTATTTATATAAAAAACAAGATTTTGAGAACTCTATATAAAAGTTATTTAATAGTTTAATAATTCTTTTTAAAGATTACTATTTATTTATTTCTTATAAAAAGAATAA
The DNA here is from genome assembly GCF_001907595.1 of Talaromyces atroroseus. Lineage (NCBI taxonomy): Eukaryota > Fungi > Ascomycota > Eurotiomycetes > Eurotiales > Trichocomaceae > Talaromyces > Talaromyces atroroseus. The sequence goes on from NW_017971450.1 coordinate 311,546, forward strand.
ATATCTTATTTATTTCTTTTCTCTTTTATTTCTTCTTTTAGCTCATGATTCTCATCTTATATTAGAAAGAGGAGGCTTTCAAATTATTACATATTATTATTTTATATATATTATTATATATATATAAATTAATAAAAATAGATAGTAAGTTTTAGTATTAAGAAATTACTTCTCCTATAGATTTTATAGATTTAAATCTTAATTTATATTTAGAAATAAAGGATTTTCTCTAATTAAAAGCTATTCAAAAAAGTGAAAAATAAGAAAAAATTTAAAAAATAAATCAAGCAAAGAATCTTATTTCTAAAATACTAAAAATAGAAAATAATAATTCTATTTAAGCTGATTTACTAGAGGGAATAAATTATTTAGATTTTTTAATTTAAAAAATTAAAAATTCAACTATTTTAAGCCCTAATTAAGTAGCTATTTAAAAAATTAAAGTAAAAATGCTTAAATTATCTAAAAATAAGTTAAATGCCTCAATAAATTTAGAAGAAAAATCTATATATATAAAAATAATCTCTAAAAAGGTTTAAATTATTCCACTTAGCCCTAAAGTGATTATTTTTAAATTAGAAATAAAAACATTAAAAGAATCTATTCATACAAACTAAAATAATAATAGTATTATTAATAAAAATAATAATAATAATAATACTATTAAAAAACAACAAAATAATTTTATAGGAAAAGAAGAAGTAATAAAAAAGAAAAATATTATTAAAGAAAAATATAAAGAAAAAAGATTAATCTTATAAGTCCCTAAAGACTTTATAGATAATCTATTCTTATTTTCTTTAAGAAATAAAATAAATAGGTTATTTATAAATAATAATCTAAAAAAACTAGTTATTACTTTTATAATAAAATCTTAGTTAAATTAATCAATTATTCTTATTACTATAAAAGATTTCTCAGCTAAATTTCGAATTAAATATATAAATATTTAGAAATTACTAATTCTATTTATTAATTATTAATTTAACTAAGAATAAATTAAATTAATAATTTATAAAATCCTAATTAAATTATTTGAATATGAAGAAGATCTAAATCTTTAAAAAAAAGAAATACAAGATTTTAATCTCAATATAAAGCTAACTAGAAATCTAAACTGGCTTTCTCAGGAAGAAATTAGATTATAAAAAAATCATTTTTTTATTATTATCTATTTATTAAATTAAGAAATTACTAAATTAATAATAAATAAAAAAATATTTATTACTGGTGAATTATAAAAGATTAAAAAATATATTCCTAAATTTATTTAATATAAAAAATGCTAAGACTTTGGCTATTTTAAATTTAGATATAAAAATAATTATAAATATATAATTTATGCCTAAAAATATAATATTAAAGATTATTTTTGTACTATTTATTATACTAAAGAACAATATATTCATTTACTAATATTATATATAAATTATAGATTACTATATAAAGTATATAATAAAAAATGTATTGAATAGAAAAAAAGTTAATCTTAAAAATCATAATAAATCTGCAAAAATGGATTATATAGAAATAAAAGAATAATAGATCTAAATTTCTTATAAAATAATGTAGTTAGAAAGGCAGATTATATAGTTATATACTTAGAAATTGGATTAGAATAAAATATTAATTTTATTCTATTTTAAGAATTATTTATTTTTAATTTAAATATTATTTCTTATCTAGTATTTAATACTATTTTATTAGTAAATTGCCCTAGATCTAGGGTGGTTATTTTCTAAATAAAAAAATCAAAATTTAATATTAAACTTATATATATATCTAATGATTTATTAATCATAAATATTATAATTAGAAATAATAATAAAATCTAATTAATTAATATTTATCATGAAAAAGAATTAGATTTTATAAATTCATAATATATAATTGAAAGAGAATTATTAAATATAAAATCTAGAAAAAAGTGCATTATTATAGGGGATTTTAATACTTATTATCCCTAATAAAATAAAAATATTAATAATCAAATTAGGGCTAAAGACCTAATTAATTAACTTTAGAATTATAATTTTAAATTATTAAATAAACCTAATTTACCTATTTTTTATAGAAGAGGTTTAACAAATAAATTAGTTATTAATTTAGTATTTTATTTAAATAATATAAATAATAATACAAATTCATTTTCCTTGGAAATAAATCAAGAAATTGTCTTAGGTTTAGATTATGAAATTTTGCTATATTTATATAGAAATATAAAAAATATGGTGTTAAACCCTATTATTAGATTGCTATATAATTTTAAAAAAGCTGATTAGAAACTATTCTCTAAGAAAATAACTAAATTTAATAAGAAAAAAAAACTGCTAAATTCAGAATATTTATTAGAGGATATTCTAGAAAATGAAGGTCTATTTCTTCAAAGAATTATAATAAAAGCTACTGATATAAGTATTTTTAAAAAAGTAATATATTCTAAATCCAAAGCCTGGTGGAATAAAAATCTATTAGAACTAAAAAAAGCCTTTAGGAAAGCTAGGAAAAAATAGAAAAATAATATAAAAAATAAATTATTATATAATTTATTTTTAAAGACTAGAAATATATATTTTTAAGAAGTTAAGAATGTAAAATTATAGCTTTGAAATAAATTCCTTAAAAATATAGAGGATAAAGAGGTTTTTAAAGCCTTTTTATATATAAAAAAGAGGTTTTTAACTAGACTATCTACTTTATATTATAAAGAAAATAATATAAAATAAATTATATATTTATTTTCACAAATATATGAGACTTTTTATAAAGTATTATTTCAAAAACCATCTATTTCTGAAGAAATAAACCTAGATATATTAAATTCTTATAAAGAAAAATATAAATAACTAAAAATAAAGGATTCTAAAAATTATAATACCATTTTTCAGCCTTCTAAAAATAAAGCCTCTAAGCTAGATAAATTATCCTTTATTATTCTTCAAAAAGCATATAAGAATATTAAAAATAAATTTAATATTATATTTAAAGCTTTATTAAAATATAGATATCACCCTATATATTAGAAAAAAATCACAAGAATTATATTAAAAAAGCCTAATAGAGATTATTTATTACTAAAATTATATAGAATAATTTCTTTACTAAACTACCTAGGAAAGATTTCTGAAAGAATTTAAGTAAAAAGACTAATCTTTATTACAGAAAATCCTAATCCTAATTTATTATATTTTAATTAAATTAGTAATAGAATAAATAAATTAGCAATTAATATAGTTTTATCATTAATAAATAATATACAAATTAAAAAATAAAAATAAAAATATTACCTTAATTCTATTTATAAATATAGAGAAGGCCTTTAATTATATTTCAAGAAATCAATTAATAAAAATATGCATAAAAATAGGCTTTCTTAGATACTTAATTAATTAGATTATTTCCTTTCTATTTAATAGAGAAATCCAATTAAATTTTAATAATAATATAAGCCAAAGTACCCTAATTAAGATAGAAACCCCACAAGGATCCCTATTTTCTCCTATTTTATTTCTACTTTACATATCTATTTTATTTATATTTAAAAAAGATATAGAAATAGAGAATATAGAAAATAAAGAATTAAAAATATATCTAAATAAAACTAGATTTCCAAGCTATATTAATAATATTAGCATAAAAATTAGCTTTAAAAAAATAGAGGATAATTGCAGAATATTAAAAAAAATTATCACTTTTCTAATAAAAAAAGAAGAATTAAATAATATATTATTTAATAAAGATAAAATAGAATTAATTTATTTCTTATTAAAAAAGTCAATAAATCTAGAAGAGCATTAGCTTAAATTTAATAGACTAGAAATTACTCCAAAAAATAATATAAAATAGCTAGGGATTATTATTAATTCTAAATTAACTTTTAAGAATTATATCAATAAACAAATTATAAAAGCTACTAGAGTATTTTATCAAATAAAAAGATTATCTAATATAGAAAGAGGATTATTATTTCAAGCAATAAGATAATTATATATTACTTATATTACTTCTATTGCTAATTATAAAGTTTCTATTTAGTAAAGAAATCAATTTAATTATTTATATAAATTTCAAAAATTACAAAATCAAGCTTTAAGAAAAATATTAGATGTTTTTAAAATATCTTTATATAAAATTATAAAATTAAAAACTGCTTTACCACTATTAGAAATAAGATTTAATAAAATATACAGATCTTATATTTTAAAAACATTGTAATTTGAAGAAAGTTATATTATTAAGTAAAAAATGCCTATTAATTTTATTTTAAATCTTAGTAAAAAAGAAAAGTCAGATTTAAAAGATTATTATAATTAAAATAATAAATAAACACTAAAAAAGCTAAGAAATATTAATAATAATAATAATAATAATCTAGATCTAGATTTTGAATTAAAAAAAAAGAGAAAAAGGAAATATAAATGTTAAATTAACTTTTTAACCTCTTTATTCTCATTTTATGATTAGTATATATATAAGAAATCAAATTATATATATAAGAATAAGGATATTAATAAATTAATATCTATTACTATTTCAAATAAATCTAAAGAAATAAAAGCTAAAAATCATAATAATATAATAAAAAAATAGGCTAATTAAAATATATTAAATACCTATATAATTTTATATTCAGATAAGTCAAAAATACTGGATAGAAATGGAACTCATATTTATTATTTAAATACTAAAAATTCTTATATTTATAATATTAGGCTAAGCTAAGAAATATTTGATTTTAAATTTTTTGGAATTCTAAAAGCATTAAAAATAGCTAAAGAAAATATTAATCTATTTATTTTAGAAATATAGATATTTTCTGATAGCTAGGCAGTATTAAAAAAATTAAAATCTAATCTAACAATCAGAAATTATTTTATATATAAAAAAATATATAAAATTGCTAAAGAAATTAGAATATATAATATTAATATTAATATTCAATAGTCCCCAGGACATATGAATATTTTTGGAAATGAAAAAGTTAATAAAGTAGCAAAACATGTAGCTGAATATACAGATTTAATTTCTAATAATATTTCAATTAGTTTTATTAAAAGGAAATTAAAAGAAAGAGTTTTATTAAAATGGTAATTAGATTGGTAAAAATTAAAAAAAAAAAAATCCTTATATGAAAAATATAATAATATTAATTTTAAATGGAAAGCTAATCTATTAAAAATAAATAAATTATTATAATTATTAATATTATAATTAAAAACAGGACATGAGTACTTTTTATTCTATTTAAAAAGATTTAGCAATAATTATAAGAATGATATTTGTAATAAATATTATTCTTATAAATAAATCTTATAATATTTAATATTAGAATGCTCTGAATATAATATATTTAGAAAAAAATTATAAAAAATCTACTTAAAGAAAAAAGGAATTTATTTTTTTTATATTCTAAAAATAGGATTCTATTTTTAATAGAATATTTAAAAGAAATAAAGATTTTAACTAAAAAGTAGCTATTAAGAGAAGAATAATAATATATATATATATATAAAAATATTCTATCTATTCACTTATTATTTATATTTCTTATTATATTATATCTAAATTATACTCTTATTATTTTTATTCCCTATTTTTAACTAGTCTTAGAGGGAGACCTTTCATTGAACTACTATATTGACATTTTCTATTTACATATATTTTACTATATATAGTTAGTCTCTTGCCTAATTAGGCTAGAGTAGACCGTGTGTTACGAAACCAACCTGCATGATACTAGGCAGAAACTAGTACTATCGAGGAAAGGTGCTTAGTTAAAGCAGCTAACATCATAACCAGTCATTTACATGCATCAACACACAAGACAGTCACTAAATATATAGACTTACGGCTGATATAAGGAAACATATAACTAATATACATCAGGATATACACCATGAGGTGTAGAGGAAATATATATAGTGCTAAACAGGATTATTAGATATATAATTAGATATATACTTTGAAGTATAGGATAAGTATAAAGAGTATTAACTATATAAATATATTTATTCCTATATTTAGTTCCTACTTAGTATAGCTTTTTAATCTAAGTTACTTGATTATATACTAAGAGGGTCAGTAAGGTAAATCTATTTAAAGTATTATAATACTTTAAAGTGCTTTTTTTATTCTAAGTTATAATTAATTAATCTTTATTACTAATAAGTCTAAACTATATCTAATCTTATTAATAAGTTATCTTTATAAATCTTTATATGATTTATTTATTATATTATATCTTGATATAACTAGTAATAATTAGAATAGATCTAGGTGTATAATAAAAGAGTTATTATCTTAATTTTAAAAAGTAATATGGGACAAGTATTATTATAAGAAATAAGGAAGTCTAGATAAAAAAAAAATACTTATAAACTAATCTAAGATAATAAGAAATATAACTACTTTAAATATTAGATTAACAGCAACTTTCATCAATAAAGAAGAATTAGAGTATTAATATTATAGAAATACTAAGCTCTTATAAATAATTCAAGGAAAAGTTTAAGCTAGCATTTAGAAATGTAGATAAAATACAAAATACTAAAAGATAATTATAATAACTATGCTAGACTGGATTAATATAATAATTAGCAGTACAATTTAAGTAAATTATAATAATACTAGACTATAATAATGAAGTCCTTATTATAGTATTCAAAAATATATTAAAAGAAAAAGTATAAATAGAACTCATTAAGATGGATTAACTAGATGATATTAATAAATTTATTGAATAAGCTATTAAGATTGATAATAAATTCTATAAGATAAGATAAAAAAGAAAAGAAATATAAGGATAATAAAGATATAGGATAAAATTTACTTCTAAATATTAAAACTAAATAAATAAAGAATCTAAGCATTAGGATCCTTATAGACCATAATTAATAAAACTTAATATAATAATTAATAAGAAATTAAAAAGACAATTTAATAAAAGCAAGATAGAATATTTTAATTATAGAAAGAAGGGACATTATAAATAAGAATATAAAAGTTAATTAAAATAATAATTTAAAGTAACTAAAAAATAATAACTTAAGGTAATTGAGGAAAGATAATTCAAGACTATAGAATATAATAAGGGATATAATAGTGAAGTCATAACTAATAAGAGATATAATATCTATGAATATAATAATATCTATAATAGCTTAGGGATAGAAGAAGCTAGGTGACTATATAAAAAAATAATGCATCCTAAATATATATATAATCTAGAAAGAGACTAAGATATCTAAGAAGATAAAAATAGAATCTAAGATGCTTAATAGAATAAGATATTAGAGTTATATAAAAAAATTAATACTAAAGATAAATAGAAAAATAGTATCTTAAAGTATATAAATAATTATTAATATTAATATAATAAAATAAATTATCCTAGGCATTAAGAATTAATATAGATAGCTTATTATAATAATAACTATCTAATATACTAAGATGATAAAATTAATACTATATAATTTCTTAAGGAAAAAGGGAAAACTAAGTCTCTAGAAAGCTGCTATTAGATAAGAAAAAAAAATAAATAAAAAAAATTATTAACTATAAAAAAATTAAGAAATAAGATGAAAAAAATATACTTTAATTTTTAATAATTAATAGAGATTAGAGATTAGAAGAATTAAAAGCTTATATTAAGCTTAAATTAGACTTAACTAGAATTAATTAAAAGAAAAAGAATCTCTAAAGAATAAGATATATTAAGTGAGAAATACTAAAGAAAATAAAGAGAAATTGAAGAAAAAATTAATAAATAGAATAATAAAATAGAATCCTATAAATAAGTGATATTTAAAAGAAAAGATTTAGACTTTTATAATAATCTTTATAAACTTTTAAAAAAGTGGATAATATTAAAAAATGAAGAATTAGAATAAGAAACTAATTAACTATAACTATTTATTATTATTTTAGAAGAAAAGAAAATATTAAAAATTATAATATATGAGAAGTATCTAAGGATTGGAGTTAATATATTAAAATAATATATTTAAATAATAATTAATTTAGGAGTTACTAGAAATTACATAGATCTATAAATTATAAATGAACTAGGAATACTAAGAGTTAAGAAATGTAAACTACTATTATTAATAGAACTAAATAGAGAACAACTTATAGATAATGGTATTATTAAAAATAAGAGCGGATAGTTTATAATAAGTATTAGAATATATTACAAGCATATTAACTTTGATATTATAAAGTTAGGAAGGGATAATATAATCTTTAATATATTTTAATTAAGAAAATATAATCTAGAGATCTATTAGAAGTAGGATTAATTAAATCTAATAAGATATAATTGTGAAACTTAGATTATAAAAGCTACTAAGCTAGAGAGAAGGCTAGTAAAGTTAAGAATTATTTTAGATAAGAAGTAAGTAAGAGTCTTATTTTAGAATAAATTATTTAATAAATTAAAAATATAATATTAAATTATTACTAAGATTATAGAAAAGAAATAAAGTCTTAAAGGTATTAACTAGAAGAAAGATAAGTTATCTAAAAAATATAAAAGATTTAGAAATTTGTTTAATAAAATATATAAAGTATTACTAGAGTATAGTAAATAGAATTATACTATTTTATTTATAGAAAGTAAGGAATCAAGGCTATAGAAAATATATTAGATATTAGAATTAGAGGATAAAGCTTTGAAAGAATATATTAATAATATACTAGAAAAAGGATATATATAACTATTAATATTATTAGTAGGATATCTAGTATTATTTATACTAAAAAAAAAGATAATGAAACTATAATTATACATTAATTATAAATAATTTAACAATATTATAATTAAAAATACTTATCTTTTACTACTGATTATTAAGATATAAGATAAAATTAAAGGAAAGAAATAGTTCACTAAACTTAATATTACTAACATATATAACCGCTTAAGAATCAAGGAAAGAGAAGAATAGAAAATAGCATTTAAAATAAAATATAGATATTATGAATATCTAGTTATGCTATTTAGATTAACTAATATATTAACAATATTTCAAAAATATATTAATTTAGTTATTAAAGATTATCTATATAATTTTACCATCACCTATCTTAATAATATTATAATATTCTTGAATAGCTTAAAAGATCATATCAGACATATCAAGATAATATTATGAAATTTGAAGATAGTAAAACTACAAGTAAAACTAGAAAAATATAAATTTTATATGCAAGAAACTAATTTCTTAGGATATTAGATTATATAGGAAGGAATATAAATAGATAAAAAAAAAATACAGACAGTAAGAGACTGGCTTATACTAAGAAATATTAAAGAATTATAATTATTTATTGGAATAATTAACTACTATTAAAGATATATTAAAAGATATACAAATATTATAACATCTATATTTAGATTACTTAAAAAGAATGTTGGATATAAATGGATAAAAAAGTAAGAAAAAGCCTTTAAAGAAGTAAAATATTATTTAATAACTACACCTATACTAGTATAATTTAATAATAATAAGCTAACAATACTAGAAATTGATATATCTGACTATATTATTAGAGTAATAATGACATAAAAAGAATAAGATGGAAAATAAAAAGTAATTATATATTACTTAAGAAAAATAATTAATGTAGAGTTAAACTATAATATTGTGACGGGGGTTGCAAGAACGTAGCTGGGATTCGGCTTCGGCCTAGGAATAGATTCGAATATAGAACGTATATACACGTATGCTCAGCAGCTAATTGCTGCTTTATAAAGGCCTAAGGCCACCCGCCGTTATAAGGCGGTGTGTACCAAGCCGCTAGTCTAATTAATAGCAGGAAGCTGGGCGAGATCATATGCCTGCTATACTTTGAAGCTATTCTCAACTCTATCCAGGATTCCATCTTATAGCTATCCCTCTCTTTATAAGAATGCATCCCTGAACCTAAAACTTCATAGACTTGTAAAATTTAATGCATAAAATTAATAATTCAAGTTTTATAACAAAATCTTTATTCTTAATAAAGAAATTAAAAATAGACAATAAACATTAGATAAAAGATTAAATATATAAAAAATAGTTAAGATTAATGCTAGTAGTAAGTATATATAAATCCTTATCTCTTTTATTCTAACTTCCTCTTCCTTTCCTTTCTTTTCCTCAGCCTTATCTTTTTCCTTAATAGTAAATATTATCTTAATATTATACTTTTTTATTAAAATTTTATTGAATATAGATTTAATGCATCTCATATTATTAATTCCTTACTTTTTCTGTATTGATTTGATGCTTAAAGTAATAATAAAATAATTTTAACTATCTTATAATTAAATATAATAGTTAACTTAGAATGTCTAACTCTAATAATTTAAATCTACTCTAACTATCCTCCTCTTTAAGAATAATATCCTAATACTTAAGAAAATACTAATATAGTAGTAGTTTACTATTATTAATCCTAATTTATTCTTATATTTAGAGTATCTCACAAAAATATCATCCACACAGATAAGTTAGCTATATAAGATAAGTCATAAAATCAGATAAATATTAATATGAATAAATAGATAGCCTGAACCTTCACACACTTCTAAGAGTCCTCTAGTTAAGCCTTTCAGTGCAGTCCTTACTCCTAATACTATATCTAATAACTCCTAGCCCTCTACATCTCTAAAGGATAAGATAAATAACAATATTCTATATATAAGGTTTTAATACTAATAGAGTATAAGAATATATAGTTAAATCTCTATATAAACTCCTATACTTAACCTACTTTTAATCTTAGACTACTTTAAATCCTTATAACTATATTAAGCAGCAGTATACTTATTATAATACTATAACTTAGTTATACATACATTATTAAATATTTAAGTATAAATATATCCCTATAAATATACATTTATAACTCTAGTTTAAATATCTATACTATTAAATATTTCTTATTTTATAACTAATATTAATAGTTTATAATATTCTAAGTCCCTATTAGATTATTTAAAGACTTTAGCTAACAAGTTTTATCAAGGTTTAATAGCAGGGGATTTTAGTAATTAATACTATATATTAGATAAAGCACTTAAAATTTTAAACTATATATCTAAAAAATATACTATTAAGATAGATTTTAATACTAAAATTAATAATAAAAATATAGCCTCAACTCAGCCTAGTCTATTTAAAAAGTATTTAATTATAGTAATTTATACTACCTTATTAGAGAAGCTTTATCCTTATTATTCTTATTTCTAATTAATATATTTAGTTAGTAACCCTATTAATTTTAATAAAAAAAAAAGATCTCCTTTACTTCCTTTTATTAAGTTTATTTATAGGCAGACATTTATGCCTAGGCCTTCAGGCTTTTAATTTTATGATTTATTCCTTTAACTTTTGTAATTAATTAGCTAAGTTTTTATTAATTATATAATATAAATTCTTTTTAAATTCTATAATTGATGATTCTTACTAATAGTTTATAGTATGAAATAGATCCTATATTTATTCTTAGCTACTATAAATTAAGCTTTCCTTTATCTCTTTCTTCCTCACTTTAAGTCATAAATAGTCTTGTGATTTTAAAGATAGATTTTAAATATAATATAATCACTAATATTCTTCTTAGATTCCCATGTATAATCTTTTTTAAAGTAGCCTGCCTACTTAATAAGGTATATTTTATTCTTTTTAGAGCCTTTTTTTATATGAATTTCTTTAACCTTATATTCTTTAACATCATTTATAATAAGATTATTAGGTGGGGTTTTATTTCTGGCTGTGTCCTTGAATAGTTCTAGTAGTGAGATATAGAATATTAGATGTAATTATTAGTATTATAGAGGTATTTTTAGTTTATATATATTTATTCCTTATATATCTAATACTTAGAAGAGTCTAATAAACTTAAAATTAAACTTTAATTTCTTTCTGCTTGGGGGGTAGATATTTATAATTTATAATATTACTCTATTGCTAATTCAAAACTGTATTATTATACATTTTTTATTAAAATATTTAAACTGATTCTTTAATGCTTTCTTTAGTAGCTTTTAAAGTTCTTTATATTTAATCTATAATTAGGTTATCTGTTTGATTGCTAGTATTTAATCCTTCTTTATTTCTAAGGTTTCCTTATTAGAATCTGTATCTAGGGGATTCTAATTAATATTAATATGAATATCCCCTTGAAAGCCTATTAGTGCTTTGATAGATGATATTCTAATGGTACTATGTATATTATTATTATATGTGTGTTAAGCTAGTGTTAATTATTATACTTAGTCATCTTATAATAAATTGATATATAACTGAAGATAATGTTTTAATATCTAATTTTGTTATTCTGTTTGATTATCAGTTTAAGGGTAATAAGCTATATTAATTCTTCTTCTTATATTGAGATGTTAATAGAGCATTTTCCAGAATATAGCTATAAATATCATTATCTGATTATTTATAATATTTTTAGGTATAATGAAGTACTTAACTATTAATTTATATATAATCTCTACTAGTTTTTTTATTAATATAGTGGTAGATATAGGTTTATATATAATATATTTTGTTAATAGTTCTATGATGACTATAATAATATTATATATTTTTCTCTTTTAATTTAAAGATGGAAGCTCTACTATGAAATCTAAGGTGACTAATTTCTAAGGTTTTGTGGATTTTAGTAATAGCTTTATTAGTCTGTATTCTTTATACTGTAATATATAATTATATTAATACTTTATATATATTAAATAATAATATTAAACCATATTATAAAGCTCTTACTAGAAATATTTCAATAATATTATTTCGTATATTCTTTTAACACTAAAATAACCTTCTTATAGATTATTATAATTAACTCACAGAACTTTTTATCTAAGTGCATAGTTATATAACATATATACTGCGCCTTTAAATCTAAGTAGATCATTAACTCTAATATACTAATAAGAATAATCTATCTTTGAATTTAGATCTACTATTTATTTTTATATATTTCCAGCTTGTATATCTACTTACTAGCAATAATAAATAATAATAATAAGCTTTTTAGGTATATCCAAATAGACTATCTTAATTATAATAACTATTATTACTTTAAACTTTGATATTAAGAGTTCTAAACCTCTTATAATGCTAATAACTATTCCTTTTTAACTGTTAAATATATTTTGATACCTAGAGTTTAAATTATTATTAACTTAAAGAGTTTTTATTGTCTTTTCTAGATATACAAATTCTATATTATTGAAATTATATTTATATTTAGAGGGTTTTATTTTTATTAAATAAAGTCCTTAGCTTAGCTTTTCTTTTAATATTAATAATAAAATCTATTAATTATCTTTAACTTCAATATAGTCTAGCTTTTAACTTAATATATCTATAGGATTTCTATATCCTAGTTAATACTTAATATTAAAATTAAATACTATAAGCTTTTTAGCCTATTAAATCTATCTTTAATTTAATTTCTTTATAATTATAAAATACTAAAGATTATTATAATCTAAAAAGATAATTATAGATCTATTACTACCTTTTAAGTAGTGCCTCCAGTGTTTAAAGACTTTAATAATAATTAATAGCTCTTTGTTGTGCATTTTATAATTAAGTTTAGCTAAGATTATCTTTTAAGAATAAAATACTATTAGATATTATAATTTATTAGTTTTCAATTGACTCAAAATTACTACTATAATAAAGTTTAATGTATTAGTTTTCATTCTAAGTAGGATTTCTAGTTTAAAATACTTAAGTATAGGTGCTTATATAAAGCACTTCTTAAAGATTTTAAAAATATTTTATATCTCTTTAGTAAAAATAAACTTTATATTAGTTTTTTATTCTACTTTTAACCCCTTTTATATCCATTCATGACCCTTAATTATATTTAATAATAGTATAGTAATTACAGAATATCTTTTAATAAATCTATAATAGAAGTTAACAAAGTTTAAGAATTAGGCTATATTTTATATATTTTTAGATTTAGGCTATTTCTAAATAATAGTAACACATTTAGATTCTATTTAAATATCTTTTATTTTAATTATAAAATCTAGAAAACATACTTTATTAATTTTAAAAGTATATTTTAATAGTTTAATATATAACTTATACTGCTGTAAGTAGTCTAATATCTTATAAATATTCTTTTTATAGATGGCTTTATTCTTTAAATATATAATAATATTATCTAGATATACTATATAGCTTATATCTAGAAGATTACTCAGCACTTAGTTTATATATAATTAAAAGATTATTAGGGTATTTATCAGTCTAAATAATATAATAGTATATTTATAATATCTATATTAGGTATAAAAAGTAATTTTCTACTTATCTTTCTTCTTAATTTAGATATAATAATATATATTCTAGAAATCTAGCTATATGAATATTAATACTTTAAAAAGCTGACTCAGAGTTTCTTTAATTAATAATAAAAAATATTAGTTTTTAACTATAATAGCATTTATCCCCTAATAGTTAATATATAGCTATAGATTACTATCCTTCTTAAATATAAATAAGATAGGTACTCTAATAGGATTTTTTAACTTATAAATCTAGTTTTTAACTAGATTCTTTGTTAGATATTTTTAAAGCACTTCTTATTCTTTTGAACTTAGCTAATAAATTAAATAATATAATAGCTCTTTATTAGGCTCTAAATTAATAATATGATTATAAGCTATATATTTAGATAATACTGTTGCTTATTCCTCTAAAAAGATATTAAAATATAATTTTAAGTATATTAGTAGTTCTGAAATATTAGTAGCTATTAATTATAAGATATTCTTAGTCTTCTTCTTGTCTGGATTAGCTTTTTTTATTATAACTTTTCTTAGGTCTATAATGTAAATGGTCTCTCTATCTTTTATGGCTTGATAGAGTTCTTGGGCTGTGATCCACTCTATGTGTGGTTTTGGTATGTGCTCTATGAGTATGTTATTTCTGTTTTTTGTAGGGTCTCATTGCTGTATGGCCTTATGACTTGTATGGTAGAATATGAGCTTAGCCTTCTGTTTGATAGGCTGGTGGTAATATTACTGTCTTGTGATATAGTGGATATTAGGATTTATGGTTAAGTGCTATAGTAATCTAAGTATGATATTATACTTTTTTATGTTAATAATATTATAAGTCTATTAGATATTTTTTAGTTTATCTTCTAAATTAGGAGCAATAATATTTAATAAAGTTTTTTTATATATTAATATTAAATACCTGTTGATTATTTTTATGGTTATAACTAAATCTATTAAGGAATATATATTTTTTTATGCTTATTTTTAATCTATAAAGTTATCTTTAATAGCTTTATTAATTAAGGCAAGCACTTTTATGTGGTCTTTTAGAATTTATATATAGATATATATATTAATATATAATCCTTAATTTAATTATATAATATATAGTTCTAATACTATAATAGTGTACTAGACCTTATTAGGAAGTTATTTTGAATCTCTCTTAGATCTTTTATTAAGGTCTTTAGAGTAATAATTCTCCTCTATATATCTTTTTTTGCTATAGTGGGTATATATTAGTAACTCCTAGGCCTTTAATCTATCTCTAGAACTTTTGGTTTTAGATTTTTTTTAGGAATAGTGACTATTATAGTAATTACTCTCTTGATTGGATTTATTACTTTAGTCTAAGTTTTAATCTAAAATCTTATTTTTTGAATCTAAATTTAGTTTTATAGCTTACTTTTAAGTAGCTTAGAGTTCTTTTTTTTGTTCTAGTATAGAATTTTTTATCTTTTAAAAGTGTACTATATAGTTATTATATTTCTTGGATTTGTTGTTCTATTATATGGTCTTGATATGTATAAACTTTATGATTTAATCTTTAAGGTAATATTTCTAATTCTTATTTATATATATTTATTCTAAGAGGCATTCTAACCCCTAGATATAGATATTGAATTTGGATATGGTTTAGTTTTTTTATTGCTATGTTTATTAATATTACTTGTTTGCATCCTGGTGTAATAGTTCTAGAATATATATAATACCTATTAGGAAGGATTTAAAGTCTTTTTATATTATATAATTAATCTTTATCTTATTCTTTATAAATATATCTCATTAGTTAAATACTTTCTAGCTTAGCCCTTCAACTATAATTAGTATTTTCTATTAGTCGGTACCTTTAAAGTTATAATAGTAATTATACTTTATAAAATAGTATTTAAATTAGAGCTTAAAGGATTCTAGTTTCTTTATATTAATGCTATTATATTTTCTTTTAAGTATTAGCTTTGACTATTTCAGGGAAATAATTTCTATAGATACTTATAGTCTTTTTTAATTTAATAACTCTTTCTTAGTTATCATTTTAATATTAATTATCTCTTACTCTCTTCTTTCTTTCTTTAGATTAAGATGATTTAAACCTTCCTACATATCAAAGTTCTATATTGGTAAGCTTATTAATAGTAAATATAGTAATTATTACTCTAGCTCTTTAAGCTTTTAAAACATGATTTATATTATAATCCTTTAGTATTATGCCTCTATGGCTTTAGCCATTCTAGCTTTAAATTTAATGAATTTATCTATTATTATTACTAGAAGATTTTCCTTCAAATACTCTATTAATAATTTTAATAAAACTATAGATATTAGAGTTTTATTCTGAGTTTTTATGACTACTAATTCTATAGCTATAGCCTTAATATTTGTTTTACTAGCTATTATTAAAGATACATTAGTCTTGTCTTCCTTTTTATTATTTGATTCTAATTTTATAACTCTTACTTCTTTTTTTTCTATTAGGATCTCTTCAATATTTAAAAGATATTTGACTAGAGGTGATAGATTTTTAAGGACTTGTCTTTAGATATATAGAGAGATATGTTTTAAAGCTATTCCAGATAATGATTATTAGGCTTTTATGAAGTGA
This sequence comes from Talaromyces atroroseus, assembly GCF_001907595.1. Taxonomy (NCBI): domain Eukaryota; kingdom Fungi; phylum Ascomycota; class Eurotiomycetes; order Eurotiales; family Trichocomaceae; genus Talaromyces; species Talaromyces atroroseus. The sequence continues at coordinate 328,450 of NW_017971450.1, forward strand.
GCAATTAGACTATAATAGAGGTTATAAGAATATAGCTGGGATTTAGTTTCAGCCTAGGAATAGATTTAAATATAGAATATATATATATATATGCTTAGCAGCTAATCACTGCTTTATGAAGATCTAAAGCTACCTGCTATTATAAGGTGGTGTGTGCCAAGCCGCTAGTCCAATTAGTGGCGGGAAGCTGGGTGAGGTCATGTGCCCGCTGTACTTTGAAGCTATTCCTAACTCCATCCAGGATTCCGCCTTACAAATATATATGATAAAGAATTACTAGTAATAGTAATAGTATTATAATATTAGAGAATATATCTAGAAGGAATTAAGTTTCTTATATAAATTATCACAGATTATAAAAATCTTACTTACTTTTTATTAATTAAAGTATTAATAAGAAGACAAGTAAGATAATTAAAAATATTATTATAATACTAATTTATGATTAAATACTATAAAGAAAAAGATAATAAATAAGTAGATACACTTAACAGATAATTAGATTATAAAAAAGGAATATAAATACTAAAATCTATACTACTAAAAAAAATAAAAAAAGAAAATCTAGAATATAATCTATAAATTACTATTTTAATAGTAATAATAGAATATAACACTAACTTAGAGTTACAAGATCTAATTATTAAAGAAATAGCAAATGATAAAATTATTTAAGAAATACTAAATAACATATAATAAGAAGAGGAGTATAAAAAAATAATTACTAATAAAATAAAACTTATATTTTAATATAGTTTAATCTATATACTAAAAATAATTAGAGAAAAAGTTATTAAAATATATTATAATAAATTAATAGTAAGATATCTAGGAATTAATAATATACTAGAAAGAATATTAAGAAATTACTACTAGCTAAATATATATAAAATAATATATAACTATATTAAGGAATATAATATATATTAAAAGAATAAGATTATAAGATATAAGCTATATAAATAAATGCAACCATTATAGACATTAGAATATTTATAATAATAGATAATAATAGATCTCATTATAAAGCTACTAAAGTTAGAAGGATATAATTTAATCTTAGTAGTAATAGATAGGATGATGAAGTATATATATTTATACTAATAACAGAAAAAATAGATATACTACTATTAGCTAAGATACTATTATAATAAGTATTTCAATATCATGGTATATTAGAAATTATAATATTAGATAAAGGATCAGCATTCACATTATAACTATAAAAATCTATGATAGATTTAATAGAAGGAGAATAATAATTAAGTTTAGTATACTACCTATAAACTAATAGATAGATAAAATAAATAAATTAGATATTTAAATAATACTTATAAAGTTATATAAATCATTAATAAAATAATTAGGCAGAACTATTTCTAATAATATAATTAGTATATAATATAAGCAAGCAATCTATAACAAAAATAATATTATTTATAATATATACTAGAAAAGAAGCAAGAATGCTAGAATAATTATACTATAACTAATTAGTAGCAGAAACTACAGAAGGAATAGTTAATAACATAAAAGCTATATATCTTTATCTACAATAAGAAATAGAATATAAAGGATAAACTAATATAGAAAAATATAACTATAAAAATTAGAAGAGATCTGACTTTAAAAAAAAGAGAAAGATCTACCTTTTTTAAAAAAATCTATAAATACTATAAGAAAATAATAAATTTGATTATTTATAATTAGGACTATAAATCAAGAAAAAAATTAGAGAAGTTAATTATAAACTTAAATTATTAGACTCTATGAAAATTCACTCTATATTTTATATATTATTATTAGAATCAGCACTATAGAATATAAAAATATAAATTAATATTATTATTAAATAAGAAATCTATAAGATTAAAAAAATATTAGTAACTAAAATATTAGGAAACTATAAAAGATATTTAGTGAAATAGAAAGAGTATAATAAGTTAGAAAGTACTTAGAAGGTTATTAAGAACCTTACTAGAGTAAGAGAGATAATTAAAAAGTTCTATTAATGCTAGAATCTAAGGGAAGAAAATCCTAGGATAAGAGTATATCTAGTAGAAATAATTTAAAATTAATAAGTAATATTTTAATATCTAAGGAGAATATAGTAGCATTAAAATACTATTTATTTAGAGAAGTTAGAATAGGATTTTTAAGATCTTTCTTATTAAGAATGTCTATGATATTTATATTATAATTTAATATTTTATTATTATACTCTTTAAGAAACTTCTGTTATTTTTAAATGTGGTGAATTTTAGTAAATAATTTTTACTGTATTATTATATGTTATTTTAACTAAAGCTTAGCTAATTTAAGATTAGACTTTAATTTATCTTATTCTTTTTTAAAAAATAACCACTCTTTTAAGTTATAGAAATGTTTTTTATATTTGTGATTATAATGAATATATGAAGTATAGTTATAACTTTTAGAATCTATAATATAAACTTTATTTTAGGATGAATAATATTTATATAGAGAATTAGAAGGAAGATTATTTTTTTAAATAAATGTCGGAAACTTCGGTTATTTACCGTCGAGTATAGCTAGGATAGCTATTAACGGGCGAAGTTAATAGGCTTCTGGTATACGAAAGTTGTAAAGAAACAAATGAAGTCTTAAAACAAGATAGAATATCCTGATCGATAGAAGATCGTATACTCAAGTTATCTCAGTGAATTCAAGACGA